>NW_024537431.1:0-375105 GCF_016647745.1 Suillus plorans
CGGATGGGGTGTACAAATGTCAAGATTGTCTTGGCGAGCCACTCTATTGCACGGGCTGTTGCAGGAGTCAACATCGTAGCAATCCTTTCCACTGGATCAGTCAATGGAATGGGCGATTCTTTGAGCGGAGTTGTCTCGCTCATGTGGGACTCATTATACACCTTGGCCATGATGGCAAACAATGTCCGGAGGTCACTGATCGGTGGAATTTGTTTGAAGAAGATGAACCTGAAGACCTGCTCGAGCCTGAAGATCTGCCATTTGTGTCCGGACCCGAGTTCCAGCCAAAGGAAAACACCATGGTCATTGTAGACAAGTCCGGAGTTCATCGCCTGGAGATTCGATGTTGTGAATGTCCGAATGCCATGAGTCCGGACATTCAAATGTTTCGACACGGATTTTTCCCTGCATCTTTCAACAGGCCAAAGACTGTGTTCACCTTCAGAGTGCTCAATGATTTTCTACTGGACAGCCTTGAATGCGGCACCTCGGCGATGAACTATTACAGCAAGCTCCGGCGAATGACCTCCAGCATGTTTCCACACCTTGTTCCGGTAATGCCTTACCCTCTTCATCTACTGGACATCATATTGACAAAGCACATTGCAAGGACCGATACAGAGAGCTCATGAGGGTCGCTCGACAGTGGAGGCAGTTGAAGACAATGAAATGGCATGGCTTTGGCCATCGTTCTGATAACCCGAGCACAGGAGAACTCGCATTATTTTGCCCGGCGTGTCCTCAGCCAGGGATTAATGTGCTGTTGTCAGAGGATGAATCGCTTGATGAGTGAGTCCTATTCTCAACCAATGTGGCCTCCATAATAATACTAGCGATCCAAGCTGGAAATACACCCGGTCATTTGTGATGGATGGAAATTTCAAAGCCGAACATCTGCATCCCATTAAGCCATTCGATGAAGTTTGGCTATCCGATGGGCTTGGATTCATGGTAGGAAAGGACCGGTATAAAATGCATCTGGCAGAGGCTGCTGACACGGTGGAAAAATCAAGCTGCAACAACCACCGGGCAGTAAATCAAGCTAATGCTGCTCGGCACAAGCTGGAGTCCACCGGTATCGGGGGAGTTGCCTGTGCCAGACACGGTTGCTTTGTCCCTCACTCCATGGTGGATTTTCAGAAAGGTGAAAGGCAAGCCACATCCACCATTCCTCATTCACGAGTTAACCATGGGTCACTTGCAGACAAATGAACATGGACTACGCCCTTTGCGAGGCTTCCCGGCACAACATGGAAGGCATCACCAGGGCTGTCACCTTCTATGATATTAATTGTCAATACAACAAACACTTTCGGGTTCGGGTGGATCGAAGTCGATTTCTAGACATGGCACCACAACTAACCATCATTCCCGGAATTGGGTTGTGGCACATTCATGGCCATCAGGACAGCTGCTATGTCCGATATGCTTCTAACTTTATTGAAGGCATTGGTCGGATCGATGGAGAGATCATGGAGACGCTATGGGCACGGCTCAATCTGATTTCCCCTGCTGCTCGGGGAATGTCATCTCCCCACCGAAAGGAATGCCTTGATTATCAGATGAATGACTCCAATTTCTGCAAGATGATTCGCATGAAAAGGACTCTATGCCGGAAATACAAGCTGGCGAGGAATGGCATCTCGGAAAGTGGAAAGGCATTCGACAGACTCGATGAAGCAGCACCCTCACATTTGAAGACAGAATGGTTAGCCAGGGAGAGGATAGCTCAGTCAAGCAGATTGAATGATCCTGCGGCGATGGATGAATATGAGATCAATATAAAAAAGGGTACGTTGAGTTCCATTGTCTCCATCGAGGTCGGAATTAATATTGCACTCAGCACCAAGCAAAAAGGAGATCGAGCTTAGATTATTAGAGGAGGGTAACGCCCGCAATGCAGCACCCTCTCGCAGATCTGTGGCGATGTGGATATCAACAGGGTTAGCAATTGAAGAGGCTCAGATTGCATTGCTCATCGAGGTCCGAAGGATTGGAAGAAGATCCACTGAGACACAGAGATTAGACATTGCCCGTCAACGCGATCGGCTCCAAGGCCAGATAGATGGATTTGCTTGGTCTGCTCTAACACATCTCGGGGAGGGATTTGATGCAGATGATGAACCTGAGGACTTGAACGTAGACATTCTAGATGATCTCGATGATGACCCGGCGGATTTCACAGAGACATCTCATACATGGACAAACTCTCCCGAGCTCACTGTAATCCCGTTGCCATCAAACCTGGGTGTTGATAGATGCAGACGATGCATGGCAGAGGATCTGATTCCCCTGGAGATGTCTCTTCGTGAAGGGCAGGCCAATGATGCCCTTCACAATCTCCGCATTTACCTTTGCAACAAGGCCATCCTGTTCCGAACAACCGTTCGGCAGGCCAAATCCCAGGCCCTGAAAACTCGAGCTTGGTCCCAGGTGACGTCGGTGCAGCAGGCAGTCTCCCTCCATGCCAGCATATATACAAAGACCAGGAAGCAAATGATGAAACTTGAGCCGGGGCAAGACCAGCTTCAGAAATACAAACCCCTGCTTCGCGAGCAACTCAAAATCAGCACTGCAGTGGGCGACCCAAATGCCCGAGGTCAACGAAATGAATCTTTGGCTTGGTTTTGGTCTGTTGAAGTCGACCTCGGGGGTCCTGATCAATTGTGGAATTGTCATATCCCGCGTTCCGGACCCGGACCTATCACACTCATCATTTCCGGATTTCCGGATCCGGCCGACTTCTATGTATCGTCCGGATCCGACCCGCGTCTAACTTCCGCGCCTTATCCCTTTGGTATTTCCCTTATCAGTTAGTACGCTTTATTTTCCGTTCCTCATTCATCTCTGTCTTCATTTTACTAAGTTCCGATAGACTAGTGATAGTCGTACCATATGTTTTCTTCATAGCTTTACATAGCTTCGCACTGCACTTACTATTCTCCGTTATGTCCTCAGTAGTATATAAACCCCTGTACAATCTCTGTAGTTTCCTCAGTTCGAATATCATATTAGACTCTGCTCATTCTCTCCTCCGTCCGACTTGAGTTTCTCTCTCGTCGACCTCCGCTCGTCTTAGGATCGACTCCTATAGACTTGACACCTCCGCCTCTACCTCTGGTAGTCCTCCACTGTTTCCTTTCTAGTTCGGACTTCGTCCGGATTAGTCTTATCTCTTGTTTCCGAACGTCCGCCGGAATTCCCGCGCATCGGACATCGGACTCCGGACATCGCCCGACGCCCTCCGGACATCGTCCGGTAACCTTCGGACATCGTTCAACAACCCTCGGAAGTTAGGGGCACGTACTCGGGTAAGGGGCGCAGCGCACGAGCTGAAGCCAAGCCCTTCGGATCCGACCCTTGAGCACGTTCTTAACAGGAATGAGGAATGTGAGTTCCTGCTTGCATGTCATATCCCACGGTTACCTGACTGGACCCATGCCAAGTTTACCGAGTCCATTGGCTGCGGGCAAAGGCACTACGAGATCGATGGAGGGAAGAAATGATATTGGTCAAATTGGAGATGGATTGGACATGTAAGTTCTTTTTGTGGAAAGCAACCCAATGGGGCGACCACATGCAGGAATCATTGGAGAAACGCCTTCCGGGTCACGGATGCTATGCCAGAAGGCAATCGCGAATGTATTCATTGCTCGCACAGGATGCGCAGGCAGCTTTTCAAGACCTACAAAACGTGTTGATAGAGGCTGGAGATGAATGAACATTGTTTTCTCATGAAGTCCCTTTTTCCACATACATAATTGAGGCCCGGGAATTGTCCGGGTCAGCCCATGTCGGAGTTTGAATTTCGTATCCATCCATCAGTGATTCTTATCTTCACATCTTCACCATCTTTCACTTGCATTGCCAGCGCCATAGTCCTGTATTAGCCATGCCTGCAACTCCTGCATCCACTTCTGGCACTCTGAATGCCGGAAGCCATTACCGACCCCTGAAGCTGAGCCTTGGAACTATTTCCTGCACATTGGCAATGGCTGGATCGCGGGTCCGTGCATGCATCTCTCAATATCAGACGGAAGCTGCCAACAATGGTCTATCTTCTGACCGGATAAAGTATTTTAAAGCTGGGCTGCAATGGGAGATGAATGTATGTTACCACTGCCCTGATGACTTTGTTGGTCAATGCTAAAAATTTGAGCAGACTTTTGTCACACCACTCCTGCAGTACTCAGCTTCACAGAATATCGTGTCGGTTCTTCCGGTCCCTGTCGCTTATATCCTTAAGTTGTATCCCATGCTAACCTGGAACACGGTTCCGGACGACATCTTTTCATTCCACCTCCTTTCATTTGATGATGAGGCAATTGCAGGACATCCGTCCCGGATTGTGTTTGCATATACATGTCCATGGTGGATGGGAAACACCACAATCCCGGATCAACCATGGCAGTGGGATGAAATAATGGCTTCCTGCGTCTCTCACTACCAGTATTGGGCGGTAAGATGTTAGCTGAATTGCCTTGATTGATGACTTATCTGTTCTAGCTTAATGTTGAGGATGATGCTTTGGTTCTTCCAGAGAAGTTGAGAAACACTTCGACTCCACCACTTATGGGACTGAGGTGGATTAAAGAACTGCATGGAAGCATTGATGGAGGAGCAAGATGAGGGCATCAAAGCCAAGATGGCAGAGGTGAAGATGTACACTGACATGTTAGAGAAATTGAGGAAAGGCAAAGGAGTGTAGTCCCATTCAGTGTTCATTGTATACAAGATGTAAAATATTCTATGCATTCAAAAATCTTGCACCCGAGTCCCGGAAGCCCAGGTCCCGAGTCCCGAATTTCGGAGTTCGGGGTTCGGCGACCCGGAGCTCGGCAACTGTGTTGGGTGTCAGGGTATGCGGAGCATTGGAGATAGCATGTGTCAGTATTTTGCGTTTCATGGTTCATGTTTGGCTGACACATGCTGATCTCCAATGCTCAGGATACCCTGACACCCAACACAGTTGCCGAGCTCCGGGTCACCGAACCCCGAACTCCGAAATTCGGGACTCGGGATCCAATGCTCCGGATACCCTGACACCCAACACAGTTGCCGAGCTCCGGGTCACCGAACCCCGAACTCCGAAATTCGGGACTCGGGACTCGGGCTTCGGGACTCGGTGACCCGGAGCTCGGCAACTGTGTTGGGTGTCAGGGTATCCGGAGCATTGGAGATAGCATGTGTCAGTATTCTGCGTTTCATGGTTCATCTTTCGTGATTATGGAATCTTTCGTGATTATAGAATCGGGCGTCAGGGACTCGGTATTCAGAACACTGTCGAGTCCCAGGTCACGAGCTCCGAGTCCCGAGTCCCGAAACCCAGGTCCCGAGTCCCGAATTTCGGAGTTCGGGGTTCGGCAACCCGGAGCTCGGCAACTGTGTTGGGTGTCAGGGTATCCGGAACATTGGAGATCGCATGTGTCAGCCAAACATGAACCATGAAATGCAAAATACTGACACATGCTATCTCCAATGCTCCGGATACCCTGACACCCAACACAGTTGCCGAGCTCCGGGTCGCCGAACCCCGAACTCCGAAATTCGGGACTCGGGACCTGGGCTTCCGGGACTCGGTATTCAGAACAGTGTCGAGTCCCGAGTTCACAATGTCGGGGTTCAGGGTTTTGTCAAATGTGTACGGCAATAACAAATGTTAATTTGAGCATATTGATACATCTTCCCCCAGTCTCAAATATCAAGTGCTGAGGTCCGGGTGTCGGGACTCAGTACCCCGGCACTCGGGACTCCCATATGTCAAGTCCCGAGTTCCGATTATCGAATACCGAGGCTCGCATCCAAATTATTCAGTCCCATATATCACTTCGCAAATGCTCACAATTGAGTATTGAGGTCCAGATAACTATTGGTACATGGTATTCATTTGTTGGAATGTATATAGGTCACAATGCATGCTCTTTGTTTGATCTTTCACACACTGTATGGACCATCCACACTAGCCCATCCACATGATGGAACACCAGCATAAATGTGAACAGAATCCCTCATATACCATGCCCAAGCAATCCGATCCCCTTCCACATCATAAACTCCATGTCTCACAATCCTTCCGGAAAACGCAATCATACAGCTGGAATTGTACTTGAACTCCAGCTGAAGGCTTGGCATTGTCATCCGAGCATTAGAATAGTTCCCCACGGTGGTGAGAATGTCGAAGCATTCAGCAATGGACAAATGGTCTCGATGATTTGGGGTTTCCCGATTGGAAATGATGGAGAGGGTGTTAAACACCGATGCCCAGTACTGCAGGGCCTCCGGCATCTGTGGCAGATCCTTGCTTACTGCTATATGTCCGAGGTTTGACAAGGTTCGCAACCCTGCCCAGTACTGCTCAGGATGCATGACTCTGAGTGCCGCGGACACGATGGCTGCTGGCCTTGAAATGGCTTTGAGGATATTCTCGCAGGAAGGTCCCTTCAATGATGCAGATACCTCCGGATCAGACACATTCTTTGGGATTGGTGAGTATGACTGCCGGAATCACCATCTCATCAGATCCTACCTCGTGTCCCTGTTGAAACCATGCCGGAGATAAATTGATGCATCCGGGAGTTGCCCCAACATCTTCCGAGCCCCGGTTGAACCACTTTTGATTAGTTCGCCAATTGCCATCAGCCCTTACACTTTTTTCGAGGCTTGGAGCGAGCAAATTGGTGGCTTCCCTGATTTCCTTCTGTAGGTTCCATTTGATATACAATATCCATTGAGTAACAATGTATATTACACACCTGGGTGGTGTCGGTCAGGGCGTCTGGGAGGTACCATGCGATGATGGCACCGGATGCATCGAGAATTGTGGCAGGTTCGTCGACCAACCTTTTGCCTTCATGGCCAGGAGGACACCTCTCAAGCAACCTAGCCTCTCTCTGTTCATTATGCCCGGTGTCCTTCGGGGAGATCAATTTGCTATATCTTGCAATATCCACCTGCATCTGAACTGTCATGCAGGAATTTGAATGATAAAATGAATTTTCCGAATCTGCAGGAAGACCCACTGGGATTTTTATATGCCTTTATGAGTACATCAGCCAAGCGATCGCACGCCATCACCAGATCAGTGTCTAGGTTGGGGGAAGGTATGACTGGGCCTCCTCCAGTCTTCTCTGCCTTGAATTTCTGTTCGGTATATTCCCCTGCTTCATAAGTCACAGTCAGGGCCCAAGTGCGCCAGATGTTTATACTATCAGGAGTGGAAGGGGAAGAACCGTTCATGCTGGATGTTAATCTTGGGAAATCAGACACTGAATGCTGAATGTCCGGACTTTGGTGTTAAAGGGGGTGGAGATAGAGAGGATCAGATAAGGGAGCCTGAGATAATTTTGGCTGTCAAAGATGTATTATTATCCATTGCTCAATGAAATACTACCTGATTGGAAGTGTGCTGGTCATCAGATATTCATTTGTCGACTCCCGGGTCCCGGAACTCAGAAGTCGGTACGGTTGACCCAAATTTGGGTGGTCGGAACTTGGCTTCTTGTAGGGAAACACAAGCCTCGCACCCCGGATTCCAAATTCTGCAAGACAACCTGTGCACCATCAAAGGCCATGTCAGGAGATCACCTGCTGCTCCGGGAACTCGGTAACTTTGATTTATTACCTCCTCTGAGTACGGTTGACTCACATTTTGGTGGTCGGAACTTGGCTTCTCGTAGGGCAACACAAGCTTCGCACCCCGGATTCCACATTCTGCAAGACAACCTACGCACCATCAAAGGCCATGTCAAGAGAGCACCTGCTGCTCTCTTCAGAAACATCTCAACTTCGGTTGGCCATTTAACACGGAAAGTATTAACTAAATTATGTGTTGAGTTCCGGGTCCCGGAACTCGGAACTCGGTACAGTTGACTCAAATTCTGGTGGTCGGAACTTGGCTTCTCGTAGGGCAACACAAGCTTCGCACCCCGGATTCCACATTCTGCAAGACAACCTACGCACCATCAAAGGCCATGTCAAGAGAGCACCTGCTGCTCTCTTCAGAAACATCTCAACTTCGGTTGGCCATTTAACACGGAAAGTATTAACTAAATTATGTGTTGAGTTCCGGGTCCCGGAACTCGGAGCTCGGTACAGTTGACTCAAATTCTGGTGGTCGGAACTTGGCTTCTCATAGGGCAACACAAGCTTCGCACCCCGGATTCCACATTCTGCAAGACAACCTGTGCACCATCAAAGGCCATGTCAGGAGATCACCTGCTGCTCCGGGAACTTGGTAACTTTGATTTATTACCTCCTCTGATTTGGTTGATGTACAACTACCTCAGCTCCATCATGTCTACAATTATGATACACATGGGCCCACCCATCTATATTTTATACCACCCTCGGCCCACCCGTCTAATACAACATCCCATACAACACCCTCGGCCCACCCGTCTAATTAATATGCGTCTGGGCCCACCCGTCTAATACAATATTTTATAATACCCTCGGCCCACCCGTCTAATTTAATATGTGTCTGGGCCCACCCGTGAATGTGATAACAAGTACCTACCCATCTATCTCATACACATCTACCTTAATACACCCATCTGCATAATATCCAACTACCTCGGCCCACCCGTCTACCTAATATTCATGTACATCGGCCCACTCATCTACTCTATATATTCCCTGCATGGGCCCACCCGTCTCCATCGGGAATAATTTGCCTCCCGGCCCATCCGTCATAGTCGAGGATATTTTTATCATGGGCCCATGGTCCGCTGGCCCGTATCATACGGGATATTATGCATGTCCGTTCCCTCGTATTATACGGAGATAGGTCACTGTAATATGTGGCAGCCTTAGTACCATCGCCGAGTCTGGCACAAAAGTAAGTGTCCTCTAATCATGCAATTTATGGGATGTGCTGGTACTCATCAGGGATGTGTATGAGGTTGGCGTCTGGTGAGTCCTTCTACTGTTTTAATCCCTTTGACAAGTATTCTAATCTATCCCAGATCACCCTCCATCATTCAATTTCTCATGTACACGCCCAGTCTCAGGTTCAGAAATTTCAAACCCAAGGTCCAGTTCAAGTTCCCAATCCACCAAGTTGAGCTTAGGTTCATGCTCATCCTTGTCTTCACACACAGTACCATCTCCACTTCTGACGCATCTGTCTCGGGTCTTTGCCCCCCACAATACAGTTCAATGTGCCTTCTATTCAATTGAATGTATCTACATTCACCCAAATAGGTTCTTTTGTGACTCTCTATGGTCACCCAATTTACTAACTGTTAATTCAATAGGTCCCCTGACCGATTCCAAGCTTCCAACACAGCTTTCAAGTTTACGCCCGGTGGGTGAGCCTCCACTATCTGTCGCTGATATATGTATTATTTTCTGCACTCGCTGTCCTTTCTGGGATGCTCATGTCAAAGCTCGAGACAGCGATCGAAGAAGGAGACAAGAGCATAAACGAAATCTTCCTGGAGGTGGTGAGTTTAATCTCTCAATATAAGTCACCCTCAAAACAAAAAGGTTCCACACACGTTTCAGAAATAAAAGCCAACTCCAAAAATGCCGAAGCTGCCCTCCTTGTAGTCCTTGAAAGCAGGCTCAAGTCGCACATCACTATGCTCTCCCATCTTGCTCGGGATGCATTTGGCTATACCCGAACTCTCCATACGCTGTTTGGGGCGCTCGTCAAGTGGGAACCTCATGCTCGTATGATCCACCTTAATTTGATCCTCCCAGTGTGCGGATCCTTCAAGCGGAAGGTGCCCAGCTACTCCAAGATCTGAGTCATCGAACTCAAGTTCTCCTAAGCGGAACATATTTCTCAACTTGGGAGTTACCAGGTACGCCTCGTGTATCCAATCCAATCATTGGTAAAATCTCGCTTCACATGCCTCCCTGCAGCCATGGCCCTGGATCCTCCATCAACCTGCAATGTTGTGTCCTCACACTTGCTGGCTTCAGTAACCGTAGATGGAGTAGAGGCTGGCCAAAGAGATAGGAGTTGGATATACTGAGATGTGCAGAGCCTAGGCGGCGTACATAGAAGGAAGATTGTACCGCATCTCTCCTTCAACCACTGTTACTTGTAAATGAACAATGGCCCATGTTAATGCTGAACTACCCCTTCCATTCCAAACAATTGTGACAGCCTTTTCACATCTTAAAGAAGCAGTGCGCATTGCCCTACAAACACAACTTGGCGATGAAGCACGATTGCAAGAGCAGATACAAGTCTGCCTGCAGTCACAGCAAAGCATCACACAGGTGCGTGATCTGACCTTTAGAAGTAACCATGCAACAGAATTCTTGTTTGCCCTAGCACCATGCTATTATTCCACCCGTGGATAGAGATATAATGGAGCAAAGTATTCAAGATATGATTGCTGACCTAGGGGCAGCTAAAACTGTGTCTTCAGATGTGCCTGATGTCGAGCCAACGGCTCACACTCATGTTGTGCATGGGATTGGTCGAGGGCGTCCAAGAATGATGATAGACCCAGAGGTGCTTGCAGTGTCTTATCAGCTCCGAGGGCCCACAGAGCTTGGTGAGATATTTGGTGTTTCTGCTCGAACTGTCCGACGCAAGGCCCTCGAACAGGAGTTAGTGCAACCAGGGGAACCTGTTTATATCACATATATCGATGAAGATGGTCAAGCTCATCGAGTGTACCAGTCATCAACTGGCTCACAGTCTACACTCTCAGACGAGGAGCTTGATGCTACTGTGTTGCACATTCTCAATCTCTTTCCAACATTCGGTAGACATATGATTGATGGGCACTTGCTGCACCTCGGGCAACATGTCCCCCACAGCCGTGTCCAAGCTTCTTATGCTTGTGTCAATGGACCCCCTGTGGCAGCATTTGGAGTGCACCGTATCTCACATAGGGTGTACAACATCGCTGGATATAATTCCTTGGCGCATCATGATGGCCAGCATGGTGAGTATAATATATATACACACAGGGTGACCATACTGTACCTATACTTATTTTAATTGCTTTCTAGGCCTGATCCACTACAAAATTGTCATTCATGCCTTTATAGATGGTTTTGCTAGGTTTATCACTGGGATTCGAGCCAGCAACAATAACCATGCGGCAACAGTATTTGACTTGTTTCTTTCATTGATTGAAAACCATGGTCTACCATCTCGAGTACGTGGTGATCATGGTGGCGAGAATGTTCTTGTTGCTAGATATATGGAGGAACAGCGAGGTCAAGACAGAGGGTCATATATCTGGGTGAGGTAAGACTTCAATTTATTTCACTTTGAATCAACGTAGTTCAACATTACTGCAGAAGCATGCATAATATCTGCATCGAGCAGTTGTGGGTGGACTGGACCAGCATGGTCGGGTCCAAATGGAAGTCACCCTTCCAAGATCTTGAAGTGACTGGTGGACTCAATCCCGATAACACGGCCCATATTTGGCTCCTACATCACCTTTTCTTACCTTTGATTAACCACAAGGCGATACAATGGGCCAATGCATGGAACATGCATAAGATGGCCTTACCAGATGGACAGTGGAGTCATTCACCCGCTGATCTTTGGTGGTTTAGCATTTTACAAAGTGGAGCACATGGATTTGATGCTGCAAGCTTCCAGCCGCCCGAATGTTGATGAAATTGATGAGTATGGTATCGACTGGGAGGCATATGAAGATCAGCACATACAGGCACATCATACAGAGGGTAATCAGCCAGACCACCTAGGTCACAATCCCTTTGTTGCTCACCGACCTGATCATTTCAACATTGTCGAGGTCGAGGAGCCAAATTGTCCCCTGTCCCCCCAGCATCTCACTATCTTACATCAGTATATTGTAAATATCCCCGACTCTACCATGACAGAGAGGAAGATACTTTGGATGGAGTCGATGCAAGTGTGCGCACAGTTTGTTTCGTAAATAGAACTTATACATGACGAGGATTCAGGCCTGAACCTCACAACAGGCGCACAAGACGATGTTCAGAAGTTGTTTCAATTGAAAGTAAAGATATCGGAAACGTAGGGTAAACATGTTCAAGCCCTGACATGAGCAAGCACCGAGGACTATACAGCCGTCAAGGTACAAATGAAAACTACTCGAGAATCTCCGCATTTCAACCTATATGAGCAACCGCTCGCTGCATGCGTGCCAGTTCCATGGGAAGCATAGAGCGTGTTTCAATCTTACTCGAGAGCTGAGTGAAGTGCAGTTGATGGTTATAGACGGAAAGACAGGGAGATATTATTGAATGCTTACCAGCAAACCAAGCATGCAAGTCAGCCTTCATGTCCTCATCAATCTTATCCATCATTGACTGATACAATTCGATGGCTTCTCCAAAACTACCTGCTCGAAAGAATGCGCAACACTGTTGTTGCTTCGCAGTTTGCCACCAGGACTTGAGGTCCCAGCCAAAGAGCTGTGGAAAACACGCAACTGAGCTCGAAAGAATATTTGATTGAGTCATATCAGCTCACCACGACAAATTCATCGTACATCAAATGAATTGGCGATTTGTAAAAGAAAGTGCTAGCATTGACAACAGCAGTGAAGTGTTCAACAGCTTCATTATGGCGCACGCCATCCAAGGCAATGTTTCCCAGTTGGACACATAGATGGGCCTGGTGTACGAAAGGCAATAATCAATGACCACACATGAACCTGGTGTGATTGAGCTTACCTCCATGAAGGGATGTCTTCACTGTGCTGGGATCTTTATGGATGATACGACTGTTATCTTACAAGTGCTGTAGTATCCAATACAAAGGTGTGTGCATATAGGGTAATGGATGCGGATTGTACAGATGCCAAGTGCCAGAAATGCTGCATTTGTAAATTATAGATAAAAGTCAGGAAAACATCGAGCCCTGCATCATCACAGATCCACGATCTCCAGTGGGATGTCTTTCATTTGCACGTGCCCCTTGTCTGCGTCCTAAACAACCAATTAATAGCTGTGGACGACCCACTCAAGAAGCTACGCACTGTGTAGACCAGTACCTCTGGGTCCGGTGTCATGCATGGTATGTGATTCATACCATGTCAGATATATACAGAGAGTGATAAGGAAGATATGAGAGACTGTCTAGCCCTCTCTCACTGAGTTACCTTTCTATTTTTCCTTTATTTCATTGTCTTGTATTTTATTTCTCACTTTTCAGACTTATTTTACCTTGTATTTTTATGAGCATGTGACCTTCTGTTTATTTCTCATTATTTATTTTTATTTGGCTACTTTCAGCCACAGATTTGTTTGTCAAAGTTTTGTATCTCTATTTATTTCTGACTGTTTATTTTTATTTGGCTTCTTTCAGCCACCAGATTTTATTTGTCAGCACATCATGTGACTGGGGAATATTCTGGTTTGTAACATTATTTAAGCTGACTCAACATGTTTAGTCATGATTGGTCATGCTTTGTAACAACATTCACATGACTCATCATGTTTTGTCATGATTTGTCATGCTTTGTAAATTCTTTGTAAGATTACACTGTATTTGTAATGTACTTAGTAATAAGCTGATTCATCATCTGGTTTGTAAGCCACATTCTTACCAATCCATCTGATAAATCATGCTTAGTAAGGGGGTTCCCAAAAGGTATAAAAGGACCCCATTTTCACCCATAAAATATAACTTCCCATTTTTCATTCTTCTCTCAAACTGTGTGAGAGTACATAAGAATAAAAGTGCAGGCAATGTGCCTTGAAGTAAGACTAAGACACATTGTTATTCTATTCTAAAGTTATATACTACCTTACAGGGGTTGACTATATAACTTTCGTTATTGTTATTCTACTCTAGGTTATATACTACCTTACAGGGGTTGACTATATAACCATTGAACAGCTCTCATTCTAAGCTTTACGTGTATACATAAGACTCTCTCTTTCAACGGAAAGTGAGACACATATCTAAGGACGACAAAGTTGAAACAGACTTTCATAGGTTGAAACAAACCTAACGAATTTATCCAGAACACAGAACATTCCACAACACTTCATATCAGACTACACAAGAAGAGGACAACAAACTAAATCCTCCCAAGAACTCACCACATTACCTCCCACGAAGTAGAAAAGTCGGAGACCGTGGACTTAAGGACTGGCAAGAAGTCTTCCCTGTGTCTAATTGTGTTGTCATTATACACAACTTTTATATAAGACCCTTAAGTAACAAGACACCAGGTGGAAGGCTTCCTTGATATTGCAGTCCAAAATTGTTTGCAAGCCTGGGGGGTCGATGAGGCGGAAAATTCAAAAGCTAACCGTGAAAAGAATTAAGACACAAGTGGCATAAGCAATGTGGTACGCACTTGGGAGTGAACTTTGGGGCACAAACAACGGCAAAGGACTCCGGAAGCATACACTGAAATGAGTCGTAGCGTGGCCAGGTCTATAGATGTATAAATTCAAGATGCGAGGACACTAACCGGGCAACTGAGCATCTGCGCTACAAGCTGGCTGCTCTGGGGGTGGGAAGCTTTCGGCCAACAATCGAAGGGCGCCAATCACGTACGGAGTTGTTTGTCGAAACGCACGAGATATATATGAAGATGCTGTACTGGGGAGAGCCAGCGAGGAGTTGTCTAGAGCACGCCATGTCTCATTCTATAAACAGAAGCTTTGTGACATTTGAGTGTATCCACCATGCCAACTGGCTGGTATGTACCAATGCTAAGCACTCCACAACTACAGTTGCCCAGGCTGTCATCAATGGTGCACAATTCACAACCGTAAACTTCGTGCTGAGAACCTAAAAAGACACATGCTGAACACATCTGATTGAATGAGTGGAGAATTGAACTGTACCGTCTCATCTAATACCTCATCAAACTCCAAGCTGCCATATGCAGCAGCTTCATCTGGAGGTCCATCTGGAAGGAGCTCATTTAGTAAGTCGTCGTCCAGCTTCACCTCCAGTAAAATGTCACGGCTCATTCCAAGCACCACACACATTCGAACTTTTGAAGATCATGAGGGGCGCATAAGGGCAGTCGCACGGCATAGAGTGTGAATGTTGATATTAGTACAGAGAATGCGAAGATGTTTGGGAGAACTTGCCATGGTGTGAGTGGTACTTGACCCAGCCTAAACAAGGCTTCCGACATGCCATGGCTGGGTCTTGAGCTAGCTCGACATGGTGGTGCAGAGTATAGAAAGTGGATCGAACTTGACAGGGTGAGGTTGAGGCTTGAGTGAGCCTACACAGTCAGACAACAATTGACACTATCTGAAAACCAACATAGATGAATGAATCAGAGGTAATACAAAAATACAGGACTGATGTGCAAAATGTATACTAGTAGTGTGGATGCAGAGGACAAGCACTGCAAATTTGACGAGAAGTGAATACTGCTGAAAGTCAGACAAAGACAAGTCTCAGTGTTATAGTTAACACCACTATATTGATAGTACCTAGAAGACAAGTCTATGAATGAAATACAGTAAGAGACGGATGGCGTGCAGACAGAACATGATACATACCCCTCAGCATTTTTCGGGTGATGGTGTTGCGAAATGTCTAAGTTGCCGACCACATCAATTTCACCTGACCCCCACATGCTGTTCTGAGTCTCAAATCAGCTATTCTGGACACGTCAATGTGAGACCAACACAACTTCTCCAAGGTAACAAATAGAGGGTGTATGTACGCATACCTGGAAACAATGTGAGTTTCAAGATGCATTGATTTTGATTTTGTCTATCTAGATATTCGTAAGAAACGAGCTAGTTGATCATGGCAGCCTGGGCCCTGGCTGGTCAGGAAGCAACAGCACAAACAATGGGTCTGTCATTTTCTCAAACTCCGATTGATCTCGCTGTGCTGCCACTGCCATTACTGTTGTCCCAGCAGTTGCAGCAGTGGCGCAGCATTTTCACAATGCCTGTCACACTTGTGACCTCGGCATTACTACAACGGTCTGCAACCTACAACCATTTTCATCGCTTCAAGTCCTTGAGGACGAGCGCTTGAGCTGTGGTGCAAATCAAGATCTGTGTGAGGTCTCCGTGCCTGGCTGCCAGATCTGTGTGAGATCTGGTGTGCCCACAGTTCATCGCCCTTCAAGGCATGTTCCACCATTCACATTCAATCCTGCTGTATACATGGGTCCACGACTCTTTGCTATTGATCAGTACACCTCCAGGTAAGACACCACTTTACATATTCAGGGTATACTGAGCAGCGCGTGTCTGATATGTAAAAGGGTGTAGTGCTGTAGCCAAGTCGTTGGTACCAGCATTTTTATTTGCTGCCTTGTGGATCAAGTACCTGCTGTTTCACTCCATAGGTTTATATTCCAGCTTGGAGACATTCAAGTTACTGATCATTTCTCCTCCCTACACCGTACCATGTCTACTGCAGTTGTAACAGACCAAATTTTGGTGTCACAAGCAGCTGCCAAGCTTACCGGCACAGACAAGACATTATTGAATAATACTACTGCCATCCCTTGCCCAGATTCCCGCCTCCTAGACCCAGTCATCCGTCACCGAACTCTCTCCAACAATCAATGGGCCAAGCGGTTCCGCTGAGATGCTGCTTACGATGCAAAACATTGGAAAGACAATGCTCCCACCTACCATATGAAGGGTGTCTGGCTCGAAGACTTCATACGGGGCCCCAAGAATACAGCCAAGGGCATGGCTGAACGTACTATGCGAGAGATGTCTACCTGGGAAAGTGATGGAGCTTCGGGGATATTCCTCGATGAACATGATCAGCCCTTGGTGGCTTATTTTGCCCGAAGGCGTTGTAGCACTCAGGCTCGCGCTGAGCACGTATTCAGCTAATTCCCAATGCATGTCAAACACTCGAATCACTTCCCAATGTTATCCGACACTCATCCGCTCAATCCGACATTTACCCGCTAACCCGACGTTAACCCGATGTAGTCTGACGCTAATCCAGCGGACCTGACGTTTCCCGCGCATCGGACCCGATATTTTCCCGCACACTTATCCTCCCTATGTCCTGTCCTGTCGTATCTATCCCCACTAGGTGCACAGTTATCTGTTTTCACATCGCTAACACAGTAGACCGCGTTATTACATGTCCGCAGTACCACATGTCTTATTACATAGGACATTGGATCCGAAAATTACCACTACTACTTTCGCCTATAGCGCTCCGAAATTCTACATAGACACTATATATTTTGCATGCCTCCTACTTACTTATTTACCTTTCTACCTCCGAGTAGGAGGAGGTCATTAGATATTTGTAGTTCTTCGCTGAATTCCGCAAATATCATCCTTTCATTATCCGAAACACTCCGAAAATACTGACAGTAACCCGCCATTCACTATCCCCGACATTCATTACATTCCCGACGCTAATCCGACGAAACCCGATGAAACCCGCTAACCCGAAACCCGATGAAGGTGAGGAATCTTGACTGTGGGTGAAAACACTTAAAGAAAGGGGGCTCTACAGCAAGACCTGGATACGAGAATACAACTCGACCCAAAGGACAGCTACTGAGAGAAGTTCCTCGCGAATAAGGTGGAGGGAAACTCTGTCAACTAGACAGGCACTGGTAGACGCGGGAAAGTAACGCGCGCGAAGGCGCACGTAGGCGATGCGAAGGCGCGCGAGATGCGCGCGTGAGCGAGAGATGCGGAGGGTACGCGCGTAAGCGGGCGCGCGCTTGAACGATGAAGGAGAGGAGTCCTTAAGAGAGTAGCAAGGGCACAGGTGTCAAACAGTGGAGGAGTATAATCTGATTTCTAGTATTGGAGGGAGAACTATACACTTTGCAGTATATCAAGATAAGGGGAAAGTAAGTACCAGAACCGAAGGAATCCTCCCTTTATTTAAGAAGGGAGATTACGCTATGCGACGCGCTTCCGAGCGCGCTCCCGAACCGAGTAACCATATCAACTTCTAAATATATTCTAAGTTTAAATAGACTCTCTGTATGTAAGCGCGGAGGTCGGACCGAAGGTTCGTTAATTCAATGAGAGAGATAAAAATAACGCACCAGTAAATCAGCAAGGACAAAGGACAGAGGGACGGACGGTAGGAGCGTGAAGGCCTATGGAGCGCGCGTGCGTGTGTGATGTGTGAGTGAGGCGCGTACGTAGGGCGCGCGCGCGAGAGCGCGAATGACTGGTCCTTAGGATGTGAGCTGATACAGGTAGGGAATTAAATGGGTAAGAAGGCCGCATATCCGGCATTGAGAGGCGCGAGTCTCTACACCAAAAACATCGGACCCGACGTTTTTACCTTCGGACTTTGTTTCCCGTGCTTCGGACTATCTTCCTTTTTGTATAACTAATCATTCTAATACCTTACAGTGAACCCCTCAGGTCAAACACACTTGTCTTGAAAGTATAGCAGACTAGGCTGTGCAGACCACAACATTTTATATTGCTGATTACTTACTTCGTGTAGTGATCAGCAATTGTTGTCTCGTTACAGCGTGCTGGGCCTTCTCCAAAATTGGTGAGTTGACATCGGCAAGAAATGACTTATAGTTTCAATCACCAATCTTACAGAGCCGCTTTGCTTACAATTACTACATTCCTGGGCCCAAAGCTCCTTCGCCTATGGGAAGATCCTCTAATGATTTAGATCGGGCAGCTCAAGAGGGCAAAACGGTATACTTTGATGGTATCAAGGTGAGTTTTCAGTAATTCTGTTAGATGACAGGCAACTTACTGCAGAGGATAGGATAGTGTGCTTGCCAAGACCGCAGTGGCCACACAAACCCTCCTCCACCACATAGACGTCCATAAAAGCCCCCGGGATGGACACCATGACAAGGAAAACCACCTCCTGCAATACATTAAGGTTGACAGCACCAAGGACTCGGAAGACCTACGTGAAGATGGCATATGTAGGAGCTTCATCTATGCGGGTGCTGAATATGTCTATGAAGACTGCACCTTTGCATCTGAGTGCACCGGTACCAGACACCTAGTACATGCATGGCCAGATCAGGGCAGTGATCCTACCGTCGTATGTATAATCTATCCTGCCTCTACATTACTTACACATTTTCTAGCACGGCCTTCATCCCTCAGCTGACATGGTCTCTAATGCTAGTGGAGCCCTACATGTCCAAGCATATTTTGATGATACCCAGGAGTTGGCCATTCTGTTGGGAGAAATGTTCCGGGTATCATTTCCGGCTTTCTACACCAAATATGAAGCTGCCTTTCTGGCCGGCCGTTGGACAATAACTGATCCAGGGCCCCTCCTTGGAAGAGTCCTGGTGTGGAAACTGCAGGTGATGCCCCATCAGGACAGCTGAGATGCGGGTCCATCTATCATCTTCAACATGGGTAAATTTACAGGCAGAGAATGTTACATAACCGATCTTAAGCTCAAACTCTCGTAAGCCTTTCACTTTGTATAGTTTATTGGACTCATTCATTCTAGATACTGTCCTGGGGATGTCATAATTCTCATGGGTGGAGCCCTCTACCATGGGATAGGACCGTGGAAGCCACTCCCTGGCATTACTGAAGATGGCATTAAACCAGGACGAGTATCTAATGTTTGGTTCTTCCCTCACTCCTCATTCCAAGTCTTGGAAAACAAAGAGCCTGGCTGGGCACTCAAGTCTGCTGGAGGTTTGAGAGGAACTGGCTCAGAGTTGGATTCTAGCGACTGGGACTCAGAGTCAGACTAGAGTCTCAAAGGTATCACCGTTCTCCCTTTGTCATAGTACTCGACCAAATTTTTCTGATGCTCATTTCAAACTTATGCTTTAACATCGATAACATGGACATACTACATAGGATTACATATTTGTCCATACTAGAAGCATTGTTCCAGTACTAGAGCAACAGGCTGTCTATTCTATTGAGTTCAATCAAAGCAGATGGTGCCATCTGCACGAGCGCTACTATTATTTTCATTTGTACATCTTACTCTCCTTCATGATTCAAGAACTTCTTCCCATAGGTCATGAACTATCCGCCTATCATCTCATTTGTGATCAACCACAATGCTACTGGCAGCCTCAAAGACACGACTGCAAACCTGAAGAACGGCCAAGGATGGGTCTTGATTTGATCCCTTCGCCTTGCCTCACGGTTGACCACGTCACCACACCAATTGCTGGAGATGGTTTCTGATGCCCGTCTTGACTCCTCTCCCAATACCTCCGATCATCAAATTTCACCATCCCATTTTTGCGTGCGACTTACTGATGCACTGAAATTTCACGAATTCGTACCTAAGTGTGTAATTTTCTTATATACATATACTATGCTAATGAGTCTTCTAGAATCGCTTGTCATTGGATGTTCCCTTGTGACACACCTACTCGCTGGACGTCTCAGTGAGTTCTCCATGTGCTCTGTCGAGTGAACATTTGCTGACTCGTTCTCATCATCCAGACGTTATGTCTGCATTCCTAACCAAGCAATCATATGTTGTCGCACAAGTCTTGGAACCCAGGATGGAGCAACTTCCCGCTGCAGAGAAACCAGTACGTGATTGTTTTTTATTACTACTCGATGACCTGATGCACTTCTTCAAAGTGCGGACGCAATGATTCAGAGCTACAGCAATATTCTGGACGGTCTCATGTGAGCGGCTCGTGACACCGTTGTGATCGTCCACTATGGGTAAGAGAAGCTTCACTCATATGGTAATATATATCAAATTACTCCGCCTTGCCTTAATCTGTATTATATTCAGCACCATCAAATATATTTAGCACCATCAAAAGCTGCTTTGTGTATATTAGCAAAGTCTTTCAGAACGACGAGGTGTGCAAGATACCTGTGAGACATTGCAAAGTTAGTGAGCCTATTTGGAATCTGATTCACCTCCAAGAGGCATTGCCATCTCGTATGCCTTCATACCATATGGTCCACTTGCTTCTCATCTTCTCTGCTTGGTTCCGCCGCATGTTAATCCTTCGGGAACTTGTCAGTTTTGTAAAGAAGTAAGAAGGTGATGCCAATCTGGTACCAACCCTTCCGATCACTCACTGGCACTAGAAACTGACAGGCAAGTGAGCAGCATCTTGTCTCTTTTCCCCCCACCTCCGCACACCCACCTGCCTACAGCCCCTTTCACTAATGTCTACTAATTCTGTTGTCCCTGCCAGATGTTGTGCATGCAGTGATGATTGCGCTGTCTATACACCCTGTACACCATCATATTCACAGGTAAGCTATGCCTTGGAGGTTGATGCCCGCTCACTGGCATTTTCTAGTCTGATTGCTATTGTGGGCATGGACTTACCCAACATCTGCCACCAGCTCCCAATTTCCCTCCTCGTGGAGGCCTTCAAATCAATAATGTTATGTGCCTAGGTTACCGAACTGTACGCAACGCTCCAGTCAGTTTTCCACTTTCTTGCCAGAACATTTCAATCCTAAGGTTGGGCGGTCACTAGATATCAGATTTCCGTCAGCCGTGTGCTGGCTGTACAATGGGCTATAATGCACACAGCCCATTAGCTTCTACACCTCCTGCTGTCCTATCCACCATGTCCAGACCCCCATCTGCCAGTACTCCAAATTCTCATAGCACTTCTGCATTTTATCAGCCACTGTCTGCATCTTCACAGCCACATAGAGCCCTTCACTTTCCCCCTGTTGCCGGGTCACCTCTGGCTCAATTTTCTTGTCCTGCACCTCTGCTTACGACTCGCTTGCCTGCTACTTCATCATCTTCCCAGCCTGCTATGTCTTCATTGTCACCACCTGCAAGTTCTTGGCCATCTCTTCCACATTATGCCCCAATCGCTACTCCATATTCTCGTAATCCACGCGTTAGTGCCACTCAAGTTTCACCCAGTTTTGGTGTACCTCATGCAGGCATTCCGATGTCTACTACAGCTGGTCACAGTCATGTTCGTTCTAATAGGAAAACTGCCATGCCATACCTCATACCAGTGAAGCAGGTCTCTGAGAAACAGGTCGACATTGTCATTTTCCCTAATGATGTGAGTCTGCCAGTAAGCAGTAGTTTATGCACACTAACTTTTAGATTTAGATTCATGCTGCACCTGCCGCTCCTGACAGTGTTGACGACATCTTTGAAGATACTTACCTTCGTTTTCCCCGCCACATTCATGTTGGGGAGTGACTTGCCTCTGATCTGAATGGCCTGCAAGATTTTGGCCTTGTGCACCGCATACCTCTTACTGCATCCTCGCGCAATGAAATCATAATGAATCAAGTGTATAATTCTGTTCTCACCATCTCGACATCTCACAACATCCAATTTCCGCCAGAGCCTGAATGCTCTTTTGATCTTGACACATCTGCACCCAACCGCGAGTTTTGGATCCAGTTTCAACATCTTCTATTTCACCTTCTCAAGATCGGTTACCAGATGCCTAAAGGGCACTATCTGTCCTTCGACGCTACTGAAACGTGGCAAGACTATGCCTTTCATGCACTATCCAAACGTGTCAATCGAATCCAGCATCCCACCGATCCCAATGTCGGACTGCTTATTATTTGTATGTATAACGTTGTTCGCTCCACGTGCACTTACTGACTTTATGTAGGTCCTAAGTATGGGCCTCTTATTGGACCCATCCAGCAGCGCAGCACCTAACATCACATGTGTTTCGCTGATTGAGCATTCAAAATCCTCATTGATGCAGACGAGGAGGAGTTAGAGTATCAAGGCTTGGAACCTGGTGACACTGTTTCTGTTGAGTGTAAGGCATTCTGCCCATTGATAGCTGGCACAAGCCGACACTCTCAATGGGCTCCTGCTTCAGTCCCAAGTCCAATTGATAGTGATGGAGATCTTTATGCACCTCCAACAATTCTCGGTACCCCTGACGATCAGCCCCAGGTGCTTCCTGATATATCCTCTCCAGCTACCTCACTTTCGTCTATCTTAAGTCTGTCACTTAATTCTCTGCCAGCCCTTGCAAACCCTCAGACCTCTTTCTCTACTGTCATCGACCTGACCTTGCCATCCCCCAATCATTCCTCACACCTCCCACACTCACCCCTGCACTCGCCCATTGTTCGCCATGATTCCCCACACCTCCCACTCCCACCCCTCCAATTGCCTATCATTCGCCATCAATCTGTATATGCGTCACCTACTCCACCTCCTTATGAGACCTTACTCAAGGTCGATGATGCCATCATGAGGGCCTTTGGCAGTGAAGTTGAGCACGGCATGGTCCATGTTCGTGGTCCAACTGTCAAAGCCTGTGCAGAGGGCTTGATAGATCTTTTATGTCAACAGCAACGCGATTCTGACTCTCCATATGCACATTCTTACCATGTCAACGAGCGGTTTTCTATCCAGCCCCATACTCAGAAGCTCTCTGACATATTTGGAAAACACTGGATCTTTCGCGCGTGAGTTCTGCCTACGCAATGTAAATTCTCAATACTGATATCGTTAAAGAGGCTATAAGATGGTGCCCATGATGCTTCTGGTGAAGGTGTCATGAGACAGGTGTTGACAGAGGCCCTCGTCCTGTGCTTGAGTGAATCCTGTGGAATCACCCAGACTCTCGATAAGAATGGCTTTCATGTCCTGCATATCCGCGACTTTCCTTCACCTAGTGACATCGAGCATGCCTTTGCATTGGGAGCCATTTGCACTATGATGATGATACGTGGGCACATTGCGCCTGATCCCATCTCTCCTGCCTTACTTGTCACTGCATTTGCTGGTGTTGAAGCTCTTTCTGACAAGAGCTGTGTCGAGGCATTATTTCCTGATCATTATGAGGATCTTGGTCTCCTTCCCTCCTCACCGCATGATCTGACCACTTCTGTCATTTCAGCCTCCCAAAGGACCCGCCTTCAACGCTTTATTCCCAGCTTTTCAAGGTTTTTCAGGCTGGAATAAACATTCAACTGAGCACAACGCACCAATCAGTAATCCAGGTGAGCAGATCTGCATTGATATTAATGCAAGTTTAATAATAAACTATCATTGAGATGTTGAAATCGTCCTCCAAGTGGCTCTTATCACGTTGCTATCATCGGCGCATCACTAATGGAGAGCAAGTAATAAGCCGCCTGGACTTTTCTGTGTGCGGTGATTTCATATTTGAATCTGTAACCGCTCCTCCTTTAGTGGTGCAGCTCCGGTCTGTTTTTGAGCACTATTTCCGTGGCATTGGACATCCGCAACACCCTCAAATGGCTGATCTTGTCAATGAGGCTCAACAGGACATTGATAATGCTGACCCTGCCTATCGCGCCTGCCGCTTTGTGAAGCTTTTGCGTGGAGTTACCTTGCTGCCTCCACCAGGGCAATATTTCACTGTGCGTCTTCTGTTCATTCATCTCATTGATATTTTTATCTCACCAATTTGCCTAGATTTATGTCCATCAAACTATACCGGAGACCGTCTGCTTTGCTGGTCAATATCATGTAAGTTTGAGCTTGCTCTTGCTGTACTAGTGTCTTTCGCTCAGAGTTATACTTTAGCGCGATGATGACCTGTTGCCTCCAAGCATACATGCTTGCAACTACAGTATGGACATGTGGTTCAACAGAAAGATGATGCATATTCTGGGTAGATCACCTCTCAGCAATAGCGATATCGCTGAATTGGAGTTTATGCTTCATTGTGTCGTGTTTGATGCCGGTCAGGACAGCTTTACCTAAGTCTACCTTAGTGCTTCTGAGCTTCTAACTATCCTTATACATACACTGTCATTACTACGATACATTGCAACCTGATTGCTGCAATTCAGTTATATTTATGAAACTCTGTAAGTGGAGCCTCGACAACAACACTAGTTGCTGCCACAGTCTGATCCCGAACCTCCAAAATAATAGACTGGCGATTGCCGCCGCTACGATGTTATAAGTTGTCATACCAGAAAAGTGTTTCGGCGCATGGCAAATGTTTTTGTCATGCAAGCAAAGTTTGGTAACATTTTTGAAAGTTTATTTTTGTCCAGTGGGGTCCCTCATATTCTAGAGGCGCTGGCTGCAGGATAACAAACGAATTAGTAAGGTACAAATTGCTTTGAGGATATGTGATAGATGTGAGGTCTAAAAAACATTGAAACACTGCAAATATTTACTAGTAGTGATAAGGTTAGTGTGTCGGTATGAACACTCATGATTAAGTGAATGATCTTACAACAATTTCAAGCCATATTATAGTCAGCAGTCATGTGCAAGATAGATGCATGCATCCACGCATCAAATGTTGTTGCAATCGATCCATCATCATGATCTGGCAGGGATTCACGAACAAAGTCGAGCATTGTTTGATTGAGAGTGATTTGAATCTCATCAAAACATGTATGGCATAACATCGGTATGGGTTCAGGCTGCTGGCACCTTAGCAGGTCGTCAACATATCATGTGAGGAAAAACGCACTTTCCAATCAGAAGCACTACTCATTAGGACAGAATGGATATATCAATCTGGGAGATCATGCTTGAATCGTATCTGAGCAAAATTTAACAGACAAAACCGGTCAAACAAAGCACAATTAGACCCACTATAATAGTCCAATCACCATGTGGCATGAGGTCAGAGCCTGTAGCAAACCACATAAAGGAATGTGACCTAAGTAAATGGCTTCCTGCATCAAGTTGGTGACAATCAAGAGCAATGATGTTAGGGCCCAGTGTTGGATGCTCTGGGTGACCAGTTCCTGTAAGATAGCATTGTAACTTCTGGATAAAAAGTGTCTTGATTTCCTTGTCAAATGACACTGCTTGCAATATCTGACTGCTAGAAGCTCCCTTGTTGATGCAGGAGTCATCGGCACTGATAAAAGCAAGATGAGCAATAATATCCTCAGGGCACGTTACAGTGCGGCCATAAGCTATTGGAATGAGTGTTTTGTAGTTTTTTTGATAGGGTCTATAGAACATTGATTAATAACACTGTAGATGAAAGTGAAGGACAAACTTACATCACAGATACAATTACCATTGGTACCAGCACCAACATGCATGTTGAATCCTTTTTTGAAGTTGCGCAAGTCAGCAACATCATCAATCACAGGGCAACCAAGCAGGATTGACGCAAACATCTGCTTTGTGATGTTCTCCCACTCCTCAGCAGACTGTGTATACAAGGTCAGCGATTAAGATCAACAACTGTGAGTCAGAGGTAGTCACACACTGTAAGCTCTAGGTGTTACATAAGCATTGATGCAACAGCACCACAGAGTGATAGGTTAATATTTGCCTCATAGGTTTGTGGCCATCATTGTAACATAGTAGCCTTTGATGGCAGTACAAGGTCAATGAGCTTGAGGTCGAACAATGCTTCCCAGCTACCAATCACAAACAGAAGGATGGCAGGGGACAAAGGCACAGGGCTGTGGCCTGTGATGAAAAGATGGGTCGCTGCAAAAAAGCCTAAGACCTGGAAACTAATCAATTGTGCTGGAATGATTGAGTTGGTGCAGAGGTTAAGGTTATAATATCCAGTGTCTCCGTCAGCTCCTCCTTTTAAAAGCTTCTGATCATGGCAGACTTCCTTCATAGATGTTTGCAGAACAGAACACTCTATGCCACCACCTACAGCATACCCTCTAAATGATAGATCAGTATGATAAGTCAAATCACAAATGAGTATAACATACATGCTCCAGGTGCGCTCTGGGTGAAATATATTGCAAATGTCAAAGTTCAATGGGATTGTGACATGCTTGGGTAGGTAGACTGGCAATCCTTCCAACTTGCTATGGACAAATGATGCAAAACCCATGGCAGTCGTCTGAAGGTCCGGGCCCTCGAGCATGAGCATTAAAACATTGGTAATATCGGAGGAGTCAGGTTTTGAGGGGACAAGGGGGGAAATATCCCGTCCATCAGGTAACACAGGACTCCACAAGCAGTTGATAATATTCTGTTGCCATTCAGCAAAAACCGTCTCAGCATCTTCAAGAAGTGCTGTAAGCAGGGTGGAGTCCCTGACTGGAATACTTTGGTGGGGTTGTGGCGACAGAAGTAAAGGGCTCAATAAAGATGGAAGGGAAGACATTGAAGCAAGTGATGATACAGATGATGAGAGCAATGATGTCGAAGTGAGCAATAATGTGGATGATGAGCCTGAGGACAATTGTAAAGTTGATGGCAAAAAGTGAGGCAACATTTGAAAGGAGGATGTATCACCCAATCCTGGCAGGCCACCATGACTAGCAGCTTTGTCCTGTAGGTGAATAAAATCAATTCTTTGTGACCCAATGATATTATTTGATACATACCGAAATGTTGGGGCAAAAGTCAAAACACATTAGGTTATCTGAGTCCTCGACCAGCACAGCTGTCTTGAAGGTATCAAAGACACGACTGGCGAGACATGTATGCCTGCCAGCTTGGAGTGACAGAGGGAGCAGAAGACTGCCCGTAATGTTAGCAATGGTCGGACCTATGGCAGAAATTAATATATCACCAAACATTAAAGTTAGCACGAAACATACTACACCAGAGAACTGGGAAGTTCTCAGAAGAACTAGGGTTTGGTATAAACTTCGCACATTTTCTGAGGTACTCAAGTGTGATGAGGCGCCCAGGAAGGTCACAAGCACTCATCTTCTGACTTCCATTCTTTTGATAACCAGCTTGCAAGAATTGATAAGCTTCAAAATAAAAGTCACATTCAGAACGGTGTTCTTCTGGTGGAAGTGCAAGGGTTAAGTCGTAGGACGCTAGGTGCAAAGTCATTTGAGAACTGATCTGTTGCCACACAGGTTCATTGGCAGTGGTTGAATGTACTACGACAAGAAAAGACAGGTTGTATTCCTGCAGGCGATGTTATGTGACTGAAAAAAAAACTCAAAACACCCTGAGATCTGAGAGCAGGAAATGACATTAATGTTGGCTAAGGTGCATTTGGACAATGACTCCGGGTTCAAAATTCCTGGTTCAAACCGTACATGATGACCACATGTGATAGATTCAGATAGCGTGATAGATAGATAATCGATAGTATGTAATAATGTAGCATATGTATGTGTGTCATATCCATCACTGCAGCGCTGCACCTCATGGATCTCAAAGCGCAAATGCAACACGATCAGCGATGCAAAATCATAGTTATTATCATTACTATTGTGATCGCTCAAGTCACACATCTATACCATCTTTTATTCTTATCCTGCGCTGAAAGAATTCCTTATCATACATCTATCCTTACCAGCCAAGCATGGGTATATGAACTGATCAGTGGTCACCCAGACAGGATCAGACACAATTTCAGTGTCGACCTTCAAATTTTTGATGAGCTGTTAGCGGTTCTTAACCGACACGGCTTCATCCAGTCCCAGAATGGGGTAACCGTGTCAGAGCAACTTGGTATTTTTTTGTACATGTGTGTTACTGGACTCTCGTCTCGTCACGTCGGAGAAAGATTCCAGTGATCTCCTGACACAATTACAAGGTAAGTATGCCTAACTTTTGATATAACTAATAGTGTGCTGATTTTTGCAGCTATTTTAAACACATGCTCATGTTCTTTTCATCAGCTCCCTTCTACACCTCGAATGTCCGCTTCCTGGATCACAACACCCCACTTTCTGCAGCAATTCACGCTGACCCAAGATTCCAATTCTTCGATCACTGCATCGGTGCTGTTGACGGCACCCACATCCGCATTTTTGCGCCGCTTGAAGACCATGTTGTCCTGTGCAACCGGAAAGGCTTTCTATCGCAGAACTGCCTGTTCATCTGCGACCTCAATTTTTTTTTCATTTACTCGCTCACAGAGTGGGACAGCTCAGTTGCCAATGCTTTCCTTTGGAATGATGCATGCTCTTATGATTTGCGCATGCCCGAACACAAGTACCTTCTAGCTGACACTGGCTTTGGTACATGTGACGTGCTTCTCGTGCCTTATTGAGGTGTGCACTACCACCTGAAGGAATGGCGTCAAGCTAATCTCGCATGAGTTCATTTTTTATTCTTAGTCTGTCTGTCTATTAATTTTTTTCTAGGCCTAAAGACCCAAAAGAGTTGTTCAACTTGCGACACGCTGCATTGCGCAACATCATCGAACAGATATTTGGCGTTATGAAGTGGCAATGGTGCATTTTGATATGCGTGCCTGAATACTCCATGGATATCCAGTCCCGCATCCCAGCGGCGCTTTGTGCCATTCACAACTTCATGCGAAGAACCAACAGTGATATATTTTATCTTGCCCTTGAGTATGGGCAAGATCTTGCAGAGGATGATGATGTTGGATCTGGTGCACATTCAGAGGGACCGGCGGATGCTGCTGAGCGCAGACACGCAGACACTCGTAGGGATGGAATTGCGCAAGCAATGTGGACTGATTATCTCACAGAATGTGCATGAAGGGGACTCCCATTGCCATAGTTGTAGGTGATACATGAATTCTGTACTACAAAATGATCTGTATGCCGCTATGACACAATCACATATTCTTGTGAGTCCACTGATCATTGTGGTGCACTGCTGCAAAGCACTCGCTTCTCTTCCAACCACTCAAGCCTCATCACCTCATCCAACGAGTAGAAAATGATAGCCTGGGTCTTGTGTTCACCTAGAAAGTCGGCAATGCCCAAGCGCTCTTTGCTCGTGAGGTTTGTATATTTATTGAGGAGGGAAATGGCGCTCCCAACATGTGTGGAAGACTGTGGCTGCACTGGGGCTAACATAAGATTCTTCTGCATCTCACGCACTACTTTGACAAGGCTCTTCATCGTTTCCATACCCTCCTGCTGTGCCAATAGCATGGCAGATGGTGGCCGACTTCGCTTCTGGGAGCCTGCAACTGACGCAGGAGAAAGTGCACTGTATTTTCGCTTTCCACGGCTTATGCTTGTCTATGCTGAGCCACCGGCAGAGGTAGACCCTTCAGTGGAAGGAGTGAGAAAGGTAGATGGAGGAATAGGTGGCTCAAGGTCCATTGAGGATGGTTGTCATATCCTGTATTCCGGACCTACATCCGACAATGTTCCCATGCCTCATCCAGACTAGGGATGGATGGGGGTATGAGGGACCCTTGAAGGGTAAGGGGTAAGGGTACTTGAGGGTAGGGGTGTGGGTTTGGATCTTGAGACCCCTGTACCCCTGGGCCTAGGCATAATATATCCCTAAATTGATTATCATAGGGCCACTGGGAGTGATGGATAAGTATAAAATTTTGAAGTTGTCAACAGTACAATGCTTATTGGGCTTATTGTGATCTTATATTGTGAGTTTTTTATTATTTGAGTAAGATATAAGTAAAATCTATGTCTCTTCTAGCCTAGATGGTGACAATACCCCTGTACCCTTATGATATCCTTGTACCCTTATAATACCCCAGGGTATACCCCTACCCTTGGTCCAGGGGTAAGACCCTCCAGGGGTAGGGGTGTGGGTAGGGCTCATGGTACCCCGGGGTTTACCCCTGTCCATCCCTAATCTGGACCTTCGGACGCCCTATCCATGTCTCCAGTCCTCTATCTGTTCGGATCCCTGCACCTCTGCATATCCACCCATCCAGATCCCTTCACCTCTGTACATCAGACCTCCATACCTCCGCAGCTAGCCTGCATCATTCATCCTTTGTCCCATCACCCTAATGTTATATCCCGTATATCCATGCTTCCCGTCCAGACCTCCGGATCTGATCCAATCCAATTCAATCTGATATATGATAAGCTTCTTAGTTCATTTCCTGTGCATATAACGTTAACACAGCCTATTCCTCTATTCAGTATTCCTTGTCCTTGGTATCTCGGTTATACTTACTACTGGTATGCTTACTGATCTGTTAACCTATGCTTCATTTCCGACTCGTGCTTGATAAACTTTGCTTATGCTTCATACATAGCCTCGGACTCTTGCTTACTGATCTTTCCGTTATTTCCTTAGTATATAAACTCTTGTATATGTCCTATAGTTCCTCAGTCTGAATATCATATTAGTCCTCGCACTAGATCTCACTCTAAATTCTCATATCAGTTCTAGTCTTCCGACTTAGTCAATATCCATCTCAGGCCTAGGGAGAAATTCCCTAGGCCAGAGCTCTGCTTATCCGATACTCCGCTCATCCGCTCATCCGATCCTCTGAAGTTTCCAGAAGTTCATCCGGATTTTTCCTGTGGTCCTCCGGACCTATTCTGCTTCGGACTGTGTCCTTGCAGCCTTTCCTCTGTTTGCTTCTACTCAGGACGTGTCCTGAGTAGCCATTATACATATCCGTATCAGGACGAAACCTCATTGTAATTTCCGAAAGTTCCTCCAGAACTTTCCTGCACTCATCCGGAAGTTACTTGCACTCGTCCAGAAAGTCCATCCGAAGTTTCCCACGCTCCTTCGGAAGTCCTTTGGACATCTTCGGACTTCCTCTGGACATCATTCTAAAATTAAGGGCACATACTCAGGTAAGGGGCACAGCACACGAGCTGAAGCCAAGCCCCTCAGAATCAGTCCTACTCTTTGTGCATGGTCTTAACAATGGTGGCGCTGAGGATGGTGGCAGCCCTAGAAGTGCATTATCTGTGGCTGGGGGAATGGAGGATAGTGTGTTGTCATTGGCGACGGTGGTAGTAGGTCGGAAGACGTATGAGCCTTTCGACTTGGTTGGCATCAACTGCTGCATGATCTCAAAGTGGTTGAAGCCCTTTGCCATGAAGGGCTTTGTGTGAGGATGTGACTAAAAACAATGTCAGTAGAGGGGCATGCATGCAGTCTATTGCGATGACTTACCTTTGTAAAGCGCTGTAGAGACTTGCGTGTCTCAATGCCAAATATGCGCCCCTTTACCCACATAACTTTCATATGTTCCAGCTCTTATCCATAGGATCAGTCTTGCGCGCACTTCGCGCACGCGTTCACGCGCCTCACCCTAGGTCTTCACGCTCCTGTCCGTCCTACGTCCTTGCTGATTTACTGGTGCGTTATTCTTATCAGTCTCATTGAATTAATGTATCATCGGTCCGATTTCCGCGCTTACACGCAGAACACCTATCTTGGGCTTTAGAATATATTTAGTGTTGATATAGTTACTCGGCTCGGTACTGCGCTCGGACGCGCCACATAGCATAATTCTCGGGCGCAACTCCCCTTCTTAAAAAGAGGGAAGGTTCTTTAGGACGAGTTTGTACTTTCCCCTTATCTGAGTATACTGCAAAAGTGTATATTCCACCTCAGCACTTGAAATCTGATTATACTCCTTTATCAATTATCATCTGTGCTTCTGCTATCTCCTCGAAGACTCTTTCGCTTATTGCTTGAAGCACGCCTCAGCCTACGCACATGCTACCATCACACCTCTCGCTCATGCGCGCCTCTCGCATGCCTTCACCTCGCTTACGCGCGCCTTTGTGCGCATTACCTTCTCGTGCCTACTAAGCGCCCACCTAGTTGACAGAGTTTCCCTCCATTTTATTAGCAAGGAACTTCTCTCAGTAGCTGTCCTTTGGGTCAAGTCGTATTCTCATATCCAGGTCTTGCTGTAGAGTCCCCTTTGATTTTTATAGTTTTCACCTATAGTCAAGATTCCTCACCTTCAGCACACCCAGACATCATCCTTTCTGTCCGTTGAAGGTGAGAAATCTTGACTGTGGGTGAAAACACTAAAAGAAAGGGGGCTCTACAGCAAGACCTGGATACGAGAATACAACTCGACCCAAAGGACAGCTACTGAGAGAAGTTCCTCGCGAATAAGGTGGAGGGAAACTCTGTCAACTAGACGGGTGCTGGTAGACGCGGGAAAGTAACGCGCGCGTAGGCGATGCGAAGGCGCGCGAGATGCGCGCGTGAGCGAGAGATGCGGAGGGTACGCGCGTAAGCGGGCGTGCACTTGAACGATGAAGGAGAGGAGTCCTTAAGAGAGTAGCAAGGGCACAGGTGTCAAACAGTGGAGGAGTATAATCTGATTTCTAGTATTGGAGGGAGAACTATACACTTTGCAGTATATCAAGATAAGGGGAAAGTAAGTACCAGAACCGAAGGAATCCTCCCTTTATTTAAGAAGGGAGATTACGCTATGCGGCGCGCTTCCGAGCACACTCCCGAACCGAGTAACCATATCAACTTCTAAATATATTCTAAGTTTAAATAGACTCTCTGTATGTAAGCGCGGAGGTCGGACCGAAGGTTCGTTAATTCAATGAGAGAGATAAAAATAACGCACCAGTAAATCAGCAAGGACAAAGGACAGAGGGACGGACGGTAGGAGCGCGAAGGCCTATGGAGCGCGCGTGCGTGTGTAATGTGTGAGTGAGGCGCGTACGTAGGGCGCGCGCGCGAGAGCGCGAATGACTGGTCCTTAGGATGTGAGCTGATACAGGTAGGGAATTAAATGGGTAAGAAGGCCGCATATCCGGCATTGAGAGGCGAGAGTCTCTACACCGTGATACCCGCTCCATGCTCATCACTCCAAGTAAAACCCGACATACACTTGATTTCAATGACGCTTTGGTATGCTTTCTTTAACTATAAAAATATATGTCATTGATTTGCTGGCAGCTGAAAGATCACTGGAAACATACCGCTGTCCATTTATTCTTGCAAACTCCACCACTCTTTTCTGCACCCCTTTGATGTGGGTGTCTTGTCTTGAGGTGCACAGATGCTTGATTGAAGGTGGCCAACTTGAAGCCTCCATTGGCTGATGAAGGAAGGGCCTGCAGAAGGAACTCGAGAAGGTTAATTTCCTCCACCTTTGACCACACCACAGGAGCCTTCCTGATTGTTCCACCAGATGCAGCAGCCGATGTCACATCTATAGTACCTCGAGAACGTAGGGAATGTGAAGAGCCGCTGCTTGATTTATCAGACATTGTGGTGATAGAGTATCTTTTGTTTTATTAGATGCTTATTAATGCAGTCAGGTCATCATGTGTGGTCATCACATGCGGTTTGAACCAGGAATTTTGAACCCAGAGTCATTGTCCAAACTGCACCTAAAACATGAAGTTCACATTACTGCGAACATCCTTATTGTGCAAAAGAAACTTGAATCATTCCTAGAACGTTGTCTACAGCAGTTTGTCCGAGCTCATCAGATAAAATCAGCATGTATGTTGGTTCAGCAAGCAAGAGAGATGGATGGTCCGCCTAGAGCATGCAGAAGTAGTGGTCAGTACTAAAGTTTCCAGCTTCATTGTGGGATGCAAGCAGGTGGAATATTTTAGTGTCACCAACACTGGCAGTAGAGTTGGGCTGTGGGGGAGCTTAACGATTAGAAACTGTGAATGCTATAGAACGTGGCAAAACTGACTGTCTGTGTGGTTCACAAACAAAAGCATCGGACAACATTGGCTGGTGTGGTGGACGCAGTATAAGACACATCTACACTGATTCACCCTGATGGCAGCAGGGTGTACCCAGATCTCACATAGACCTGGCAGTGGGTGCATCCGGATCTCACGTAGATCCACCCACAAAGGGCCAAAGCCAGGAGCCTCGTCAGTCATCAACATTTACCACAACATCACCACATAGAGAAAGACCAGTCAAAGAGCTGGACGAGGGACTTGACTATGAAAAGGATTTTAAATGTGTATTCACGTACCACTACCAAGTCTTCATATATTAAATGAATGGGTCAGCTCGACGAGAGAACACCAGAGTTTGGAACAGCAGTGAAATGATCTGCAGCTTCTTTGTGACATGCATCACCCAAGGCCTTGATTCCGAGTTGAACATGTAGATATGCCTGATGTGCGAGTTGTAACTTGCGTCCAGCGAAGACTGTTTAACAAAGAGTTCTGTAGTGCATCACATGTACAGCCTGGGGCTGACCGACAAACCAGGCCATCACAATGTCGGTGATTTGAGAGGGTAATTGTCATGTCATTGGACTGCAAAATAGGTGGAGGTGTTGGATTGAGGTCAAGGAAGGCAAGGCGCACTGCAAATAGCAACTCACTTGCGTGCCGATGGTTGAAAAGTGACTCATCTTCTGTGAAAGCTCATTATGTGCTTATAAAGCATCAGAGAGGGCACTGACATACATTGGCCCGTTGCAAGCTGTCTGCTAACATAGGCACTAGTCACCAACTGCAAAGAGGGCATGACATGGTCCGTCGAAGCATGGTGCTAGGAGATTCTGGCAGGCTGGCACCCAGATATTGCAATTGTGAAGTGAATTTTTTTTAGCTAAAAACGATTGGTTTTCACTCAAAAATTTTGAATTTCACCGTGCAACTATTTGTTTAATTTTGTTCAGCGGTGCCCCTCATAATTTTTGCATCATGTCCCACACACAGAAAATCATTGAAACATGAATTACTTTTTTTCAATGTTTTGACAGACAAAATGAGAGGAAAATTCTATCTTCTTAATCAATGTTTTTTGGATGTTTGGTGGAGGAAAATGGGAAAATGCCTGCAGTGAGAGTTGGAAATTGGTGAAAAGTAAACTTGAGGTTATATTCATAGAGTACTTTGAATGGACTAGAACTAATCACAATGACAAAACTATCATAAGTGAATTCTGTGATTGGAAGCCAGTCTATCTAATTATTCTAGCAGTAAGATGTGAACATCCTTAAATATTGCTCTACTTCTTGGTTTATTCTTTCCATCTATCGGTTGGTCTGAGAATGATATACTGTTGATATAGACCATTTGATGCCTAGGAATATTAACACTTGTCCCATAAACTTGGAGATGAATTGTGTTCCTCTGTCTGATATCACTTGGTTTAGAGTACCATGGTGTTTCTATACATAATTAAGGAATAATTTTGCAATTCCTTTAGCATCAACTTCTTTGGTGGTAGGCATAAGATGTGATTGTTTTGTATATTGATTAATAACAATAAAAATACTATCAAACCCTTTGCTTTTAGGCAAGTCTACAATTAGATCACATGTGACTGTTTGCCAAGGTCCCTCTGGTATTTCATTTGGCTTGAGAGGACCATGTGATTGTGTTGGGTGAATCTTTGTTTATTTGCATCTACCATAGCCATTTACATAATTATGGACATACTTTATCATTAAAGGCTACCAATAGTTTCTAGAAATTAATTCTAAGGTCTTGGATTGTTGTCATATCCTGCATTCTGGACCTACATCCGACAATGTTCTCATGCCTCATCTGGACCTCTGGATCCCCTATCCATGTCTCCAGACTTTCAGTCCTCTATCTATCCAATTCCTAGATCTGATATCTAGACATCTGATCTGATATCCACTTCTCTAGATCTCTGGATCTGACCTATGTTTCATATCCAAACTCAAACCTTAAATCAGTGCCCATCCCCTTATGGTAATCATATGTCTCATCAGTCCTACCCTTTGTGCATGGTCTTAACAATTGTCCAGGATGTCCAGCCTGTGAAGAGTCATGAAATGACTTCAATATCTCTCAGCAGATCTTTTTATCATTTGAAATATAAACTAATCCTTGGAATAACACTAATTTATCTTCCATCTTCCACATTCCACTCTTCAATCTCTTTGTATAGTTGTACTAGTGCTGCTTTTAGTATTTCTAGCACTTTAGTGACTTTGGGCCCTTATTCTATGCATTGTCTTATCTTTCTCAGCAATATTTTCTCTCCTTATACTAAAACTTGGCCTCTTTTAGTAGCTTTTACAGTAAAAAACTCTGGTTTTAACAAAACACAATCAGAATTATCATTTTCTACTCTTCCTCTGTGGTCTAATCTCTAAGAAAGACAGTCTGCTTTGTCATTAACTACTCCAGGTGTCATATCCCATATTCTGGACCTACATCCGACAATATTCCCATGCCTCATCCGGACCTTCGGATGCCCTATCCATGTCTCCAGTCCTCTACCCATCCGGATCCCTGCACATCCGCACATCCACATCCAGATCCCTTTACCTCCGTACATCAGACCTCCATACCTCCGCAGCTAGCCTGCATCATTCATCCTTCGTCCTATCGCCCTAATGTCATATCCCGCATTCTGGACCAACATCCGACGATGTTCCCACGCCTCATCCGGACCTCTGGACCTCCTGTCCATGTCTCCAGACCCAATCCTCTATCCGTCCGGATCCCTGTACTCCTGCATCTGATATCCGGACACCAGATCTGATATCCACATCTCCGGATCTCCGGATCCGACCTATGCTTCATATCTGAATCCAAACCTTGAATCAGTGCTCATCCCCTTATGGTAATCACCTGTCTCCGGACTTCCGAACATCTGGATCCGACCCGCGTCTATCTTCCATGCCTTATCCCTTTGTATGTTCCGTCTCGAGTTAGACTTCCTCATTTTCCGTACCTTGTTTCATTTCTGGCTTTATTTTACTATGTCTTCATCTCCGTCTTCATTTACTATTTTCCGATAGACTAGTGTTTGACTTTTCTATACCCTCCGTCCACAGCCTCGCATAGCTTCGGACTGCGCTGACTGATTCTCCGTTACGTCCTTTGTAGTATATAAACACTGTAAAGTCTCTATACTTCCTCAGTCTGAATATTACACATATTAGTCTTCGCACTAGTCTTCACACTAAGTCCTTGTAACAGTTCTAGTCCTCCGACTTAGTCATTATCCATCTCAGGCCTAGGGAGGAATTCCCTAGGCCGGAGCTCCGCTCCTCCGATCCACCATTCCTCCAAGTTTCCGGAAGTTCCTCCGGAACTTTCCCGTGGTCCTCCGGACCTATTCTTCTTCGGACTTTGTCCTTGCAGCCTTTCCTCTGTTTCCTTCTACTCAGGACTTGTCCTGAGTAGCCATTACACATATCCCCGTCAGGACGAAACTCCATCGTAATTTCCGGAAGTTCCTCCGGAACTTTCCCGCACTCATCCGGAAGTTTCTCACACTCGTCCGGAAAGTCCTTCCGAAGTTTCCCACGCTCCTCCGGAAGTCCTTCGGACTTCACTGGACTTTCTCCGGACTTCATTCTGAAGTTAAGGGCACATACTCGGGTAAGGGGCACAGCGCACGAGCTGAAGCCAAGCCCCTTGGAATCAGTCCTACCCTTTGTACACAGTCTTAACACCAGGCTTGTGTAAGAGCATAAATTCAATATTGAGTTTCTGGGAGAGGTCTTGATAGCAAAAGACTTGGATTATATGCAACTAAGTATAAGTAAGAATATAGTAGAAATGTAGCATTAGCCATAGGTATAATAAAGAAAATTATGTACTATAATAATCAAAATTCTGAGTCAGCTATATATGAGCTCCAAATATCATAATGATTTTAATCAAAATTTTGCATGATGCTTTGTGAAAGAATTTAATTATACATCTGTTAGCATTATCAAATCTATTTAATGTGTCATCATTAAATAAACATTCTATTATTTGTGTTTTGTTACAAAAAATATGGTTTGTTATAAAACATTTGATGCTTTGGCATAAGGTCTATCTTAGGGGTCACTAGGCTATTCTAGCTGATAAGGCTTGCTCATCAAGTCTGGGTAGGCAAGTAGACTCAGATTGAATTGTAGTCTATTTATGATCAATAAGCAAATAAAGTAATTTGGTTAAAATATATTATTCTTTTGGTAGAGAGAAGGAGTAAGATTACCTATCCCTAGTATTGAGTACTTTGAGATATGTGGTGGAAGTAACAAAAAAGGCAAGTATTTAATCTTGCTTGTTATAGGCATAGGCCTCATATGCTCATACATATTTAGAATCCTTTTGCAAAATTGGCAATAATATTAAACAAGCTGCTATCTATATATCTGAGCATAACTTACTAAGAGCTCGTTCGATATCCCTTGTATAAGCCAAATTTTCAAAATATAAAAGTTCCGTTGATCCTGGCATGTACCAGCCACAAGCTGAGATTCAAATATCTTTCCTTCCAACTATGGCTAGGAGATCTAAGTCCCAAGATGATCTCCAATACAAGCACGTTGTGCTTGCAGTCGCTGCTGTCATCCTCTGTACTCAGTTGTAGGTTGCCAGGATGATGAAAAAGAATGCTCAACCAAAGGCCCAGTGGAACCACAATGAAATCGATGTGTTCCTCACATATCTCATATCAGTCAAATCAGCAATTGCGGGAACATCCTTCAAGGATGTGAACTTCAATGAAGCTATACAACAGATCACAAGCAAGCAGACACATGGGCCCCTAAAGACAGGGCCCCAGTGCAAAAAAAATGGATGTCGGTATGTTATCTTACATTGATCACCACCATAAGTATACTACTATTCATGTAGTTAAAGCTTACATATAACACTATCCAGACATATGCAATAAATCAGGTTGTCATTGGGACAATGATTGTGGGGCCAACATCAATGGCCCTACTGCTGAAGCTGTCTGGGCGGACCATATTGGCAAGAAGGTGCATGATAATATCACTCAATTTTATTGAAAACAATCCTTATTATCTATTTACAGTTCAAGACTACCGGTTGGCCCTACCACTCCAAGATGGAACAAATCCTCCCTTCCCACAGCTCTGCGCAAGGCACTGCTGCCTATCATCCTGCTCTTTCATCTCTACCTGAGAACGAACAACTGATGGCCAGCACTAGTAGTGCATCTTGTGACACTGATGTAAACATGTCAGATGGCAATCTGGTTCACATCAATACTCCAGACATCCTTTCAGCTGACACTCGCATGGCCCAGCCAGACATTACCTGGGGCACTCCCCCTCCTGTTCCTGAAGCAGGCAGCAGTACTGCCATTGTGCCTCCTATGAGCATGCTTCCTCCCCCATCTTCAGGCTCTAGTGCTAGCAAGCACTTGCATTTGGAAATGAATCACGGTACCTCAGCTGCTACCTCAGCTCCTCCATCCACTGTGTGGACTTTGGTCTCACAGACGAAGCCAGAATCAGATAAGAAGCCCAGGCTTGCAACCACCAGTGGCAAGACATGCCCAAGTGCAAGCAGGAGCAAGAAGAATACCAAGGATGTTGCCAACACTGCTGTGTTGATGAACCTTTAGGGCACCATCAACCGCTTATCGGACTCATTAAATACAAACTTTCACACTACTGAGGATGCTTGTGTGGCTGAGCATAGGTCACGCACATCAAAGTGGGTTCAGTTGGCCCCAGAGTTTTCAAAGGATGAGAAGGTGATTTTGATACATGTTCTTATGAACAATCTGGTAGCATGTGATTCAGTTGACGACATTGATGATCGCAACCTGCACATTGCATTTTTGCAATCTTTAATCATTCATGCCAAACAAGAGGACACTTTGTAGCTCTCACATTCAACCTTACATTTGTAGTTCTCACTGTTAGAAGTAGCACATTTCAATTGTAGTACTAGCTACAAAAAACTGAATCTATCCTGCATTTGTCTCCACAAACTCGCACCCATCATAAAGATCATCTTCATCAAGATGATCCTCATCAAGATCAACATCTAAAATGTGCAGAATATCTTCTAACTCATTGTTGCATATGAAAGCCAGATAGTCATCCCACATCTGCATTGCGATGCGATAAAAACATGCATTTGCAGATTGAGTGTATGGTCCACACTCATCTGCTGCAGTGTATCCTTGATGGCTCGGGTTGTTGTTTATGACACTTGTCAGTAGGAGCAGGTCTTCAGATGGATCATGGATATGGATGAAGTTATGTAGAATGCAGAGGGCAGCTGGAATGTGAGCTTGTACATCCATCTTGTACTTTGGGGATATGAGGAGGATTCAAAAGTGTTGTTTTAAGACACCAAAGATTTGTTTGATGACATTTCATGCTGAGGCATATCGAAGGTTAAAGAGTTCCTCTTTGTTGACCGGTCTGAAAAACAAGTGAAAAATATCTGGTGCCAGCACATCCCCATTCAGCCAAGTGATATCAGACACCATAGTAAGGAACAAGAAGTTTATCACAGCAAGGAAACCCTGCATCCACTAATAGATATTTACCAGCAGGTATCTTTAAGCCACCTTCCAGTGCTTGATCCCAGAGCTGCGCATCAGTTGCAGATCCTTCCTAGCCAGTCAGTGTGTATATGAAAAGTAGGTTGAAGCTGCATGCAAAAAGGCAGTTTTGTAATAAAAAAAAGCCTTTGTGATTATGATATATGTGGTGTTTGGCTGCAGGAGGGAATGCGTGGATATGGCTGTCATCAATCGCTCCAATAGCACCCTCAAAGTAAGGCCAATGTTTGGGATTGTTGCGAATCTTAGCAGGGATGGGATCATCGGCATCAGGAAAAGATGTATATTTCTGGTAGACTGGGTGCAATGCAAATATATTGAGCATTTCGTGAAAGTACCTACAGGGGTGTTAGAACTGATAAGTTTCAATTAAAATTAAACATACTGAGAAACAGTATCATTTGAATGCTGGAAATGTTCAGCGACATGTCAGATGGTCAGTCCTATCATGCAAGAGTAGAGAAAGATGGCAAGTTGTTCTTCAAGTGAGATGTATTGCGGGTCTGTGTGACCAATATCCCAAAGCTCATTTATCAAAATCTCAAAAACATGTATGTGCACCCTAAGCTCGCAGTGAATGTGCTTGGGATGGCCAATGATAAGCTCCAGAACCCATTCATGTCCAGAAAGTGCTGAAGTATGGTATGGCTCAGGGTCTTTGGGAGTTTGTGCTGCTAGTAGCACTACCTGCACAGTTGCAGCAATGAGTATACTGATTAGAAGAACTAGGTAGTAAAGCATCTACTCACGGATTCTTTATTGTACCACATGCTGGGCTGGAATGTGTTTGGGAGTGAGAAGGTGTTGTGAGATCAAGCGATTAGTCAACAGGAGACCCAGTAATGGCTGATTACGAGGCTGAATATGCACAGACCCATCATTCATGATGACGGTAGTGACAGGAATGCAGAATACTGTAGAGTATATCAATAAGGGCGATTGTATCAATTTCAGACTCTGCCTGCAGCCAGAACTGTGCCGGGATCAACAGAAATTTTGTATTTCAAAATTTTGGCTTACCGAACGAGCTCTAAGCCTCTAGGATATTCTTAACTGCTGCAGATTCTCAGAATAGGCATGGTGCTGAGTCATGAAGCTGTGGGAAGAAACAGGTGATGTCATTAATTAACCAAAAGCTGCTTGTGGTTATGTTTGTTATATGACAATAAATATGTTGCAAGAAATTATTATTATTATATGATAGACATAATATGATTATCAAAAAATTGTTTATATATTGAGCATGTACAAGTTGAGGATATATGTATGACTTCAAATTCATAGTAAGTTATAATTCATGTAATTTATGAAAAAACATGATGTTACTGCTATTATTTACTAAAACAGCTATAATGGCTATTGAAGTCTGAACAACCTATTAAGTTTGTGGCCAAAGAGTCTAAGATAGAATATAAGCAGAATATAGAGGGATAGGTGAGCAACACTTGGATATTAGCTTACAGATGCTAATTTAAAGTCAAATTTTTATTTCTACCTCATGTACTATAAATATATATCTTAGTTTTGATTGAAGACTAAAATATGAGTACTTAATACCTATTGCACATAATATAATAGCTAATGACTTATAGTATTTGTTTTTACTAGCTCTCTCAGTCCTAATCTCACCTCTAATTATAATAGATTATGAGTCCTATAATTATCACTGATATTATGCTCTCTAGCACCAACTCTTCACTATTCAATGTCTCCAAACCTACCAAGAATAACTTGATTCGATCACCTATAAGAAGCAAACATTATAATAATAAGCACTAGAAGCAATAATGACAATGGAATCTATAATATTATGGGCCAATGATGCTAGCTTTGAAAATTCATTTGATGAGAAGGGTCAACTAATGACAGCTTACTTTGAGAAAAGAGTATTAAGCCCAGCTGTATAGTATCCTCCAAAGTTCTTAACTAGAAATCTTTCCAACTATGTACCTAGCCCTGATGCCGCCTTTAGGTTGAGGTGGACTGTAGCTGATATGGAACAAGCTAAGAAAGAGGGCTTGAAAGTTTACTAGAAGGACATTCTAGTGTATCAGCTTACTTTTCTCAATAACTTTAGTGTACTAATTAACTTTGTGCTAGCCTAATGTTCTACAAGAGGTTCATTATGCTATCTAAGTTCATTATTATAATCTCCATCTTCAGAAAAATAGCTCATTTGAAGATAATTCCAAAGATACTCTTAAAATGTTTGTTTATAACCAAACTGTCTACATTCATAGGTCCAAAGATATTGTTTCTGAATGTACTGAAGTCAGCCATCTTGTCTATGTAAAGTGCTTTCCTACACTTTGCATTACCTAATAGAAGACATCATCTGTGTTAATTTCTACATCCTTGCTTCTCTAGCTTCCTCTTGGGTCAAATATGTTTATTCTACAAGCATAGCAGCTAGGCTGTATCAAGATCTTAATACAAATTTATCTGTTTGATATATTTGATATATTGCCTATTCAAAATTAAATTCCTTCAATAAGAACATTATTGAATGAATTGAGTACATAATTTTTGTTTTCAAACCTTGATATCACTGGCTTTATTGCATCTCAGCTTCTGCAAATGATAACATAAGTTAATCTATATAAGCCCAGTCTTGTCTTTGTGGATTTCGTAGATTTCTGCCTAAACCTTATTGATAATAGAGGGCAAAATCATCAAGTATAAGACATGATTAGTAGCCAAAGGATACTCACAGATACCTGACATGGACTATACTAACACTTTCTCCCTCCCCAGTTGTTCATTTAGAGACGATACAGTCCATTATGTCGACAGCTGTAATTCTTGATTAGGAAATTCAGCAGATAGATGTAAAGGGCGAGTACCTAAATAGTACACTAAAGGAAGAAGTGTACATGGAGCAGCCAGAGGGGTACAACGATGGCACTGGTCGAGTTTGCCGACTTAAGAAGACCCTATATGAACCAAAACAATCTAGGAGAGAATGAAATATTAAGCTTGATAAACATCTGAATAATATTGAATTCAAACGTACAACATCAGATCTATGTATATATATTAGACATACAGTGAACAAGACAGAAATCATTACCCTTTGGATAGATGATTTACTCCTATTTGCAAGTAATACAAGCTTGATGAGCCAACTCAAAGCACAGTTAAAAAGTATCCTGGATGTTACTGACCTAGGAGAACCAAGAAAAACCATAGGAATAGAGATAACGAGAGACCAAGCAAAAGGATCAGTCCAAATCTCACAGACCAAATATATTGAGTCGATCCTACAAAATATGGTCTCCAAAAGTCGAACACTGTAGGAATGCCATTAGATCCCAAGATAATACTTGAAAGAGAGGAAACTGACCAAGAGGGCAACCAAAATCACGGTTACACATCCTTAATTGGATCTTTAATATATTTGGCAGTTGCCACAAGACCAGACATAGCATATGCTATTCAAAGACTAAGCTTGTTCACTGTAAATCCAGGATTAGCACACTGGATAACTAAAACCAGATCATGAAAGACTCACACAAAGTCTAGGTATGTCTCTTGATTGAGGGGGAGTGTTATTATAGCGAGTACAACTTGACAATCAACACACATACTGAAGAGATAATCTGTGCATTGACGAAGTAGCAGAATTTTGGACTCATCTGAGTTTAGAATAATATGTGTACACAACAGAATAAACTGAAAATAATAATGCCCACCTTTGCATCTCCTATTGCCAGTAATAAAAAGGAAAAATAATACACTTAATATCTCTCGTTCATATTCATATTCACATCACTGCAGAAGGTCATGGCATGGAGAAAGGCTATTGGGAGAGCTACAAGCATAATATGGCTATTATAGTATTTTATTTCCTTGTCTGTTTTTTCTATTTGATTCATTGACTCAATATCATCACATTTATGGGATGATTTAGGAAACATGTGCTCTAAGTTCACAAAAGCAGCCTGCCCAATTGTTCAAAGTCAGTGTAAAGAGTAGATTCATTGTAGGCGCTACAAAATGTTTTACCTTAGAACTCAATGTGCGAGTGTAATGCTCGTCCCAAAGAGACTGCCTATAGAATTATCTCTTGATATAAATGCAAGGGATATCTTGTTAAGATCGAAGATGAGAATAGGAAAGGTTACCCAAAGTGTGTCTTGAGTTCCAAAGATGCGTCCAAAGTACTGAAGTACTTGTCCGATGCAAGCGAAGGTGGTCCAAAGTCAAGAAACAAAGGTCTGAGGTTGTGTGAAGTGTTTGATAGACGTCCGACGAACAGCGAAGGTTCCGAGAGAGAAATACAGCAGATGTGTTGAAGTGTGTCAAAATATGTCGAAGTATAAGACTAGCAGAGGTACCGGGGTATGACTAGACAAAGTCTATCGGAAGAACTGAGAGATATCAAGATGTGAAATGGCAGCGGTCAGGCCAAACAATCGTTCCAAATGAACAAAAAGATCGATTGCGCGAAGTATGACTATCCGAAGTGACTCTACAAACTATGACTCGTAGCAAGGAAAGTGAAGTGCAGTGCGAGTATCTAGCGAGTCAGATTATATCCTACAGCGTGAAAGTCCAGAATCTGCATAGGCAAAACCAGTAGCAAGATAAGCTATCCGAAATGTAATAAGACTCAAGGCAAGCCGCTACAGAGATATGCATGTAATAGCACACGAGGCATGCAGCTATACATATTAATCAAGCTTTTCAATGTATGTGCCCCTAAGACATAATCAATAACAGATAAACCAAGTAAAAACACACCAGCGAAGTCAAATGGACACGGAAAGGACATGGTACAGAGGATCAGATGTGTATACAGACCTCGGAAGGGGACGGACGGCCTCTGGACTACTCAGATGAGAGCGCGGAAACTCTCGGAAGGTATAAGGAGTGTCGGGGAATATAAATGTGAGACACATACAATTTAGGGAGGGTATGCGACCAATGCCAGTCCGAGTGTTACATCAGTACAAGTTTTTCTGCAAAGCTGATGAAATAGAAGACAACAATGATACCATGGAATATATTTGCACTTGTCTTGCAAGTATAGCAGACTAGGCTGTGCTAGACCACAACAATTATATTTGGCTGAGTGCTTACTGCATGTTATGCTCAGTCATTGTTGTATTGTTACACCAGTACCATGATTACACCATTGCCATTGCCATTGCATTTCATACATCTACTGATCATTATGTTGCATAGTTAAATACAATCCCATATGGTACACAACCTGTATGATGAATGATACATGTTTACCATGCTTGTGTTGCTACTGTAAGTCTTGCACTATGTGCTGTGCAGGTCTGTCCTAGTTCTGTCCCAGTTCTTTACTGACAGAACCCTTGCTGTGTGCACTGAGGTGCTGTGCAGTGCTGTCTAGACTATCCTTGTTTGCTGATGTATGATCATATATAGAAAAGGTTTTCGTTATATTAGAATATAAAGTCATATAAAGCCATGTATAACATCAACAATCAACGTAAATCACCCTGGGGAGACTCACGAGTTCTCTGATGAATATGTAGGGAAACCATGTACATTGTAATGTGATAAAACACAACTCACATTCTATTTCTTTGCTGCAGCTGCAATTCCCTGAAGAATATGTAGCTCATATGTTGGGTCTGACGAAGCTCACAGCCTTCCTTGTCTACCACTGCTAATGGACCAGCATCATGGCTGCACCACTGGTAGTCAGCACTTCTAAAGTGTGCAATTTGAAACTCCATCATGACATGTATCCACAATTACCTGGGGGGATAATGCATTATTGTCATATCCCGCATTCCGGACCAACATCTGACGACGTTCCCACGCCTCATCCGGACCTCCGGACCTCCTGTCCATGTCTCCAGACCCAATCCTCTATCCGTCCGGATCCCTGTACTCCTGCATCTGATATCCGGACGCCAGATCTGATATCCACATCTCCGGATCTCCGGATCCGACCTATCTGTCATGTCCGAACCCAAACCTTAAATCAGCGCCCATCCCCTTATGGTAATCACCTGTCTCCGGACTTCCGAACATCCGGACCCGACCCACGTCTATCTTCCTTGCGTTCCGGACCCAGACCTATCACGCATTCATCTCCGGACATCCGGATCCGACCCGCGTCTATCTTCCGTGCCTTATCCCTTTGTATGTTCCTTCTTGAGTTAGACTTCCTCATTTTCCGTACCTCATTTCATCTCCGAGTTCATTTCCTATGATCCGTCTTATTTTCTAATACATTTCCACATGCTCGTACATAGCCTTACCCCTCTGCTTACTGATCTGCACAGACTTGCCTCTAGTATATAAACCCCAGTAGATACTCCTGTATTTCCTCAGTCTGAATATCATACACATATTAGTCCTTGCACTAGTCTTCACACTAAGTCCTCGTAACAGTTCTATTCCTCCGACTTAGTAATCATCCATCTCAGGCCTAGGGAGAAATTCCCTAGGCCGGAGCTCCGCTTCTCCGATCCTCCGCTCATCCGCTCATCCACTCATCCGATCCTCCATTCCTCCGAGTTTCCGGAAGTTCCTCCGGAACTTTCCCGCGGTCCTCCGGACCTATCCTGCTTCGGACTTTGTCCTTGCAGCCGTTCCTCTGTTTCCTTCTACTCAGGACTCGTCCTGAGTAGCCATTATACATATCCCTGTCAGGACGAAACTCCATCGTAATTTCCGGAAGTTCCTCCGGAACTTTTCCGCACTCATCCGGAAGTTTCTCGCACTCGTCCGGAAAGTCCTTCCGAAGTTTTCCACGCTTCTCCGGAAGTCCTTCGGACTTCACTGGACTTTCTCCGGACTTCATTCTGAAGTTAAGGGCACATACTCGGGTAAGGGGCGCAGCGCACGAGCTGAAGCCAAGCCCCTTGGAATCAGTCCTACCCTTTGTGCATGGTCTTAACAATTATATATGATAGTTACAAGACACATTTATTGCATTAACCATTGTAACTACAAATCACATAAATGCATTACTTTGTGATAATAACAAGACATTCTGCTAAATATGCTATAGTGACACAATGCATCACTTTGTGATAATGACAAGACACACTGCGGAGTATGCTATAGTGAATCCCAATAGGCCACTCGCATAGGAATCAAGGGGGAGGAAATTTAGAGACTGTAGGCAAAAAATGTATTATTCACATCATCTCAAAATGGTCAGCAATATTGTTCCTAAGTTCAGCCTACTGACATGCATAGGCAACCAGACCCTCATTCTCAGCAGTACCACTAAGTGTGCAACCACTTTTCTTATACCACTACTCTGTATGCCACCTGAGGAATTGAAGAACCCTACACATCTCTTCGTGAAGCAATTCAACCTCTTCTGTCCATCACATAGACTGGGCCTAGGCCTTACACCATTTAATTCTGAGATCTGTAAGCTGCATCAGTATCCTTTATTTGTTTATGACTCATATTCAAACTTACTATCTTGTATCACCTCATTCTGATCATCTCCGACTCCTTCCACTACCCAGATCCACGACAACTGTCTCCTCCATTTGGTCTCACCTTTTTTAGGTGCTGATATGCCTCATACATTAGTACATTATCCTTTTTGTTGAGTTTCTTATATTTGTGATTTCAGCCAGTCATTTCAAGTGAGGGAGCAAGGGCAGAAAGTGCTTCATGAGCAGCATGATACTTGTTGGCTGCAGTGGATGCCTTAGTAATGACTTAAGTAAGAGCATTTTGTGCCTGTGTGTTTACACTCTGACCACACATCTAATCTCTCTTAAATGTATACATAAGATCATGTAGGTGGAGGCTCTGCCGTAGCTCCTCTAATGCATCCCCAGCCTGAGCAAAATGTAACTCTAATTCAATGGTCTTAACACAAGTATCACAATGCATAGATTTGGTGCTCATAGCTAATGGCAAATAGAGATTCATGTCTTCTAGTGTGATGGGGTCCAGGGAGAGTTGGAATGAATCCAGACATTGTAGTTAGACTGCGGAGGTGTAGAGCACCTGTACATGCTTCCATGCATCAATTTTCCCCTGCAGAGAGTTCCACTGTTGCTATATGGTAACCTTCTGTGTGTCCATAACATGCATACCAAGCTTGGTAATATCTGCCTTCAAATAATGCCTTCAAACAAATAAGTGAGGTACCCAGCCTATAAAAAAACTACATACTGTTCATCTTTAAAATTGATGTCAGATGCAACAAAGATGCTAGGTGATATGTTAGAGTAGAAAGATATGTCGATACCTTGCTGTAGATCATAAGCCTCTATTTCTGCAAGCTTCAGTCGAACGGCAGCTTGAGTAATAGCTGTTGATTTACATGTCAGTGATCAAATCAACAATATGAAAGACCAGCACTTACGAGTGACCTTCGGTTCAAATGGGTTAGCAACTAAAGAGTCATTGGGGTTGCATTCCTAATACTCAATTGCCAATTTCCAGGGATCTGACACCTCAGGTGGCAAAGCACTATCTAGTTCCTCAAAAGCAATTCTATGAGCTTCTGCCTCTTCCTGACCCTTGACCATCTTTCGGAGTAATGTTGCACCTGTGGAAAGATGAGGCAATGAAAGTATGAAGTCATTCACCTGTTATGCACCAAGTCCAGCTATTTTTTTCCAGTTCTAATTATCAAAGTGATCATCTAAAGTATTCCATCAAGATCCAGGGCTCATTTCCTTAGTGCTGGAGGCAACCGGGTTTATATTTGACCAACCACGTTCAGGAGCTTCACCATTCATTTGTCCAACATGGTTTAAGAAGTTGAAAGAAAACATTGTTTGACACTTGAAAATGTGGGCTGGCAGATGGAATTTTGGTAAGAAGAACCTTATATTTTTGCGGAATGGTCAGGATGAAGTTTGGAAGGCATGGCTGACATTCTCTCTCAGAGATTCTTGTGCCACTAGCATGCAATATTGTATGAAATATTGAGGGTGTTGATGTTGTGCACATGGAGAGTTGAAAAGAACAGAAAATCCATATTAGTGTATCTATATCTACCAGTCAGTGCCAATTGTCTTTTACAAGCTGTTGTATGTACCTTTCACCTTTTTGCAGGTCACCAACACTGTTTGAGAGTTTCATATTGTGTTGTGCGCAATCAATGGTTCCAACTCCCATTGCAGCTAGGCCCTGGAATGCCTTTGTGTCAGCCATGTTTACCACATTATGCAATGAACATGTGCTTTTCTATCAAAGCCCATCAGAGTGATTTATGACAGACTCATATAATCAAAGCTCACCTGTTGTAGTGTACCACCATGAGATTGTAAATATGCCTTGTATGTCATCTCCTCCACAAAATATGCTCATCCATAACTAAGGCCAGGGGTCTGAACTGTCCTTCAACACCATGCATCGTTTGAGTCAAAAATTGGCATCAATGCCTAAAAAAAGTCCATACAACCAGCTAAATAATCATCAGCTACCTATATGAGTGTAGATAGAAGCTGTTTAAACTGTGTTTCTTTTGGTGTATCTTTCTAATTGTCAGGAAGGTTTCTACCAGGCTGCGGACAAGCTGGACACAGTATGGCACATTCACCACTCTCAGTATTTAGTATTCTCCACACCAGCAGGGTCATAACCTCGGCCTGCTCTCTTAAGCATTTTCAGATGTCACCATTTATGGACAATTCACATAAATGCCTTGTAACAATCCTAGTGAGGTGAATAAGATAAATGCTACACATTAATACATTAAACACACCTTTCAAAGTCGGAGTCCTGTATTATCAGTCAGATGAGCAAGAGAATGATAAAATTCATATTCTGAAACTTTGGATTCAAATGATAGTAAGTGATATTGTTCAATGATTCTGAAAGTAGCTACAGTGCATAGATTGGTGGGTGTTGGTGGAAACCAAGCTGTGCGAAGCAACTGCTTGACATGCCTCTCAGCAGTCTCACAGCCACAGAAGTTGAGACTGATCTTGTATATGCCATTGTTGTTGATAAGGATAAAATCATTGTTAAACACTTTTTGAGGCAGCAAGCAGTCTTCACCTGCTGGATGACAAGCTGCATCTGCAACCCTAGTTTCTTCAGCGAGATGGGTACAAATGAAATACCCATCCACTCCTATAATAAGGTATCTAACCTAAGTAAATGTTGTATTGTGCTGCAAGGAACTTGTACCTGAATTTGATGTCTTTGCGAGTCGCTAGGACGCAGTCTGACACTTCAAAAACAAAACATGAAATGATATTGCCGCCACTATCGTTCTACGAAAGTGTTGTGTCTACGACTGAGACAGATATAGTACTGAGCAGTTTGGGCGAAGGCGTGCAGCGCCTCCCAGTGACCTGCACCAAACTGGTTCGGTGCATGGATGACTAATACTCTCCTAAGAGCCCTATACCCTATGAAATCATTTTCCCTGTGACCTGAAGTCAGACCAAGGCTAAGGGAATATTTTTCGCTCTTGGTCACTTTTGTGTCATATCCCGTATTCCAGACCTACATCCGACAATATTCCCACACCTCATCCGGACCTTCGGACGCCCTATCCATGTCTCCAGTTCTCTACCCATCCGGATCCCTGCACCTCTGCACATCCACATCCGCACATCCATGTCCAGATCCCTTTACCTCCGTACATCACACCTCCATACCTCCGCAGCTAGCCTGCATCATTCATCCTTTGTCCTATTGCCCTAATATCATATCCCATATATCCACGCTTCTTGTCCGGACATCCGGTCCGATCCGATATACGATAAGCTTCCTAATTCATTTCCTGTGCATATAACGTTGACACAGCCTATTCCTCTATTCGGTATTCCTTGTCCTCGGTATCTCGGTTATACTTACTACCGGTATGCTTACTGATCCGTTAACCTATGCTTCATTTCTGACTCGCGCTTGATAACTTTGCTTATGCTTCATACATAGCCTCGGACACTTGCTTACTGATCTTTCCGTTATTTCCTTAGTATATAAACTCTTGTATATGTCCTGTAGTTCCTCAGTCTGAATATCATATTAGTCCTTGCACTAGATCTCACACTAAGTCCTCACATCAGTTCTAGTCTATCGACTTAGTCAATATCCATCTTGGGCCTAGGGAGAAATTCCCTAGGCCAGAGCTCTGCTTATCCGCTCATCCGATCCTCCGAAGTTTCCGGACGTTCGTCCGAAACTTTCCCACGGTCCTCCGGACCTATTCTGCTTTGGACTTTGTCCTTGCAGCCTTTCCTCTGTTTGCTTCTACTTAGGACTTGTCCTAAGTAGCCATTACACATATCCGTATCAGGACGAAACCTCATCGTAATTTCCGGAAGTTCCTCCGGAACTTTCCTGCACTCGTCCGGAAGTTACTCGCACTCGTCCGGAAAGTCCTTCCGAACTTTCCCACGCTTCGGATGTCCTTGGACTTTCTTCGGACATCATTCTGAAATTAAGGGCACATACTTGGGTAAGGGGCGCAGCGCACGAGCTGAAGCCAAGCCCCTTGGAATCAGTCCTACCCTTTGTGCATGGTCTTAACACTTTTGCAAGTTTGCATGCAAGCAGGCTGAATATTTTAGTACATTTAATTCTGCAATGAGTTTTGCTTAGTCAGCCATGGTGATGACCCAGACAAAATCCCGCACATGTCAGGTGACTGTGAAAAATATTTCCCACATATGTTGTCCTGGAAAAACATTCGTAAAACCCTAAATACTAGGCTCGCGTCATTTTCACCCTTCACACAAAGCAAAGAAAAGACAGACACACAAAGGATTCACATCATGTGACATTTCTTACTCTCTTTCTGGACTTGTCATCAGGAGTTGGATAGGTCACATGACTAGCAACAAGCCAGGATGGCTTAGCAAAATACCCAATGACTCACTATGACTAGAAATAACTTTGAACTGACTCACTATGACTCACCCTGAATATATGACTCATTATGACTCTTTATGACTCTTGAATATACTAGTAGCACAGCCACATTTATTGTGTATATAATGACCCCAGTTTTGAAATAAGCAAAAAACCAAGTGGGAGTTTTCAGCCCATCTAACATTAAGTTGTGAGTAAGGTGTGATAAGTGTCAGCATCAGTGTCAAGAACTGTTCAAGACTGAGAGGAACATTCTCAAGAGACAGTAATACTGCAAGCTCATCATACTAAACAACTAGCTGCGAGCTCACTGTGTGCAACAACCAGCAAGCAAGGTACAGCCACAGTTTTATTCAAATTTCTATTTTCTTTTTCTTTTCTTTTCTCTTCTGTTTTACTTTCACCAGCCTTTGGTGTTCTTTTTCCAAAAAGCATATTCCAAAATATTCGTGTTGTCTCTACGTCCACCTAAGACTCAGAGTAGCTTAGTGGGGAGACTTAAGGGATTGATAGTGAAGCTTGACCTCACTCATCTGAGTAGTGATACTGAGCCAAGGTTTGCTGTGTCTGCTAGGCTTTAGCTGTTGAAGAGGGGACTTGGTAGTAAATCCAAGGACGTCCGTTCCTGAGTCTGTTTGAATACTCAAAGTGAGTTCCTTGACAGCAGGTTCAATATTGAGCTAAGAGTTCTACAATAAAGCATTTGACTAGTCTTGACCTTTGATTCTACCTGTTTTGTGCTGAGGGGGTTGATCATTGTAATTCCGCACCATTCTTTTTGGAGTACAGTTCGGTAAGAGGCCCTGTTGTTGAAAGGAAGCTTGAGGGAGAACTTTCTATTTCTTTGGTTACTGCCATACTGTCGGGCTGACCATTATTTGTTTGTTTGTTTGTTTCTGTCAAGTTCATAGATTGGATTGACCATCGTATTTACTGATCTTGCAGAAGTACCTTTAGCTGAACGTACTTTGGGTAGTATACAACTAGCCACCCACGAATGACCACATTATCAGTCATTGGTATTTGTCTGAATCACTGACCATGGAGATATTTGTTTTTATAGGTGTTTATCTATAGATCATCTATCTAAGAAGACACGGTCCTGAGCTGCGTATCCTGCAGGAAAAAAGGTGAGCTGCGATTCCCATAGCTGTAGGAGTCCGACGACGCGTCGAGCGAACTGAGAACACCTATAGCACTAGGAGGAGGGCATGTACTCACTAGGAATGTTTCTTTATCGAACACAGGGCATTGTGTAGCACAAAAATTCGTCTTGAATTGCAGGAGTTGCTTGCAGGTATGGTGCCAGAATTTGAGCATGCTCTCTAAGATAACTTTGGAAGGCATCACTGGCCCATCGTCCCATGGTTTTGACAATGTCAAAAGGCACATTTCGAAGGAGGTATTCTAACGTAGCGCCGATTCTTATGGTGTGACCCTGCAGGGGGTCCAAACCAGCGCTTTTGGCTGCGAGTACCAGTCGAGCGATGAATTTCGACTTTGTTAAGGGGCGGTGAGTATTGCCGAATTTGTATGAGAATAATGCGCTGTCAGGTGGGGGATCATTAATGCGGAAATGATTGGCTAAAGCTGCTTCTGGATCAGTTGGGCCGTCCTGTCGTGCCCAGAACACATCTTCCCCGGTTTGAGATGTTTTCGTGCGAGGTACACAAAATACTGTGGTAGTGAGGCCACCGCGATCTGTTTCCTTACGGATGTTGGAACGTTTGACGTGAATGGAAGAGTCGAACACTGTAAGGCTTCGAACTGTAAATTCTCCAGCCCGCACAATGGAATAGAAGGCGGTTGTGAGGCAACTCCCTACTGCAGCGTCGAGAGGAATATTGGGGTCCAGCTCTTGTAAGATACTGGTGATGAAGGCTACCGTGTACAATGGCCGTTTCTTCCGTTTTGACGATGATGGGGTGAGGTTCTTTGCAGCTTTCAACATGGCGTCTATCTGATCGTCAATTAAGCACCATGATTTCCCATGCAAGATGTGCCAAGCGCGAATGCCTTGGATGTAACCTGATATCGTTTTTCCTGAATATGAACTGGCCAAGTCTGATATGAAGGCTGAAATGAGTTCGGAGGATGCTGGAGCGCGCAGGTTGTCTTCCACGGCTTTCGAGTCGCAATATATACATGAAAGGCGAGGATACTGCTACTGTATGCTTCCCTGGTGCTGCTGGCCCATGCATGAATCATGACGTCCTGGATACGTTGGGCGTCGGCGTGAGGCACACGGACTGATGCTGTTCTATCTCCTATTGGGAGCCACAGACGAAGCCTGTCTCTGGCAGCGCAGTGAGGGTGCAAGGAGGATATTTGTGGGGTAAGATTGTCAGGATAATCCACTACTAAGTGATATTTTAATGAAGCGAAAGCTGTATGGTTGTGCACGGCAACTTACTAAGCCTGCGTCGTTTCGAAGATTTTCTCTCCTTGACGACGGATCTCGTCGTTGAGATTATTGCGGGAGGCTTGGGAGCGGGAGTGAATACTGCTGAGTGGCTGCGTTTTGATGCTCTTGCGGGGTGTATGGCATACAGGAGGGATTGTGGGATCGTCAAAGTTCGCGATGAAGGGTTGGAGAGCTCTGGGAATGCATATTGGGCGGAGCAGTAAGCTCGAGGGTGGGTATATTCCTCTGGATGGGCCATCCACTGGATTGTGGGCACTGGGTACAAAGTGAGTGAGGAAAGTGCACTGTGAAGATGCGGCAAGCTCATGGATACATTCGAAGACGGTGTTAGTAGCTTTGTTTCGACTCCAGCCTTTCCACCAGCCTTCGACGACTCCCCGGTTGTCGCTGAAAATTTTAATGCAGCTGCCATCTGGGCTTTGACCGAGGAGTGTGATAATGAGGAACTCCATCCCGACTGCCTCTGCCCAACCGATGTCTCGATTCTCATCTTTCCATCCTGAGAGGAGCCGCCATGCTCTCCATCGACTGTTGATCCAAATCGTGATGCCAGTACCTGAGCTAGCATCTGAGTAAGCCGAGGGGTCAATGACTTCGACGGGCCCTGGAATGGAACGAGCGACGATGGGCTGCTGGAGACTGGCTTTCCACCAGCGGAGGTCTTCTCCTGTGTGCTTGGGAGGGGAATGTGGCATGTGCGGACGATTGTGAAAGATGGATAGCATGGACTCGAGGGAGATGAGATAGGCTCGTCCAGCAGGTAGAACCAAGGATGCGTGCAAAAGCTTTCCATATAGTTCTTGTACTTCTTGAAGGGTGTGCGGGGACCGAGCTTCCCAGTCTCGAATGGCGGCCAGGTATTTTTCCTTCTTCTTCTTTGGAATAGAGACAGAACACGTTGCAATGTCCCAGAGGAAGCCGATGAAGGGGGCACACAATGAAAAGAAGATGTCCTTCGCCAGCTCCCAAGGGATTCCCAAAATTTTGGATAGGCGGTCGATGTCGTCGAAGCAATAGGTGAAGAGTGCGTCCTCTGGTGAACGAGCGGATGCTGTTGATAGATCAAGGATGGGGAATGATAAATCTTCGTCGAACTCTTCGACTCCATTGTCTGGCATGGTTGAACCTCGATACCATTTGCGCCCTCCATCAATGAGCAGTCCCCCATTTCCAGCAATGATAGCGGAGCGAGTTCTACGAAGGTTGTTATAAACTTCAAGATGTTCTCGAAGGATGCGAATAAATAAATGGTCGTCCACCCATTTGGATAGCGGACCAATACCTTGTGATCTGAAGATGTCGGCGCCCGCATCTGCGATCTCACCATAACTCCCTGTGGAAGCAGAGAATCCGAAGCAAAAGCTCAAGTCAATAGCGAACTCGTCCTCTCCCATTCTGACGACCAGGCCTGGCCATTGTGATGGATGTAGGGGAATGTGTGATAGGCTTCCGCCACGTCGCGAACTGCTGCCTGCGATCCTGGGGGAAGGGACCAGATGAGAAGGCATATGGTTGATGCTGTTCCCCAGGTGCAGGGGTAGAGGTCAGAATCGATAGAAGAATTAATAGAAGATATGGTATCGGACGAGTATAAAGGAAATGAGAGGTTTTGTACGAGCCGAAACTTGCCTGGCTTCCCTGGTTTAGGGACCATGGAAAGCGGGGCTGTCTGGAAAGGACCGATGAGTTTTTCTGTGTTTGATTTGGATAAGGGGCCGATGTAGCGTCCAGTAGCGTATTCTCGATCCAGTATGGTAGTGAAAGCGTCAAAGTGTGTGTATAACGAAGGACTATTAGGTGGTGTGTATGTGCAGGATATTCTGGGACCGCTTCCCATGAAACTGATGCATAAACCATTGGGAATATGTGCATATTTGTCGATGAGGTGCGAAGAGCGAAGAAAATGTAACCATGCTTCAGGTTGATATGGAGTGAGTGCCCTACATGCTCTCGCCTTGAGGACACTCCTGAGCTCCATGATCTTTTGCTCTGCATCCAGAACATTCGTGGACGTGAGATCGGGCTGTGTTGGAACACCCTTTCGGTCTTTGCCAGTCGTAGCAGAGTTCGAGGCCCTCGGGATTGACCAAGTGACCCTCTGTGTTTCAACGGCATCGAGTTTTGGTTTGCTTGTCCCAGAGAAATTTGGAGGTGCATTTGTGAATGGGGTGACGGAAGCGGCCAAGGCAGAGGGCGCAGGCCGAAGAGCCTGATTGGCCTGTGCCCCCTTGAAAAGACTGTTGGCCTTTGTGAGGCTTTTTAGCGATTTGATTGGTTGAGCGGTAAGGATGGTAGTGTTTGTCGTCAGCGGGAGAAAGCGGGTCTGTTTGCTTCCCCCAGTTCACACTGACTTCTCAATCTCGAGGGCGAGATGAGAAGTTGGTAGCTGGCAGTGCGTTCTGTAGCTGTATGGCATGAGCAAAGGAGCCAATCCAATTGGATGGGCGATAGCATTATTAGGGAAGCGAAGATTACATGTATGCGTGAGCATATGTGCAAGTGATCATAAGCATAATATTCAAGTTAGCGTCGAGGTGTGGGTAGCAGTGTCGTGAAGTAGCGAAGAAAAGGGTTGAAATGAAGCAAGGGCGGGATTAAGCCCAGGTAGCGAGCAGTGTTGGTAGCAAAGTTCAAGGGAAGCAAATGGAGATGCGTGTCACAAGACAATGCGAACAATGAAAGAAAGGAAAAAAGGTTGCGTTAATGTTTGAACGATTTTGCTAAAGATTGAGATGATGCGTACCAATTTCAGACTCTCGTCGTGCTCTGCCTCCCATATGTTGTCCGATAAGGAATTGTATAGCATATTGTTGAATATGCCGATATTGAATCCTTGGTTCTGAACGAGCCGGTCATGCCATTCACGATGAACTGTTCCTGCGTAACGCAGCAGGGTCTTCTCACCCCGGGGACGCATCCGATGTTCATGGTTGGTGATGAGCGTGAAGAACAGAGCGAGTGCTTGCTGATGCTTCTCTGGCCATCCACTTTTTTCTATGTGGACGAGGAAGCTAGTCTTCGCCAAATCGAATTGTCGCCACGATAGATCGTGGTCCTGCAAGGCCTTGCTGGAAGCTTTGAATGATGCTAGCATTTTGAGGGCAACCATGCCGTCAACTTTTGCAAAGCCAAAAGCGTCGTCTGAGTCTGACGTGGATCTAGAGGTGATGGAGGCTTCGCGGCAGCCGTCAGGACTGAAGTACCAAAGTTCTACGTACTCCATGCTTTTTATCTTCTGGATGGCGTATTGTGACGGTCGAGGAATGATCACGTCTGCCACAATTGCTCCTGCATCGAAGTCGTTAATCTTAGGCTTCTTCTTCTCCGCTTCGCGTTGTTCCTCCTGCTGCTCGGCTTCCTTCTCGGTGTTCTCACGCTCTAGGTGTTCCTGCAGGATGCAAGCATCTTCTACTGCCTGTTCCTGCCAGAGAATGATTCGCTCTTGGCATTTGAATCTCCATCCTTCTGCCATGTTGGCAAGGGCATCATCTCTGGTTATGCCTTGTGCGACAAGGGCGTTTAGCCAACCTTGGTATGCGGCTGATTCAAAGTTGGGCTGTGCCTCTAACGCTGGATCAGTTGAAATTCGTTCCATGATGTATCAGAAGAATTTGGGTATACAGTTCTTCTTCGGAGTTTGTTCCTGAAGAAAGGGAAAAGGGTAATGATACCTGATCGTTGGTACGGATGTGAAAGGAAAAGAAGGAGGGAAGACAACGTCGTTGAGGACGACTGATATGAGAAGAAGCGTTGTCGCAGTACGAAGGCAAAAGGTTCGTACTGCTTCCGACGCTTGTGCAAAGACCTAACTCTAGTTCTCCGCTCGTGCCTCGTTACGTAATAGACTATCAATATTGGATTTTTGATGTACGATGCAAGAACACAGTTATGGAAATACAACTCAGCGCCAAAGCAGTCCCTGTAGCAAAACTGTGGAGTGTCAGAGTAACAACTCCTGCAGGTAGTATCATCTATATGATCTCTATGACCCTCATTTCATAGCAGCTCCTGCAGAAAAAAGTTCTGATCCTCCATCTATTTCAACAGTGGATGATCCTAATTAGAAGGGTGAATAACTTTAGATGTATAGCCTATTGTACATTAAGAAATACTTACACCTGCTATATGATTCTGTTTATTGCGCTATTAGTCACTTCTGAAGCTTCAACCTCAATGTCAGGTTCCTGCACTTCCAAGGAGTAATTGCCACAATCTAAGGTTGGGCCTCCATCCACTCTGCTATCAACCTGCTGACTCAGATCTGATGAGGGTTGTGAACTGAGAATTTGTGAACTTTATATGGTCAATCCTCGATGTCATGAAACAAAGGTGTATGATGCATGGACACTTGGGGCACTAGGGTTAGGAGGTCTGAATATATTAAGCTTAACTCATTTGCGACTTTCATGTGACATGGTGTGGCTTTCAACATGCTGTCAGTATGGCCTTACCCAATTTATGTCCTTTGATGGCCTCATGTTGTTCATTTGATGGCATCATTGCTAAGTTAAATTTCAGTATCTTGCAACCTTGATGATGATATACATGGTCATGGGTGGCTATACAAATATTGTCACTGTATTACATGATCTACATAGTGTGAACTAAATATTCAAAAGACATGAATGGTCTGAATGCAGGTGATCTAATTGCAAACATACCTATGGCTTGTAACTCCTAAACTCTCTGGAGCTGTATACACCCTTCCCTAGCACTCCTCACAGCTGTAATGGCTATCTTGCCTGATGCAAAAGGTATAGTTGTCAGATGTCTTTGAAGGAATTCCTGTGGCCTATGGTAGTAGTGGGTTTTTCTGTGTCATGGCCATGAGGACCATATATTATGTAAGACATGATCTATGTGAGTTTTCACTCATGAAATGCATTAGGTCTCTTGCCATATACATTATGTATTACTGATGCATATGCTCTAAATCCAGCCTCAAAACAGCTTGGGCTCCTTCATTTAAAGGCTGAGAAACAATTACTCATAATGCATGCCTCCACCCCTACCTATGGCTTTGCAATCACCACCAGTGCCTCTGTTTATGTATCAAACACTTTCCTCTTCATCATTCTTGATACCTGTACCACCTGCTCTTGGTGTGTGCTCTCAAATAATGTGCCTGTCATCTTACTGTATATTTAAGCTATCTGTACCATTATGCATTGTCACCAATACTCATCAGAAGATTGATGTTGGTGCATGTTCTCACCTCTGCAATTGGAATACCTGTCAATGGTCATATCACTTGTTTCAGGTTTGTCTTCTGCAACACTGTACATCGACAACAACATTCATCAGGGGATTAATATTATTGGCACTATCTTTTGCATTTGACCTAGATGTACAATATATCGAGGTCTATAAGAATGAACAACTATTTGCAAAAGTCACTGATGCAATTGTGGACGAATGTATGCTGTACTATCATTATGGTATGTTGTACAATGTGTCAGTGAAGAGTGCCTGGCTTGGACATCATCCACTATTCTTCTATGTTACTTGTGAACACTACATTGGGGTTTTCAGCAGAGAGTAAGTTGTAGGCTTATTAAATTCATGATGTCCATTATCTGTCTCTTTTTCAGGCATGACATTAAACCCATGGTTCAAGAAATCCACCATGCCATATATGCTGAGGTCAAATCACTCAAGGACAGGGAAAAAGCAGTCAGGAGTAGTGTTGCCGCAGTTCCGGTTCATGCCCAGCTTTAGCCGTGAGCGGAGCTATAGTTAGCCAAGCCGCGTACCTAGTTATAGCTTATGTAATTGATGGCTCGGTCTAGTCAACGGAACCATATTAATGGTCTTCAAGTCAGCTCGAGCCAGATTTTTAATTAAGATAAAAATAAATTAGATTACATGAAGGATTTTGATTGACGGACTCCGAGAATGTTCGGGTAAGCATAACACTTACACAAAAAGACATACCAGTAGCACTAGCCCTAACCCAACTTAAGATTGAATCAAAGTACCTGTGTACGAACGTACAACCATCATCCATCCTGAACACAGCGAGTAAGAAATGTGAAAGTAGATTTCTGGTAACTCGAGTCCAAAATATCTTCTGCCGATCGACTCATGCTGATCAACAAGGGATCGAAAGTGGGTTTATTGCCTACAAAAATTTGAAATGAGGTCACAATAGTCAGACAAAAACTTACAATCAGAGGTAAAGCTGTGGTGAAGATCGGAGGGCATGACGTTGGTCGACATCGGATAGGCATGCTCGGTTCCTGCATGTTCGACGCTGTCGTGACTCGTGAGTACCTGCAACAGGCTGGTTGAGAAGCTGGGTCCGATGAGGGTGTCCAGAACATTAAAAACCTCGCTGTGTTGGCATTTAGTCAGTTATGAATGCATGAGTTAGCGCAGTGAGCAATCCAATGAAGTTCTTGAAGTCAACAAGGTCAGAGTGTTCATACTGAGCAAGAAGGTTCGTCATCAATAGAATGAAATGTTGATAACTGAAAAGCGACCTACAGCCGTCTACCTGGAGATAGGGTATTAGCAAGGAGTGCTCTGGCATTCATGAAAGAAGAATCATTGCAGCGCGACAGTGGTTGATATTTGAAGAGAGATGGATTGTGATTCTGCAAGAAAAAAGATCAGTTTAATTGTGGTCAACGGACGGTGCAAGCGAACCATCTTTTCCATGAGGTGGTCTGGTTTCACATCGAGAAGCATTCATTCAGGATATGAGTCGTATCTCGTGAGTGCACTGTCAGGAATTGAGAACCTAGGGCAAAAGACTCGTCAAATCGGCAATGAAGTTAGACTGAGCAACTAACCTGTGGAGAAACAACAGACTTGGCATATGAGTGTTGCCATCAAACTGGCAGCTATTGCTGTTGCAGGTTGGAAGGCTAGGTGATCCCATCACTGCCATTGTGGTCGAGCTGTTGAGCTCGTTGTCTCACGGTTGCCCACAATTCACGTGATGTGTTGTACACTGACTGAGATGTCTGAGTTAACTGAAGGCTAATAAACAAAAGAGTGATTGAACGTACGTAGTTTTCCCTAGAAGCGTTCTCAGGTTGCTGAGTAGGAGTTTGACGTGTTGTACGAAATTGTTTAATGATATAGAACATGTTGTGCACCCAGTTTCTCCATTGCAGTAACTTCTCGCGGACAGCAATCTAGTTACTAACTAAACTAACTCTAAGTAATCCGTTTGTGCACAGAACAACACCATCTGTGCGATTCACGCATCCCCAACATCTCCTGCCCGTTCCACAGCGATAACCTCTAAGTTCGCCAACATGATCTCCTCCTTCATCACTTGCGCTAGCCTGCAAGCAGCTTTCGAGTTAGACGGCGATCATTGCATTTCTGGGAGAACACACACCTGGAAACAAGAAGCCTCAACATCACGAAGGCAAAGTGTGTTGAAAACGAGTTCAATGATGTTAGATGTGAGCTTCTTCGTGGTCTCAAGCTCGAGCTTGGGTATCTCGACACAGGAGGAAAATGTAAGCGAAAAACAAACATCAACATGATAAAGAGTCCGAGACGATCACCTCAATTCAATCTACAATACTAAGAATCATTATCGAATAAACGAACGCAACTATCAACGTCAATCGTGAATCAACGATGGGTCCACAAGCCAATGTAAGTGAATATGCTCACATGTAATGTCGAGAAGGCTCAATCAAAACAGCTGTATTGCAGTATTGATAGAGCTCGCAAGTATCAAGTGGAGCAAGCAGAGATCAGACAATGAACGAGAGAATACCGAAGCCGTAGACCGGCGGAGACGGGCAGGACAGTGGAGATGGGCAGGAGGGTAAACACTGTGGAGGTGGCAGATGTTGTGGAGGTGGTAGATGTTGTTGAGCGGCCGATGAAGACATGGTGGCGTAGGGTGTTGAAGAAGTTGGGTTGGAAGTGAAAGGAACATCGTGCGAGAGGAATGCCACGTGGGAGGGATATGACGCGGGAGGGATATGACGTGGGAGGGATATGACGCGGGAGGGATATGTTGCGGGAGGGATAGCATGCAGGAGGAATAGTAAGGTGAGTATCTGTGTCTGAGGTCAGTTCACAATTGATAATGAAATAGTTTAGAGTCAGTAAAATATATGTACCAATACTACAACAGTAAAGACAGGCATTCAAGTCAAGAAATGCAACAAAAACCACAATGCACTCAATGAGCCGCCTTCATCAGACAGCTGGCAAAGCGAAAGCGAACATCTTGTGCTTTGATGGCGGTGGTACTGGTACAGGCTCATGTTTTGGGATACCTGGAGAGGAGTCAGACAACGAAGCTGAGACTATACAAGTGGTACAGTCCTCCATACCTGGGGGTGTTGGAGGGGATGCCGTTGACGCTGGTACAGGCTCGTGTTTTGGGATACCTGGAGATGAGTTAGATGACGAAGCTGAAACTATGCAAGCGGTACAGTCCTCCATACCTGGGGGTGTTGGAGGGGATGCCGTTGATGCTGGTACAGGCTCATGTTTTGGGATACCTGGCGAAGACGAAGCTGAGACTATGTGAGCGGTACAGTCCTCCATACCTGGGGGTGTTGGAGGGGATGCCGTTGACGCTGGAGACATGGTATTGAAATAGAGTCCAAGGCTACAAATTATTCTTAATGGTGGAACATTCAGTGCGAAGAAGATAGGACTCACCAAATGTACCATCATGATTTCCTGTGTTTGTGAACACTCACCGGTCTGCAGGACCAATGCTGAAACTAAGTGAAAGGCAGACGGTGAATGATGAACAAATATAAAATAGTGCACATAACACGATGCCAGAAGTGTAGTAAGAGAAACAGGCAGCCAAAACAAGTCAAGGTAGTGTGAACAAGGAATGAGCAAAAAATCCACAAAAACGAGTAGGGAAATTCGACATCACAAATCATAGGTGGTAGGAGTATCATCAATGTCATCGCACTCCTCCGCTGCGATAGCTCTGAGAAGAGTGTCGCACACATCACCTGTGAGTTCGTTGCTACTAATTGTCAACATATTGTTAGTCTCGCCTCCTTCGCCCAACATGTTATACTCCATGTCCTTTTGTGATGCAGCCCAACCTTTCATAAAGTTGAGTCGTTCTTTTTCAAGAGGAATTTTACCACCTGCAGGGCCTCCATCAGGACTGGGCTCATGCGATTACGTTTCTTGGTGTCTGTTTCGCTACTGGACAAGAATACTCGTTCACATGGAACCGCAGAGGCCTGTATCGGGAGATAGTCCATGGCAATGCTATAGAGTGTCGGAAATAAGGTCTGTGAAACCTTTTCAACACCTTATGGTCAACAACAATTTGACTTGTTGAGATATGGGACGCTCACCACCCAGAATCTGAGTACATCTGTTCCCTTAGGGCTGAGATTAGCCGTGGTGTAGGCCTCAAATTTTTGCTCGACTGTTTGGGCATTGCTGGTGTGATGCGGCCGGATGTCGATATCAGGAAGTCCATAAAGGCACGAGCCTAGCATGCGTAGTTGTTGCTGAGGCAGTGCATTAGGAGACTCCATAGATGCTGAGCCGTTTCTGATTCGCTTTTCATGCATCTTCATGTGATAACATTAGTTCAAAATTGCACTGTTGTTGGTCAGATAGACATACCAGAGTAATTATATGTTTCTCCACGTCTTCAATCATTTGCGGCTCCCAACGACTGCGAGCCCATGACATTCGCATCGCAGGATCAACCACTATAAACACAATCATGAGCAACCGAACATTACTGAAGGATGCTAGACTCACGCATACTGACTGCATAGGCTTTTGTGGCGCCCATCCTCTCATCATACTTATCCGCCCAAGTCAAACCGATTTGAACAAGAGGCTCGCAATGTGGGACATGTTGAGCCAAAAACTTCCACCGCTCGATCAATGTTTCGAATGCCGGAAATGCACCACTCAGTTTGGGAGTGGATTCACCTGACATGCATTGTTGAGCAGCATGTGGCGCCTAGTATAAAATGAGAAAATGAAATGTGAGTTTCAAGTATAATGTGACCAACCTCTAGGATCACTTCAACATCCTGTAGGAACTGCCACTCCATTGGACTTAGTTTGAACTTGCTGATGGTGCGTTGAGTGGGAGAGTCGAAAAATAAATCTATTGCCTAGACGACTGTTAGTTCATGGTAGACATTTAGTAGGTGCCTTACCTGGCGAAGGGTTCGTAAATGGTTGAGCATGACGAAGACCGAATCCCAACGGGTTGCCTCATCAAGGAGGAGTTCGACAACAGGGAGCTTTAGTTTCTCGCCCATGTCATCCTGGAACCACTCTTTCTCGTTACCTGTAATGATTGTGTCCCTAAAAGAATCGCGTCGCTGGTTTGATGCGCAGACCGTGCGCACGACATCCCTAGCTCTGTTGAGAGCTTTCCCTGTCACAGCTTTGAGGTACTCTGTCTTAATGATAGTGCGAGTGCCAACTACCCAACGTTCCTTGACGAGTGAAAAGTCGGCTTTGTGATAATCATCAATAATGTGCCTCGCGCATATATTGATGATATGCGGAAAGCAAGGAATTCTGCGCTCAATGGGATGAAAATTGATCCCACGTGAATCCAGTTTTTCTGAAAGCTCCCGCATGGCAGTCTGATTGTTTGAAGCATTATCCAAGGTAAAATGGCCAGTCTAAACAAAGTCAGAGCGTGTTAAATGGTACACTGAAACACTGACCTTTTCGGTCACACCGGCACGATCAAGGAGATGTAAGATTACCGATGCTAGCAATTCACCTGTGTGACTTCCTGTAACATGGTGGAAGCCTATCAGTGCCGCCTTCAAGACAAGTGCTGAATTATGGTCTGCTTTAGCGATCCAGTGAGCAGTAAGAGCCATGAATGGGCGAAGATTGGAATCAGACCAAAGGTCGGATGTAAATAAGACCTTTCCTTGAGCAGCCTGAAGATATGAGATATTTTGTGGGGCTCTTGACAATGGTAGACCTACCGCAAGGTCCCTCTTCAAAGCATTAAAGTACTCGTGGAAAGCGTCGATGATTAATTCATGAGCCTTGGTGCGATGGAATATATCGGTATCATCTAGCGATGGTCGCAGAAGACGGATTAGGCGTTGAAATTCTGGGCATTCAATAATACTGATTGCCTGAAAACGATTATTAACCATAGTGTAGAAAGCGCACATTGACTCACCTGGTCATCACCAATGATGAATTTCACAATTTGTTTGTGCATCTCATCCAGAGTAAATGCAGGCAATGCATCATCTGGAGCCGACAGGCTGGTTCCAGGAAGTAAATCAGGACTAGGTGGAGTACTGAGTGAGTCTAAGGTGCAATCTGGATCCCTCAGCCTTTGACGCATGGTCGCAATTGTCCAGCCCTCATCCAAAAAAGTCTTCAGTCATGACGATTTATGGAGGACATGCCAGCGCTGGCGCTCTGCCTCCTCCAAGTAAATGTCAGTATGTTCAGTGAAGGCATGAGTGCGATGAGTCGAAGTGCTTGTATTGTGAACGTATGACACAACATGGTAAGTATCATCTAGGTCGTGGATTTTTCTGGTAAAGAATGTCAGAAAGGACCATAGATTACAGACGCAATACTCACTCGCAGGCCTTGCAAATATTAGAATGAGTGGTAGGGTCCTGTCTGAAGAAGAAATGAACATCGGCAGAGGATTTAGGTGGTTTTGCTCGGCTACCAGTAGCCAGTGGATCAGTTATAGTGGTACTCATTGCTGTCTGAAATGGGCTATGGCCTGCAGCAGGCCTAACTTTGGGTGCAGGTGAGACCACATCACCTTCCTCATCCTCAGAGACATTCTCAAGGTCAAAGTATTTGCCTTCATCGCCATCATCTTGTCGGAACCTGATAGGAAGCTGACGATCCCTGCGAGGATTTCGAAGGATATTTGCGTTCACTGCAGCAGCAGTGGGAGCAGCAGCGGTGAGAGCAGCAACAGGAGCGGGGACAACAGGAGTGTGGACAACAGGAGCATGGACAACAGGAATGGGTACAACAGGAGTACCAGTAGCGGTGGTTTTGGAAGCAAGCTGGGAAGTTTTCTTTTTTCGAGGAGGCATGTGGTGGTGGTAACGGTGGTGTTAGTGGTGAAGATAGTTCAGTAACAGAACTGTATGTCTGTTTATATACATCTTCATCTGGGGAAACCCCAGAACATGCTGAGGAGCAGCAATACTGAGTCCCTGATGTAAAGTCCCAAGGGCTGTGCAGTAATACTGAGTCCCTGATGGAAAAGTCCAAAGGGCGATTGTCATTAATCAAGATTCAAGACGCAAGCAAGTTGAGTCTCATTTGGCACAGACTCACCGGGTAACTGATCAATCAAATGCACCTGCACTCGATCTTGGACGATGGTGAAGCCAATGGAGGTAGTCTCCATCAATAAGAAGTTGTTGAATTGTTATATTGTATTGCAGGAAGTTGCGATGATTCACTTGAGGCAGACAGCATGTTGATTGTGTTAGCGTGAGAAAAGAGGAATTCTCGATCATTACATAATGGCAAGTTGGCAACAGGCAGGCAGCTGTGCAGATACAATGTTTTTACAAATAATAGGTAATACTGTACGAGTCTGTACAGGTATTCAACATTCAATAGCTTCAATATAGTAACCAGGAGTCCTTGTACTCATGTAAAGTCAGATCTAGGCGACCCTAGTCTTTTTCCGGCGCGGAGTAGAAGTAGCTGCATGCAGGGGGGGCCATTATGTGGGCGCAAACTTGCAATCACATTAGTTCAAAAGTAGGAACATTGTGAGTGGACTACTCACATCCGAGTCGATCTGCGAAGTGGCGGACATGGAGGCACTGCCTCAATTAACCAGGGAGAATGTGAGAATGGAGGGGAATGTGTGATAGGTGCATCAGGCTGGTTGAAATCCAGCAAGCACGCAGCTGGTGCAGATGATGAACGAAGTACGTGAAGCAATGAACGAAGATGGTTATAATCGGGATCCTCTGAGAATGCAAGAGAGCGTGTGTAAATGAGAATCATTGCGAACTCGACAGGAATTCCCTGACATAGATCTTCAATGGTAGTGTTGACTTTACGTTCGAGTATTGAAGAGCTGCAAAGTTTGTCTTTGTCACTGGTTAACCACGGAAGGGAACCCTGCAAGAAGTATATTAACATGTATGTAAGTGACTCGAGGTCGTCACGACGACCCAGTTCAACTCCCAAGTGATTGTTGACTGAAGCAAATGCAGGAGTGCCAGCGAGACGTTGACCTTGGTGAAATGGAATGTGGACATTGTTTGACGTGTTCCAGAACTCCTTTGCGATCCCAAAATCAATAAGAAAGATGGTGTCACTCAAATCACCAAGCCCCACAACGACATTCTGCGGTTTTATATCACCATGAACATAACGATGCGAGTGAATATATTCGAGGCGTGAAAGCTGGGAAACAGAGTTAGTGATCTGCACATGCAACAACCTGTTACGACTGGGATGAGTCGAGCTATCTATGTCTGAATAGACAATCGGCGTAATGCCAGATAGACGGGAGTCTGCTCTCGATTGAGAGATCAAGGGTTCTGGCTAAGGCGAGTGTCGATGACTCCCTTAGAATAATGGTTCTTAGACAGTAAGGTTGGAGACCTTACTGAAGGACAATGTTCCAGGTAAAACCCAGTAGATTAAAGTAAAGAATACAATCGTATGTAGCTTGGTTTATATACAAGTGTTCAAGCGGAGCTTGTAAATGTGTTATCAAGATAGAAGCAAGACAAGAGATAAGGCGGACAGCCCGCTTGTTGAAGATAAGAGATAAGCATGGTACGGACGGCCCGTTTGTAAGCGAGATAAGAAGAAATGAATATAGGGGCTAAATGTTACTGTAACATTACCCCTCTGTTATGGTTGAAGTCTCCGACTTCAATATTCCTCAGTGTTGACATACTCGTCCATGTAGTCGTAGTAAACTAGATCTGCGTCAGCGTTGCAGAACTCCGGTTCGTTATACTTGGTGGTGTATTCCCGATTCGCCCGGTCTATCTCATCCTGGAGTTCTTCATCTTTCCTGGCCTCCCATGCCGACAGCGCTTCATAGAAGCCTTCATCGGTGTAAACCAATGGGAACAGTTCTTTCTTGGCGGCGTAAGGGCAATAAATAGAGAGGTGGCCAGGTTTCTGGCTCTGGCATACTCGGCAGTGATATTCAGGGCAGTTCTTGTGACGATGCCCGAGTTTCTTGCAGACGCGACAGACAAAATTGTCTGCGGAGAGCTGGGGCTGCTTTACTGTGATGACATCGGGGGTTTCGGTGAGGTCAATGACTTCACGCTTCTTTCCCTTAGAAGCTCTAGTCTTCGACACTCCGTGCACGATGGCTCCTCTGCGGGTCTTTCGTTTAAAGACGACGGTGGGTTCGGGGATAGGTAATGGTTCTTCAGCTTGTGCTGGTTGAGCAGCAGGCTGAGTTTCTTCTCTAGGCGTATCTGCAGCAGGTACGCTGCTGGGGGAAGTGATAGGAGTAGGGCTTGGCGGGCGACCGACTTCGGTCTTGTTTTGTTCTGCAACAGCCCGTATAACTGACTTGCAGACAGTGCTAAAAGCAGAAGGAAGCAGCTGAATCTCAAGGCTGCGAATCTGTCTCTGAAGGTGTTGGCAGGCGAGTCTGAGGGCATCGTCCTCGATTTCCTTGAATCTGAGTTCAAGGGCGGCGGTGGCACGTATAACGTGGATTTGGGATAAAATGGGGGCGGCAACGAATGCGGGTTCTTTGGCGAGCTGATTCTCTAGTTCAACTGCGTGAGGGAGGGATAACAGGGTTGTTTCTACGATGGCGTCGTCGTCTAGATCAATGATGTTTTTCTTATAAGTGGAGTTTTCGAGGGAGTACGCGGATGAGGTCGATCCAGTGGGAGAAGGTGTCAATGGGGGAGTCATGTTACTTGGGATGGTTTGTTCGAGGGAATGGTTCGTTCAGGTCAACCTGTGTCTCTCTTTATACCTTGTTAGAAGCTCCTTCGAACTCCGCAAGTTTTCCTCGGGTATCCACTCGTTACTTCCGGAAGAATAGCCTATCCATGATACGAGATAGCGTCTTCGTTTACCCATTCCCTTGTGGCTAAGAATAGCTTCCACTTCGTATTCTTCTTCGCCATTGATAACGTCAGGTGGAGGTTCGGTGTAGTTCGGTCCGTGTATCTCTGTCTCACGATAGGAGGATAGTTCAGAAGCGTGGAACGTGGGATGAACTTTCCACTGATTCGGAAGTTTCAGCGTGAACGTGATGGGAGATAAGACTGCGGTGATAGCGAATGGTCCGTATCTTTTGGGCGCAAGTTTCCTGGATGGTAAAGATGTTAGGAGATTGGTGGCCGTAAGCCATACCTTATCTCCTATCTTCCATGGTTGATATTTCCCATGGCGAGATCTTTCTGCCATTCGTTGCATAGCAATGTTGTGACAGGCGAGTGCTTCTTCACGTATCTTCTGGAGGTTCCTGAGTCTTTCTTCTGCTGCCGGCGTGTCGGATATAGGTAGGATATGGGGAATTCCCCGCGGCTCATAGCCCATCATGAGGAAGAACGGAGATGTGTTTCTGGTGTCGTGTTTTCGATGATTGTGGATGAATTCGGCGATAGGAAGATGGTTGGCCCATTCTAATGGGTTACTTCTGCAGTAGATTCGAAGGTAGGTTTCGAGTTCTTGGTTGAGACGTTCTGTCTGCCCATCTGTCTGGGGGTGGTAGGCAGTTGATGCAGCGATCTGATATCCTAGGAGTCGGGCGAGTTCTCTAGAGAATTTCGAAATGAACTGTGGTCCTCTATCAGAGATTACTTTCTCATGGAGGCCGAATCTCTTGAATACGTTTTTGAGGAATAATTTGGCCACTCCCTCTGAGGTGATGTTTTTGTTACACGGTGAGATAATTACCCCCTTCATAAGCCCATGATCTACCACGATCATAATAGAGTCAAAGCCGCCCGATATCGGTAGATCGGTAATGAGGTCGACGGAAACTTGGGAGAAGGGGCGAGTGGCAGTGGAGGGAATCGGACGCAGGGGCGGGGTAGTAGGATGAGTATCGGCCTTCATCTGCTGACACAAAGCGCATCCGTCGACATATTTGCGAATATAAGTTCCCATGGCGGGCCACCAAAAATCTCGCTTTACTAGTTCTTCAGTTTTGAACCGGCCAGGGTGTCCAGCGGTGGGGTGGTCATGATGTTTAAACAGTATGTCATGCCGTTGAGCCACCGGTACATAGGCCCTGCACTTGTAAAAGAGGACGCCATTTGTACACGTCCAATCGGAGAGGGCGGAGTTCATCGGGGGGAGGCATACCCCGTCTAAAGCTTGTAGGGCTTTCTGATATATGGGATCCTTGGCAGAATTGCGTGTGATGCTTTCTGACAGGTTGTTGTCGATCAGTCGTACGAACATGGTATCTGGGAGGAGGATGCGATTCTCGTTATCGTCTTTTCCGAGTGAATGGTCAGGGCGTCGTGAAAGTGCATCAGGAGCAGCCAACTTGGTCCCTGCGACGTGGTGTAATTCCAGCTGAAAGTTGGACAGGATAAGCTGCCAACGTGCTTGTCTCCTTGTTAACTTCTGAGCGGAGCGGAAGTAGAGGAGATTCATGTGATCTGTGAATACTATCACAGTATGGGGGCTTCCTTCAAGGTAATGGCGCCATTCGGAGAGTGCTCTGATAACTGCCAATAATTCTCTATCGAAGATTTCGTAGTTCCGTTCTGCGGGGTTGAATGATTGGGATAGGTAACCGCACGGGTGGTACATCCCATTTTCATCAGTCTGCAATAGTACTGCTCCAGTTGCCGCAAGCGATGCGTCGGTGGCAATTGCAAATTGTCGAGTTGGGTCAGGGTTTCTTAGCACCGGCTGCGATAAAAAGGCGTTTTTGAGGTGGTCGAAGGTGTTCTGGCAGTCCGTTGTCCATAGGAAGGGGTGATCTTTCTTTGTAAGGTCAATAAGAGGTCGAGCGATATCCGAATAATGAGCGATGAACGCGCGGTAGAAGTTGCAGAACCCTAGGAACGATCGTGTGTCCTTTAAGTTTTCTGGGGTGGGCCAATGTTTAATTCCATCTACTTTGGCGGGTTCCATGCCTACTTCCCCAGGTCGGATTATCATCCCAAGATATTCTACTTCTTGGGCGTCGAAAGTGCACTTTTCCGGTTTGACAAACAGCTTTTCTCTCCGAAGTATGTTGAGGATCTCTATTGTCCGTGCTCGATGTTGTTGAAGATCTTTTGAGAAGATTAAAAGATCGTCCATGTAGATGACCAACCATCCTTCGTTTATCTGTTGCTGACAGAGATTCGCCATGAACGCTTGGAACATTGCAGGGGAGTTTGTCAGTCCAAAGAACATGACCGTTGGTTCGAAAAGTCCTTCTTGCGTAGTGAACACCGCTTTCCAGCGATCTTCCGGATGAATTCTGACGTTATTGTATCCCGACCTAATATCGATCTTGGTAAAGTACTTGGCGTCATAGAGTCGTTTGATGAGGGACTTTGGCAAGGGGAGGGGGTATTGGTTTCGCACAGTCCAGTCATTAAGATATCGATAATCTTGACAGGGACGTAATTCTCCGCTTTTCTTTCCTACGAAAAAGAATCCGCTGGCTTGAGGGGATTTAGATGGGACAATGAAACCTTTTCTGGTGTTTTCTTCAATGAAGGTTTTGACGGCTTCTCGTTCTTTTCCGGATAGCGGATAAACCTTTGATGTCTTGGGTATAAACCCTGGTTTGAGATCAATACGGTGATCCACCCCAGGTCTTTCAGGCGGGAGTTTGTTAAGGCCGTCTTTGGCGAAAACATCCTGGTACTGGTGTAAAAAGGGGGGAACGAGCTCTTCAAAGGTTTTCTTTTGCTTTTCTATTTCTCCTGCGACTGCGAATTCTTGGGCTTTATTACTTGTTTTTCCGAAATTTTGTTTCATTTTCGATGTTCCGTCCCGGACGAGCGGGGTATCGAAGGATCTGTCTTCGATGATGCGTACAGTTGATCCATCAGTGGCATATTCAACGAGTACTTCGTCATTGGCTAGCTGGTAGGCTAGTGGGTCAAGGACTGGGGGTCTAAAATTTTCTGACCAGACATCATCTTTAGTGTCGTAGTTTGGGATTTCTTCATCAATTACTTCTTCTACAGAAGTGGTATAGGGGGAGGTGGTTTCATTAGTTGCCACCTTCACCTGTACTGGCTTCCGTAGTTTAGAGTTTACCCAGGCTCGGGAAGTTTCCTTTTCGATGACCTTCTCTTTCTTGAAGAGTGGTGGAAGGGCCTTTCTTCGTCGTTTTCTATCGATGTCCCTTTCTATAGCTAATGATCTTCTTGTTGACGGGAGTGACACTGTTTTGGCTTCCCAATCGATTTGGGGCTTCAGCGCCGAGAGCCAGGGGAATCCTAGGAGGATTTTGTCTTGTTTGGCTAGTTTTGCTACATTAAATTTTCCGATCATGGTTTGTTGGTCAATTTTGACCGTGAGTACGCAATAGCGAGAGATGAGTCCTCCTTGAGCGTCTGATCCGTCTGCAGTGATGACGGGGAAAGGGCGAGAAAGTTTGTGGGTTTTAATTTTATGCCTTTTGCAAAAGGCGTCGCTTATGAAAGTTCCGGATGCTCCGGAGTCAATGATCATGGATGTTTCGACGGTTTGTACGTGTTTATCGGAAAAAATGGATGCGGGAATCCTCAATTCATTTCTGGTTCCAATAGAACGTATTAGTCGTACAGGGGTAGGGTTTACTGACGTCGAGGCAGTTTCCCTTTCTAAAAATCCATCTCCATGAAGCGACGTTCCACTTCGGTAAAGTCGCTGTCTTCTTCTTCTTCAACTTCTTTCTCTTTCATGGTTTTCCTTCGAATTGGTGCTCTCCTCTTTGGGGTGTCTTCTTCGTTCTTTTCCTTCTTCCTTCTGATAGGAGTTCTGGAGGAGGAAGCGCGACTTTCAACTTCGTCGTCACTGCTTTCTTCTTCTTTCTTTCTCCGGATCTGGTCCCTTTCTCTAGGGTGGAAGGAGGTATCGTTGGCACGATGTCCTACTTGGTGACATTTGAAGCACCTTCCTTCCTTGAGATGTTTCTTTAGTTCTGCGTCCGATAGGCGGCTAATGCGATCGACCTCCATGTCGTCGCTTCTTTTGGGAACGTAGTGCCTGTTCCCGAAGTTCTTCTTCTTCTGCTGGTAGGGTCTTTCCTTCTTCTTGATGGCTTTTAACCTCTGGAAGGCGTTATCGAGGTTGATACAAGTGTTCACCACGGTATCGAAGTTGTCAAGGCTCTCTCCGGTATGGTGGAGGCTGTCTTGAAGCCCGTAATCCAAGCCTTGCCTGAAGAACTCGATAAGGGGGGCTTGTTCTGTCATTCCTGCCCTGTGCTCAAGGAGTTTATAATTGGAGATGTAGGTATGGAGATCTCCTTTCATTTCTAATCCTCGGATTTTCATCATGGCGGTTCCGGCAGGATCCATAGGTTTAAAGGCTTCGTCGAAGTCCTTTTTGAACGTGGCCCAGCTTCTGTAACCGATCATGGTGCCAGAGGTATCTTTTCTTTTGGGGTCTAGGGCTGCTTCCATGAAGTCTTCTGCCCATATCGCCGCATTCCCCTTTGTCATATAAGACAATACTAGGATGATCTTCTTCTTGTCTTCGTTGTATACCTGATCATTGATATCGAGGTACGCATGACATTTCATCATGAATCTCTTGGATTCTTCTCGATCTCCATCGAATTCGGGGGGGAACCGATCTTAAGTTCTATATCTTTGGCTTTGGTCGTCATGGTGTTCAAAGGAGGAATATTTGGTAGAGCTCCTAAGTTCAATGCCCCGATCAAGGGGGTTAACGAAGTCGTGATGTCGGTTTCGTTGCAGATGGCAACGGTTCAGGTGATAAGACTTTAATCTTTTGTTACGACTGGGATGAGTCGAGCTATCTATGTCTGAATAGACAATCGGCATAATGCCAGATAGACGGGAGTCTGCTCTCGATTGAGAGATCAAGGGTTCTGGCTAAGGCGAGTGTCGATGACTCCCTTAGAATAATGGTTCTTAGACAGTAAGGTTGGAGACCTTACTGAAGGACAATGTTCCAGGTAAAACCCAGTAGATTAAAGTAAAGAATACAATCGTATGTAGCTTGGTTTATATACAAGTGTTCAAGCGGAGCTTGTAAATGTATTATCAAGATAGAAGCAAGACAAGAGATAAGGCGGACAGCCCGCTTGTTGAAGATAAGAGATAAGCATGGTACGGACGGCCCGTTTGTAAGCGAGATAAGAAGAAATGAATATAGGGGCTAAATGTTACTGTAACACAGCCCACACATCAACTGACCAGCTGGTCTCCCAGATTCACAACAGTTTCAAGGCTGAATTTGTTGTTGTGGGTAAGGAATAGGTCATGTAGTGATGGCCCAAGGAGGTTGAGAACCAGAGCGTGATATGTCGACTCCCTACCAAACCAATGGACGCGGGGAATACCAACACCACCTTCAAGGTGTTTCAAAACTTTGTATTCGCGTTGCACGGAAGATGAGTGGCTGATGGGTTCAAGCTTGATGGCAACTGCATCCTCCTTGATGATGTTCCGTGCACGATACACAACAGCTAATTAGTGGGGTCAATTTGTTGAATCATTGTGTAGTCAGTAATATATGAATGACATACCATATGAACCAGATCCCAAAATGTCTCCCAACCTAAATCTTCCATCAACTCGAACAGGGACCTTAGTATGCATCGCGTATTATACAAAGCAACAATTTGCCTTCCACACGCCGCATGGGTATTTCAGCTTGAACTGGCTTAAGCCGGCTTTAAGCGGTTCAAACCACGGTTCAAATATTTTTGGCTTGTGATTGCTGTAACTGGTTCACATGGCTTACAAGTCAAACTGAGTTCGTACTCAGTGGCTTGGCTCACGTGGATCGCCAAACCTCTGGCTTATCGGTAAATACCGAACCGGAGCGGACCGTAGCCGAGCTGTGGCACTACTAGTCAGGAGGGCAATTGAAAGTGGGCAGACTGTCAAATTCTCATTGTCATTCAAAGAGTTACTGTGATGGCAATGTATTCTGCCTCTGGTATGTGTTGTTTGAATATTTCAAGTTTGGTGGCGGATAGTCTGATTGCTCTTTCATCAGCTCAGGGGTCTCCATAAGTATGTGCACTGGTTTTGCATCTTCTAGGCAGAATCATTTGACAATTATATTGATATATGCTTCTTGCATGTGTGTGATTGCACTGCATTATTGGTTTATTGAAGTGCAACTCCTCAATACATTTGATATCTATGTAGTGGTTACGAGTGAATGTCCAATAAGCAGGACCATGAAGGAGAGACAACACAGTTTATCTCCTGGATCAGAACGACCCTCATGATATTGACACAGAGGTGCAGTGTTTCATAAGTGCACCTATGCAGAGGCTCACATTATCTAGCTGAGCATCCTCAAAGCCTCAACATCTTCAATTAGGTTTCTGTTAGTAGTGTATCTTACCAGACCATAATCAATCATTGAATCAATTCAGTACGATACACACAACATATATCTAAATTTCTAACATATCGAAAATTCAACAGGTGAGCAATGAGAGAAGACAGATCGCACTATTACACAACTCTGCTGCTACTCATCTCAGCACACCTTGACTTACCTTGGATGCAAGAAGTTCATCCACCTCTGCCTCATCTTTCCCATTGACAGTCCCATCAGACAATTGTGAATTTGGTCTAATGTAAGATATCTGTAGGATGAGTTTATTAACATTAGGTCTATCTACTAATCACAGTTTTTGTTCTCAGTTGGAATGCAACCTCCAGGAGGGTGGGGGCAGTGGCAGCTCAATGGACACCTTGAGTCGATGTCGATAACATATTGGATGAGTCACTACAGAAGCTCACACATTAGACATTGAGCCAGGAGCAGGATACCTTGCAGGAGATGACACAGGATCTCGGATATAAGACAGTGGTCCAGGAGCAGGACATTATATAGGAGAGGACACAGAAGAGGGTACAGGAGATGATGCAGGAGAGCTGTGGTTGTATTCGAGGTAATGGAGAGAGACCACATTGATCGGATCGATCATTAGCATACCAGTGTTGCCCATGTTTGTACTTAGAATAAGATGCAGGCACTTCCTCTGTGATTATAGGGCTTCAAGAGGCCTTGAGGTTTGCAAGTGTACCTTGTTTGGTGGTGATTCTGACAGTAAGTAGATTGTTCTTGAGAGCATCTATAAGGACTTGGTGCTCACGAAGCAAGAGATCATGTATCCCCTTGCTCTTCACAAGAGTGGCACATTTCTTACCAGGCATCAGGACATTTTCAGGATAGTACTGAAGGACATAGTCACAACAAGCTAGTTCTCTATGCAGCAACTTCCAAGAAAATGTTCCTCCTGATCCTTTGAGCTTCTCTGCACCATTCTCAGTAAATGTTTAAGAGATTCCAATAATAAACTCACTAAGCAAAGCTGATAGACCACTCATAATACATGGTATGTCCTCAAGGCTTCTTCATTCATCAGGGTCATTTACTTGCTGCCTCTCCAACCACCTCTCCAATACTGTCTCCACTAGTGAGCCGTATTATGATGTGATGCATTCAAGATAATAGTCTAGTTTACTAAAGTTCATAATTGTGAAGTATAGAGGTGAGGGTAAAGGAGGGTCGCAACCATCACAGATAATCATGTGTGGCCTTCAACAGAAGCTTACCTAGTTAGTCATCGATAAAGATCATCAAGCTAATGTCATTTGTCAGGCCTGAAAAAGAAATATCATTGTATCACTTGAAACTGCAAACATGACATGTGATGACTCAGTTACAACACTGCCTTCCTTGGGAATTGCCAATTGCACTCCACCTGGACCTCAATTATTATTAGCACCATCAGCATCCGAGATTCACTTGCTGGACAAAAATCAGGCAGCGCTGGCCAGGACGAGTTATGTATCTCGCTGGTTGTGTAGACACAGTGCACATAAGTCACAAGGACAGACACTTGAGAAAATAATGATTGATCTTGGCTTCAAATGGTGTCCTGTAATCTATACAATACTTGTGTCTATAACACTAATTGATTCACATTATGACTTAACAAAGTCACTGTAGCAGGCTCTGCCATGAGTGGCCTTTCGTGTTATAGTTCTTAATGACAGCTTGACAGGTGTAGCTATTTTGATATGATCTGCTGGTTTCCATATATGTACATGTCTATGTAGTGTGAATGGCACTGGTACATTCTATTGGTCTTATTATTGGCGATGAAGGCAAATCTGCGGATGCCCTTCATCTCTTTGCTAATGATGTAATATTGATGTAATGTGACTTCTTTCATTTTTGTTTTTTTTTATCTATCTAAATAGAACTGACAACTTCTTTATAATGGTGCTTGCACTTTTCTGATGATCGCCATAGCAGGTAAAGTTTCATGCAGCACCTTTTCACTTAAGCAGATTGTGGACAATAAATTGTCTATGCTTCTGCTCTGTTGCACAGACCTTGATTAATATGAATTATTTGAAAGTCTGTTAATGAAACTTTTCGCCATGGTTGCATGCTGATGGGCCAAAAGGGATCTTCATTGCATGGACTCAACTCATAGGGTGATTGAAGTCAGGAGGAGAAGAGATGAGACATGTTGTGTGGGATGGGATGCACCCCTCAAATATGTTGAATTCTAGGCCCGCAGTGGGGGCCGAGGTACGAGGCCTCCGCGAGGTAGCGTAGAATATGGTCTACGTCTAGGTGCCCAGGCTGTCCGCCCCTATGCACCAACCCTGCTGACCACCGTCTCCTAAGATAGGGTGCAGTTAGGAGATGGGAGGGAAGGGTAAGTAAGACGGTTATGGGTCAGTAGCAGTTTCGACCTTACGAAGGGTCTCATCAGGGGGCTTACCGCTGCCCCAACCGCCTTACCTCTGTTTCTGTTTAGCAATGCTACCTCTAAGCCTTATATGTAGAAAGGGAGTTGGCGAACAGACCCCAGTGATTAGGGCAGGTGGGAGCGATGTCCGTCTGTGGCACGACCCAATCTAGGGAGGTGATATGGATTGGGTTAGTGGATACTTGATGAGGATGCCTCTCATCAGGCGCTATGCCCTGGTAAGAGTATCCTGCTATGGCCAGACGAAAGTGGTTTCCCACGCGACTTCGGGACTTGTATTGCGCGCATGCATATGACACCGTTTGACATAGATATGTATATAGGAGAATACATTGTTTGAGAATAAAAAATCACTTCACATGAACCATAGAATCCTACCAAATTGTGTCAGTGAATCTGGATCCCTGCAGCCATGTTCGCATCTGTTCAATGGTCTGGATGGGCCCAATACAACATAAATACCTGAGACCAAGTTTTTTCTCTTTACTTTCCTCCCATTTACTTCCACTCAGTATATCATGATTTGTCGCAGTCCAAAGTTGTGGATGACTGTGGAAGAAGATGCGTTCCTCAGAGCTCTACTCCCTGAGTATATGAAATGTTAGCATCAGAAAGTGTATGGCAATTTTTGGATTGATACCTTGTATGCATTTTTTAGCCAGTGGCCAAAGCACATGTGTCTACACCACAACACTAACTTAAGTATCCCTGCAGAAGGACATTGTTGGTTAGGCTATCATAAAGCATAAGGAGGTGAGTCAAATTAGCACTTGGGTAAATGAGCACTTCATGAAAAAATTACTGTAGGCTGTCAAGCATTGGTTTAGATGGCAGACAAATTCTGCACATCTTGCACATTCAGGTAACTCCTGTGGTGTACTCAACCTCAATGACACACTCAGAGGGGGGGTGGGTTCAGAGGGTCTCGGGCCCCACAAGAAGTTGAAGTTTACTTACAATATCACTTCAATGCATGCATGAAGGCCACTGCTGATGCCACAATAGGGGATTTCTTCACGTAGAGTGAAGCTGTCTAAACAGAAGGAGGTCACTCACATTATATATGCAATGGAGGATGATGTCATATGAACTGAAGTTAAGCAAAAGCACACAGAGGTGCTTGTAGAGTGGAAGCATGATCGTGAGCTGGCTAAAGTAGGGTTAGTTGAAGAACTCGATGATGATGCAAAAATACAGTATGTACTACTATCAGCTCATGATTATTTCATGTTCCAATAGAAGATACAGAGCTTTTAATAAACTGGGCTCACATCTGGATCAAAAATTTTGTCATCTATCCTACAAAACAGGGGGACTGAAATTTACCTGTATTGCTGGTGGGTGTAACCCTAGTACAGGAGAGGTTATGGCAGCCAAGTAAGTCTCACATTTCTCATGATCGTCATGTACTTGTCTTAATGTTAACTCACAGCTTTCACCTGGGAGAAACTGACACAGGTGCAGAATTCTCAGCCTGCTATCCTGGATTCTTGGACATTCAGATCACCTATGCAGATTTTGTAATGGAAGCTGTTGGTATGTATTTTCACAAGTCCTCACTGTTGGGTGGATTGCTCACCATATACTAGCTCATGATGAAAAGATGTAGTCACTTGTGAATCAAGAAGCATTAGTGCAGGCCCTAGCTGCCAGCAAGGATGTGGATGTAGACGACTCAAGCTCAGAGCAAACCTATGAAGATGAAAGTGGGAATATTCATGACAATGAAGAAATGCCAGGACACACAGATGCTACAACTGACCTTGATCATATACTCCAGGAGTACATATATCATGACTAGCTTGCTTATTTGTTTCAGGACTTAGACTTCTCATGTGGCAACAACGGAGCACTCTCAGAGCCCACTGTTTCACCTCCCATCATGTCTCCAGCTGTAGCACACCACGATGAGCTACCTAGTCTACCAGCAGTTCCAGATATACAAGCAGCTATCCTCTGGCCACAACTAATGTCTCCTCAGATGCTATCACCATCACTTCTGAACAAGACAGCTGGTGGGGCTACCACTGGAACTGCAATTGGCACATCTGATCATCTCACTCCTTTGACTGCTGAGGGGCCAAAGGACCTCACTGTACAACATGCCAACATGTCCCATCGAAACATGGATAGGCACTCAACATCATTGGGTCATCGAATACACATATCTGTGCTATGGCAGGAGTTACAGAGAGTGAAGAAAATGATGAATCTAATTTCACATCTATGAAGTGCAAGGCCAGGCCACTAGTCAACAAACTAATAAGTAAGTTTTCTTCAAACTTCACCAGTTGTCAAGTAAAGGTTCATGGTTTATAGAAAACAGAAGTGTGGTTAGCACCAATTCTATTGTGTCTTTCATACAGTATCTGTACATATCTGAAGTTATGAAGTTTGATTTTCAGACAGCGGTCTAGATACCCTTTGATTTCACTTTGTATCTCATCCAATACTCACTTATCTATGAAGTTCAACCGCTGTGTCATTGTAGTAAGAGTGAAGCTTACCTTCATACTGATAGTAATGCTGTAGCACTCAGCCTCATGCTGAGCATGTATTCAGCTAATTCCCAATGCATGTAAAACACCCATTATATATGAATCACTTCCCAATGTTATCCAATACTTACCTGCTCAACCCGATGTTTATCCACTAAAACCGACACTAGTCCAATGTAACCCAACACTGGTCCGACGAACCCAATGTTTCAGCTGCATCGGACCTGATATTTTCCCATGCACTTGTCCTCCCTATGTCCTGTCCTATCATATCTATCCCCACTAGGTGCGCAGTTATCTGTTTTCACGTCACTAACACTGTAGACCGTGTTATTACATGTCCGCAGTACCACATGTCTTATTACATAGTCTATGCTTATTTCACAAGAAAGCAAGAGATGAATTAAACAGCAAGAACATGACTTTACTAAGTTTCGAACGACAAGCGGATACTAGCATTAGAGTCCAAGAACATAACTAACTAACTCGAATTAAACAGATGTTTGGGCAAAACCCGCCAGGGTTTTCGATCAAAACAAGATTCAACGCCTTTCAGAACCAGGCAGGAGCACGCTGAGATGGGTGGGTGGGCCAAGCAGCTCGAGAAAGACTGTCGATATCCTGCATCAGATCAGGAAAGTTACACAAGTAATATCATATTGTTACTTACACCACAGCCTGAAGTCAACATCTCCAGGTCTGTGAGGTCCAAATTGGTAGGTCGTCACTGTCCCGAGGCACGCGATCACCAATGACTTTTGCGCCCACTGACAATTGCCGTACTCTTATGCCCAGAGTACCAGGAGATGGTGCAGTGTAGGACCAAGGAAACGGCCATAGAATTTGTTGTAAACGTTGAACGATGGAAAGACGAACAATCGCAAGTGGCAATTTGATTGTGTTGGAATGATGTTCATCAGTGTTCAACAATGTGACATTGAATTCCACATGATCCGGTCCCCAGGCTGCAATGTTGGACAGTGATCCTGAGAAAATGGGAAGTGGTAAAGGGGATGCAAAAATGTTGAAGACGTGACAATGGACAACAATGAGATCCCCAGATCCCAGATATGTATGATGTCCTGGAGTGATAAATTTATCGAATGTCCAGACATCACATCCTGTGAAGGTAGGAGATGTGCCTATGACCATAGAGACAGCCAAGACGGTTGCTACTGGTCCTGCTGCTATGCTGGATGACACTGTAGCATTCTCTAGAGTAGCTCCTCCCGATGTAATGTCTAAATTAAAGAGAGACAAAGACATGCATAAAGTATGGGTGTTTCTTAACAACTGTGTTCAAAACTGTCTGTTATAACTCCCCAGCATGTAATTAGTCCAGAAGTAGTGTCCTGGAGCTAAGTCGCCTTAACTACAGCTCTAGAAGGTACAAACCACCTAGAGTGAATCCACATTAGCTCATCAATCAGACCCTTGCTGTCTATAATCCACTAACAAAGTCGGCTTTACACGAAACCAATATATGTGTGCCATGTCATTGGTAGGATGTCATTTATGTGACATATATGTAAATTGCCCGCTAGTGCCCAAGGTTGTGTCATGCGGTCCGAAGCCGTAACCATTGAGCTGCTTCTAGGGAGAGGAGGGTGGGTGTTTCAAAGAGGCAGATTCAATTGGAACGAAGCAGAGAATAGCAGATAGTAGCAATAGCTGTAGGTACTATCGTCGAAGAGGAGGAACAAGAAGGTGTGTGCTTTCTGTACTCAAAATGGCATAGACTTCGTTCTCAGCACGTGCTCGTTCCTCCCACTATTGAGAACACGAGACATTGAACCTGAAAATTACCGCTACTACTTTCACCTATAGCGCTCTGAAATTCTACATAGACACTATATATTTCGCATACCTCCTACTTACTTTATCTACCTTTCTACCTCCAAGTAGGAGGAGGTCATCTGATATTTGTAGTTCTTAACTGAATTCCGCAATATCATCCTTTCATTATCCGAAACACTCTGAAACATCTGACAGTATCTCAACATTCACTATCCCTGCCATTCACTAACTTTCTGATGCATTTCCAACACAATCTGATGTAACCCAATGAAACCCGCTGTAGCACTCAGGCTCACGCTGAGCATGTATTCAGCTAATTCCCAATGCATGTCAAACACTCAAATCACTTCCCAATGTTATCCGACACTTACCCGCTCAATCCGATGTTTATCCGCTAACTCAACGCTAATCCGATGGACCTGATGTTTCCCGCGCATCGGACCTGATATTTTCCCATGCACTTGTCCTCCCTATGTCCTGTCCTGTTGTATCTATCCTCACTAGGTGCGCAGTTATCTGTTTTCACATCGCTAACACTGTAGACCGTGTTATTACATGTCTGCAGTACCACATGTCTTATTACATAGGACATTGGACCCGAAAATTACAACTACTACTTTCGCCTATAGCACCCCAAAATTCTACATAGACACTATATATTTTGCATGCCTCCTACTTACTTATTTACCTTTCTACCTCTTAGTAGGAGGAGGTCATTAGATATTTGTAGTTCTTGGTTGAATTCCGCAAATATCATCCTTTCATTATATGAAACACTCCGAAAACACTGACAGTAACCCGCCATTCACTATCCCCGACATTCATTACATTCCCGACGCTAATCTGACATAACCCGACGAAACCCACTAACCTGAAACCCGAAAACATCGGACCCAACGTTTTTACCTTCGGACTTTGTTTCTCGTGCTTTGGACCATCTTCCTTTTAGTATAACTGATCATTCTAAATACCTTACAGCAAACCCCTCGGGTCAAACGCACTTGTCTTGCAAGTATAGCAGACTAGGCTGTGTTAGACTGCAACATTTGTATATTGCTAATTACTTACTTCGTGTAGTGTTCAGCAATTGTTGTCTCGTTACACCGCTAATCTGAAACCCCAAAAACATCAGACCTGACATTTTTGACATTGGACTCATAATTATACCTTCAGACTTTGTTTCCCATGCTCAGACTATCTTCCTTTTTGTATAACTAATTATTCTAATACCCTACAGTGAACCCCTCAGGTAGAACGCACTTGTCTTGCAAGTATAGCAGACTAGGCTGTGCTAGACCAAACATTTTATATTGCTGGTTACTTACTTTGTGTAGTGTCCAGCGATTGTTGTTTTATAACAATGCATCCTCATTGGCAGATTCAAAATGACAAATGAATTTGTCAGAACCTGTTGGGGCATGCCTCTGCCTCGAGTAGACATTTGTGCGTAAGTGAGATTGTGTAGGTGATGAAAAAGAATTCGATTGAATTGACTGGAAACTGAGCGCAGGAAAGGGATGTCATATCCCACCTCAGCCTGTCTTTACTACTGTCCTAACCATAACTTCGTTCCTTAGCAATAGCCCTTCATTCAACCACTTTCCTATATCTCCCAAAGACTCACTTGTTGAGTTGTGATTGTTTAGACTCAGTAAAAATATAGGTGACTGTCATACCTTCTTCAAACCTCACTATTGATAGTATTATGTGGGATACTGTGTCTATGGCAAGACTGACATGTCACATGGGGTAACAGATAAATTTGGTATAACGAGCAAACAGAGCCTCATCAAATACTGCACTCAACTCAGCACATAAACGAGAGAAGTGCAACAGAATGAATTTTATGGATTCAAGACATGTCCACTTCTTCAGGACAAAGGTCAAAGGAAGTTGGCCTCTACAATAAGGAACATGGGCAATTCAGAAAGGGATATTGAATCCTGGTCTTCAGGATAGAAAAACTACAGAGGATCGCTGCTGACCATAGTGGCATACAGTGCCTTAATATCAACCATCTGAAATGCTAAGCAACGACGCACACAGCACACCCAATAACTATGCACCTTATCAAAGAAGGGAGGGAAGAAAATGTAGGCAGAAAATTTTAGAACTGTTCATGAAGTATCAAATATCAAATAGACAGGGTGCCACCGGAGGCACAACAGGAGCCAACAGCACTGGCTAGTGTTACTTGGAGGGGGAAGTATGCATTTGACTGGTGTGAAGATCAACAAACAAGCAAGTATCAGTGCAGTGTATGCATGAAAGATAGTACAACAAAGGGAAACAGGAGAGAGCAATGATAAGGAATACAGCAAGGAAGTCTGAGAGAACAAGAGGGAGACATACAGGAAGTAGATGGAACAATCCATGGGTAGTGAGAGGCTGATTTTTGTGTTCGACTAAGCCCTCCTCTACTAATGTGGGAGTCAGGGATAGGTCTGGCTCTGACAGGCGTCCCTGCTGGTATTGTTCTGTGCAGAGAATGTAGATCAAACTGTCAAAGGATGGTGAGATGTGTACTGACACTACTGTACCACATGCAACTCTCATGGAAGAGTCAACTCCTAACAATAACACAACTAACATTGTCTCAGACAATATTGAGGTTTGAAGAAGTGCACACATGTGAGTCACATCCAAAATCATCCTTACACTTCCTGCCAATCATACAATATAACACCAGATCTAGATTATTTATCTGAGAAGACTGTGGTAAAAACATGACCAATCTTGACAGACCAACAAACCCACCAATGATAATAAGATTGAACAGGAAGATTGCAAACATTTCAGCAGCTGGACGGTCACACATTCATCATTCGTATCATTGGGGTGCATCTTGAATTTTTCCATTTAGTTTGACCTCAGACTCCATCCTAAATACCATCACTTACATGCAGTGTTAGACACAGGTTGTGTTGCTGATAGTTGAGGGGCCTGAAAGTAGTGATGGACAGGTCCGGTTTGGTCCGGTTCTCTAGGAAATTCAGAGAACCGTGGACCGGACCATCAGTTCGGTCCGATAATGGTCCGGTTCCGGTTCAGCAAGGGTTTGAACCGAGAACCGGACCCAAAAAATGTCAAACTTCATATACATATCTTAAGTACAAATGTTCCATCCCATAGTCTCATATGTAAGTTGATTTCTGTCTTGACTCGACACCAGAACGTGGCTGGGCTAACATTAACCCTGTCGCTTCGAGCACCAAAGGTCCTGGTGCCCGGCAAGACACCCTTGACGACTACTTCAGAGACTCAAACTGGAAAAAAGTAGTTGGACTTGGTGGGTCTATTTTTGTCAAAATAATACATTAATTTACATTTTATCAGGTAGTACTATGCTTCACAAGATGAAGGATGCGTTACTGGAGCGAGAGAACCATCATGAAGCATTCGAGGACCTTGATGATGGCTTGCGAGGCAAATACAGTGCCACCGTTGAACAGTGGAGAGAACAGGTGGAGGCTTGGGAGCGTGATGCCGCACAGCCCAATCCGTTCAAACAAAAGGCAGAAAGTAAGTACGAGATCGTGATGGTAATACTTATGTGCTCATCTTAATCCTCCATATATCACAGGTATCACTATGGCTTCTGTACGACTGGAGCTGACTAGGGAGGACCAGGTTGACCTTCAAACAGGGACTTTGTTAAGAATGTTGTGTTTAAGTAGCTAGAAATACGAATTTTGTGAAAGTGCCAACTTCTGTGGGGTGCTGATTGCAGTGGAAGGGATAGTAGCAAATTCTTTGCACACCCTCCCGTATCTACCCACCCGTTGTACATTGGGTACGGTCTCGAGTTTGGATTTGTTTGTATCCGAATTCATGGGGCTTGTTCTCATAACAGGGTCCTCATTTTGCTGGCTATGCATCAGTAAACCAGTGAGTTCTTGCTGGGGATTATGCTGATTATGGTGCTTTTACATAGTCATATATTGCTTTATATTCCAATGTGATGAAAACCTTTCCTATATATTACAATATATTACAATATATGACGATATCTTCTTCTCACAGGTTCTCTGATGTCATGTCCTCGTCGTCTGCGTCCCCACGAGATTTGAGCGAGGACAATTAGAAGTTGTGCAGTCATGGAATAAAGAAGGGTTGGACTGATATCTGACTTATCATGTGATCAAGTATTTTGTGAACAATGTGCCAGACCTGAATCCAAATGGTATGCACAGGTCCAAGAGCGGTATAAATTCTGATATGATTGCTCATTCATGAGCTGGATAAACAATCTCCTGGACATTGACTTGTTCTTTCTGCGCTGTTGGGAGTTTTCTTGTGTTTTCTTGATCGATTTTCGTAGTTTGCTATGTGGTGTAATTGATCCAGGAACTGAAAAACCGCCGAGTCAGATCGCTTGGGGCCATGGATGAATAACTGGATGCATTACCTTCTTATTTCATTATATTCACTAATGACGGGAGCGTTGATCTTCCCGGGGTGTTCCCATGATGGTTGTGCGGTAAGAGCTCGTGGCGTGGTCCAGTCTACTCGCGAGCCTAGGAAGAAACGAGTGGGTTCAACATTGGCTCAACCCACTGCACAAGGATTATTCAAAGACCATATGTAGTAAGCGTACGCTGTACTTTTCTTCGACTGATGGTGAATCTTTCTGTATTGGTATTCTCATTCTGAGAGGTGCTTACGCACACCGCCTCTTTGTCTCCACAGCTTCGACAAGTATTTTGCGATCTGGTTAATCGCGCATATCCTCATGTTCTGACGTCCATCTCCACAACGTTTACAGAACTCCTGTACTGGTACCCTTGTCGAAGAACACAGCACTTGACTCCGTCAAACGATATTGCAGCGCCGACGTACGAGATATGACATGTTCATTCGCATCTTTCGTGCTAGGCCCTAGGTGCACACATATCTTGATGGTTTTATGACTTCTGATGCATCCAAGAGCAACAGAACAGAACGTACCTCTCCGCTCACTGCACCGCTTCGCCCGCTAGCTAAAGGCCTGACCTCGATGTGATAGGTGCATAGTTGAAGCAAGTGCTGCAAGAGTGCATCTGGCTCTGGTGGAGTGACGATGTGGTGTCTGACGACTAACATTGCGTCCATCTGTATTTGGGTTTGTAAAAGCAGTAATGGCCCGAAGTTGATATTGTCTTACCTTGACACAGAGGGCTCTCAGAGCACGAGCAAACCGGGACAGGTCAAGCAGCGAAACCCCGAGCCATTCGAGCGATGTGATGTCATCCAGGATTACGAGTGGGATTTGGCCATGGGTTTGGGAGTCTGACAATTTGGCTGATAGTAGATCGTAGATGTACTTTAGAGAGATAACATTCAAAGGCTCCTCTCCACGATTTTGTGCTGGTAGGTGCTGGTCGAAGACATCTATGAATTGAAAGGATTCGCTGTGGGTCACATTGGCGTTCTGTGGGGAAGTCAGTTACTATTAGATCGACGAGATGCAGAGGACTGCACGTACAGCCTTTGAAGCTACTGATTTCCAGCGCTCGAGGCTTTCGGATACAGCGAGAACAAAACATTTCGCGGTTTTGCTTTGCCTCAGGTGCAAGTGAAGGAATCGATGCAGTAAAAAGTCGGCTGGAGCTGGAAGCTGGTCTGTTATTAGAAGCAGTCGATGAGAAGAAAACAGGTCGGGCGCAGGGAACTGCATGATCAAGAAAGCATTCGACTACCTGTCACATTACATTGTTACATGTGTGTTGCCCTGAATGATCGGTTATAATTACAGACACAAACAATTGAAACAAAGCTCTCGTCGTTTTCTAGTATTCCCTACTCATCACTCCGCCGGTTTTCATAAAGCATTTTAGTATGGTTTCATCTTTAATCTGACCCAAATATTGATGACTCATATTAGCAAAGGTCTACCTAGACCATTGGACGTGACCTTGTCATGTCTGTTCCCAGCTTCGAGGATCTCTTCGGGTCATGTACCCTGGAGGTGATAGCTCCAGACACCTCCATAAAGTTTCCCGAGCCAGGAGCTGCTGATCATTGGTTAGCCGCGCTTAAATCATCTGGTATTGAAAGAAGACAAGCGTTCTTCGGTAAGGTACAAGATTTCATTGAACATGCTAGTCTTGATGCTCATCAAATGGCTAATCAGATGAGCAACTACACCTTCTCTTGATTGCACAAATACCCTGTCCATCTGTGGACGTTGATCCCAAGTATCCACCTACATTCCTTCTCGATTTTCTTGCCCATGTGCAGGTTTCGCTTGAAGCCACTTATATCTCGCAAACACCTACAACTCTCCCTGAAACTCCCCAGACTGCCCGAGTCCTTGCTCCACCACGCACATCATCTGTGGCTAAGCCTCGGCCTACATCACTCCATCCTTCCTTATTTCCTCCCCATACACCAAATCCTACACCATCTTCTACGGAGAGGGATCGCAAGTACGCACAATCCGAAGGAACTCTTCTTCTTGCCAGTATATGGGGTCACAGGCCCGCGAGTTTATCTAAAGAGAAGTTTTCTCTCTTGTATTCAGAGGCAAAGAAGGCTTGGTTGGCTGTATACGAACTCTCCTTGACCGTGTGTGAGTGTGCGCAAGCAATACGTCTGCCACTTGTCCTAAACACTCTTCTAGCGTTTCTTCGCCTTTCGTTCTCAGATCCTCTTCTGTCCTTGACCGTGTCAACTACATTGCGAGAGAAGGCGGTTTCACTGTCACAAGCAAACCATCCATTTGTCATATTTCTGTCGGAAAGCGACATTCTTGCTGAGCTTTCTGCTTCTGGCATAAGTTCATTCTCGAAGCAGCAGAACCAGGACACAGATAATGTCGGGGAGGATGATCAGACCGGGCTTGAGGAAGTCAATTTACTAGAAGGTCTTTCGACTGGTAGTCTTTCATGCCATATCAATGTTACGGGTTCACTTACATGTTTTCTAGGATACAACGTTACTCCCGGCACGGAACCACTCTGGCTTCCATCCACTCGCTTGGGGAATGTCATGCGTCGAGAGCTATTCTCTCTCTTACCTGTGCAACCTTCATCTGCCCAACCACTTGCGTCAAGCCCTAAGCGTCCACCTAATGCCACTTTACGGAAATCATTTCGCAAAATTCTCCAGACAGTCTCTGGCTTCCGGGTGCGGATGCGAACCGTTTTTGTTCCCCACATCCTCTTTCCAGAAATGAATTCAAGGACGGGCTTCAATGACGATGATAGCGATGCGCAGGAACGAGAGGCAGGGAACAACGAACGTACTGTCGTTCTCTGTGTTGAAGTCGAGAATTCTGGAGAATCAGGCTTAGGTGTTGGTTTCTCAGTGGAAAAGGTGGATGTGAAAATCGGTGGCGAAGGTGCATCTGTCAAACTGATTGGTTGGGGAGAGGGTGCTTTTGAGGCTGAAGTGGAGGCGCACACCTTCCCACTTCTGATCGGATCTATGGAACAGTACAATTTGTTATACGCCGTTTCATTCCTCAAGCCTTTAGCAGACTCAGATCTCTCGCTGGTTGGTCGGCGGTCTGGTACTGTCTCTGCAAACTCAGATCTTCAGCGGGCGGTAGCAATCAATATTCATGGCAAACCTTACTTGTCGAAGGCAGATGGTGAACATGACTCTGAGGACGGTGATGGTCCTACCCTGACCTACCCAACACATACATTTTCCTCTCGGTGGAACTGTATCCTGGATCTTTCTTCGAAACCACCGGAAGAACCTCTGGACTTCTCAGACCCTTCTATTGGTGCTCGTAGTGTGTTACCAGAGCCTGCGTCTCCCTTCCCGGGGCAAGCCGCTTTGGCATCTGCGATGCCGAAAGCGCAATCTGTTACTGGGAACAAACGACATACCCTTCCCAACAATATCACAGCTATACGGGCGATTAACCCGAATGCTAACTTCCGCCCGATGCCATATCGCGACCAATCTTCCGCCTCGCCAACACCCTCCAACAAACAATACACTCCTCCCTCTGTCACTGTACAAAGTTTCTCAAAGTTTCCTTCCACTACATTCGGCATTCCACCTCCGACCATTCCCCTGTTAGGCGTTACTACACCCAATGGCGCCCCACATGGCCCATCAGAGTCTCAAACGTTCGTGACTCCGCCAACTCCTGCGTACCCTGCATTCCCTCCGGCTACTGCTCCAGCAACATCTCACTTCCAAACGCCACTGAGTAACCATCAAGGAGCCTCTGGACCGAGTATCGAAATCCGCAGGGAACGTGGTCTCGGAATGACGGCAGCCATACCACAAACTCCTGGACCAACCGTCGGCGGCGGCGCATTCGATCCCGCTCGAGATACCCCAGCAACTGGCGGAGAGCCCATCATCGTCTCCATTGGCTTGCTCCCACCACCTACAGGTTTCGCCGCGTCTATGAAATTATATCCCTGCGATCAGTTCACGCTTGACATCTTCGTGTTCAATCAGAGCTCATGGACCAGAAGGTTCGAAATCAGCTGTCCGGATCCAGACCGTAGACGTAGACGGAAGATCGAGCAGGAGAAAACTTCGCGGGGTGGCAAGACGACTATCAATGAGTTACAGAGTGTGATGACGCCTCCTGGGATACTCCCATTGCAAAACCGCGTGCGAATCGGGTATGTAGCATTTCGGGTGAATTGTCGTGCTGTTATTTAATGATGTTTCTCGAAATTGCAGGCCGCTGCGTCCATCTACCTGCCAGTCAGTCAGAATGGACTTCCTTGCAATGACTCCTGGTGTACATTCTCTTGAGATTCTTAGTCTCACGGATATTGAGACGGGTTTCTCTATGGATCTGAGGTGAGTTCACGTTAATTCGTCTTCTGAAGTTCTGCTTCGCGTGCTGAACAGTTACGGTAGATCTGTATTAGATGTTGTCGTTCACGAGCATCATCAGATGTAATCCTTCCATTCTACGCCGAGTGATCGGCAGATAAAAATCGAATCTGTAGCGAGACAGGGCATAAAACAAACAGCGTAAAATATACAAGAGAGTGTGGCAGAAGGGTAGAGAACATATATTAAGGTCGTCTTCCGAGGTAATCCGAGTCATCACAAGTATGACATAGGTGGGTTACACCCACTGAGACTTCTCCCAGGCCGGATCCTGCATAAATGCGCAGAGAACCTTACTACCGGTCTAAGAAGGCCGTCAGATTGTTTGTACGGTTCTTCTTATCTAGTCGCTTACCTGCAGGAGTGGGTGACCAGCAACGATGCTTAAGAATCGTTCCAGTCCCTCCCTTCGACTCTCAATGACTTCATCGGAAAATCTATTGGTGAAGACTTTGCCAGGGAGTGGAGGAATGTTGACACGAGTAGATTCGCGCTCCAGAATATCGCGGAACGCCTCGAAGTCGGAATAACGGCGCCGGACGAGAGAATGGCGCAGCTTAAATGCAGGAATGTTTGTCTACAGCACATAAGGATAAGCACTCGGGTGACTGGAACCGCGGTAGCAGTATGTTTCACCTTGCACACGATCTCGTAGTCGGTATACATCTTTCTGCCAAAACCTGTTATTCAATGGTAAGGAGGTAGAATCCCACAGAGCAAATTTTGTATTGCCCACCGTGTGTTTGAGGATTGCGAACTTCAATTTCTAAGAAGCTCTCAGGGACGCTGTACATTTCTTCAATCTGGGAAGCGCTTGCTTGTGTTTATGCAGCAGAAATGGGATGATAAAAGTGAGGTGGGCTTACGGTCTGCTCGCGCCCGCCGAGGCGGGGCTCGTCGAACGCGGTGCTGCGAGCAAATGGCGACACGCTAGTTGTCATGTCGTCGACGTTAACGTTGGTGCAGTCTCAGTGTGAACAGCACATCATCACCCACGCAGCTGTCACAATTGGTCACACCTGAGTCACACATCACTACTCTACTTTGTGTTAGTACCTTCTCAGATCTCCACCATCATCTCTATGGGAAGACAAAACTGCACTGTTCACCGTGGTCATAAAGTCCCATCGACGTAAATGATAGCATAATACAAGATATTTGTATACGACTGGACCGACTACAGCCATATTTTCCCATCATGACCCGATCTTTTCTCTCGGTAATTCAACTTCATTTTAGTATGCGCACTTCCGTGCTCTCTGCACGAGAAAGTATAAACATCTGAGGATAACCATATCATGAGATTATGCTCACTCTCTAATTCACCCAGGCACGAGCACTCTGGAAAAGCCTGAACCACGGACTCGAACCGTCCCACGAGTCCCCAAACGCGGGTGGATACCAACTGCAACTTTCCAGTGCTACGACACGTTCTGGATGGGGCATAAGACCCATTATTCTGCCGTCAATTGTCTGCACGCCAGTGATCCCATCGGGACTGCCATTCGGGTTCAATGGATAAACTTCTGTGGGTTCACCCGCAGAATCGACATATTGCAGTGCGACGAGGCCTGCTTTTTGCAGGGCTTCTCTGTGGGTATGGTCCGAAAATGACACTCTTCCCTCTCCATGAGCAACAGCAACAGGAAGCTTTGACCCAACCATATCTCGCAAGAAGACGGAGGCCTTCGTCACTTCATTAGAAGTGACTTCGACCATGGATACACGACCCTCGAAGCGTTCAGAGGCATTCTGCTTGAAGTCGGGCCAGTGGTCTGCGCCAGGAATGATCTCTCTCAAATGACTGAGCCATTGGCAACCATTGCAGACGCCGAGAGTGAACGTAGTTTTATCTGCGAAGAAGTGGGTAAACTCCTTCCTCGCTATGTCGTTCAAAAGTACTGAGTGAGCCCAGCCTTTCCCAGCACCAAGCACGTCTCCATAGGAAAATCCGCCGCAAGCTGCTAGACCGCGGAAGCGCGAAAGCGAGAGCGCTCCAGAGAGAATATCAGACATGTGAACATCCACGGCATCAAAACCTGCCGCCGTAAATGCCCAAGCCATTTCCACATGTCCGTTGACACCTTGCTCACGCAAGATGGCAACCTTTGGCCGCGATGAGAGACTTCGTGAGGGGGATGGCGTGTGCTCAAATGTGAGGTCATAAAATAAACCCTTGTGAGTGTGATCCTTGATGAGGTTGAATTCCTGCCGTGCTCCGATAGGGTTGTCGCGCAGAGATTGCATGCGGTACGAAGTGTCGGCCCAGGCTTGTTGAATCTCCTGACGTGTGCTCGAAAATAGCACCTTGGATTCGTGATTGATGGCGAAAAGTTGATCAGAAGGGTCGATGTTGACGCGCCCAATGACGTGGATGGATGTGGAAGGGAAGCCGACGTCGACAAACTCGCTCATGAGCTTACTCAGGTGGGACTCGCGCACTTGGACGACAGCTCCTAACTCCTCATTGAATAGGGTCGCCACAGGATCGGAAGCACTATGGAGAGTGTCAAGGGAGATTACAGCGCCTACTCGACCAGCGAAGCACATCTCCACCAAAGTTGTGAAGAGCCCTCCGTCGGAGCGATCGTGATATGCAAGGATCAAGTCAGGCTGATTCTTTTTGACCTTCTGGCACCCATCGAAGAACGTTTGAACTGTAAGAGAATTCTCGACGTCTGGCGCCTCTGAACCAATTTCCTTGAAAACCTGCGCAAGCGCCGATCCACCCATGCGCGTCTTGCCATGAGCAAGATCGAAGAAGACGAGCACAGTCGGTTCTTTCAGGTCTGTACGCAACTGAGGCGTCCATGTTCGTTCGACGTTGTTCACCGGCGCGAACGCCGTGACAATGAGAGACAATGGTGCACTAACTTCACGCTGCTCCTCTCCTTGCTTCCACTTCATCGACATTGACATTGAATCCTTGCCGACGGGGATGCCGACGCCCAGCGCAGGACAAAGTTCCATACCGACAGCGGCCACGGCGGCGTACAACCCTGCACCTTCGCCTTCCTTAGAAGCAGCGCACATCCAGTTTGCACTGAGCTTGACGCGAGAAAGGCTGGAGACGGAAGCTGCAGCCAGGTTGGTGAGCGCCTCAGCTATAGCCATTCGAGCGGACGCAGATGGATTTAGCAGAGCTACAGGTGTTCGTTCACCCATTGCCATGGCTTCACCACTCAGGACATCAAAGCCATATGATGATCGAGTGACCGCAACGTCAGCAACTGGGACCTGCCACGGTCCAACCATTTGGTCGCGAGTCACCAAGCCTGTGATGGTTCTATCTCCAATTGTGATAAGGAAAGATTTTGACCCTACTGATGGAAGACGAAGAACGCGGTCCACTGCAAGGGACAAGCGGTTGGACAAGGTGGAGGAGTTTGGAAGATATTTCGAAAGGGAAGTATCAAAATTCATAAAACCAATCTTTCGAGTGGTATCCTTGCGCGACATGCGAGGAGGCTTCCCGAAAAGTGTCGACATTTTGAGGTGAATAACATCTTGCGACAGGAGGCGGTCGGTGACGATGAGTTCTTCTTCCTCAGTCGCGACGCCGACGATGGAGAATGGACACCGTTCCCTTTGGGCTATTTTCTCGAACTCGCTGGCCTTTTCTGCCGACACAGCAAGGACATAGCGTTCCTGACTTTCGTTGCACCATATCTCCATGGGAGACATCGAGCTGTCCGCGACAAGTACGTCCCTGATCTCAAACTTCGCGCCAAGTCCTGAGTCGTGAACTAGCTCTGGAAGTGCATTGGATAGTCCACCGGCGCCCACATCATGGATACTCTGGATAGGAGTACCCTCCCCCAAGCTAACGCAAGCGTCGATAACTTGCTGGCATCTCCTCTGCATCTCTGCATTCTCTCTCTGGACAGATGCAAAATCCAATTCCGCAGAGCTGGCGCCAGATACCTGACTAGATGCTGCGCCACCACCTAAACCAATGAGCATACCTGGGCCACCCAGGACGATGATCTTCGCCCCTGGGGAAATCCGCATTTTCATCGCGAACTGTGGGCGGACGTTCCCGTATCCACCGGCGATCATGATTGGCTTGTGATAGCCTCTGATCTCCTGTGTAGATCCGTCCTCCGAGGCAGGGACAGATTCAGAGAACGTACGGAAGTAGCCTGCAAGGGCTGGACGACCGAACTCATTGTTGAAGGCACTCGCGCCCAAAGGGCCTTCGATCATGATGTCGAGGGCTGACGCAATGTGTGAGGGCCGACCAAAATCCGTCTCCCAAGGTTGCTCATAGCCGGGTATGAGAAGGTTGGAGACAGTGAAACCAGCTAGTCCAGCCTTAGGTTTCGATCCTCGGCCTACTGCTCCTTCATCTCGAATCTCCCCTCCTGAGCCCGTAGCTGCTCCTGGATAAGGAGAGACTGCAGTGGGATGGTTGTGTGTCTCGACTTTGATGAGAATCGGCATGTTCTCGACAGAAGCTTGGTAAATATGTTCGGTAGAAGGACTATGTACGCCAAATCGAGGAGCTTGTGCGCCTTCAAGGACAGCTGCGTTATCAGAATATGCGGAGATTGTTCCCAGCGGACTGATTTTCTCCGTATTCCTGATCATCTGGAAAAGTGACCAGTCGAGAAGCGTCTCGTCTACTGTCCACGATGCGTTGAATATTTTGTGCCTGCAATGCTCCGAGTTCACTTGCGCAAACATGAACAGCTCCGCGTCGGTGGGATTACGGTTGATTGGTGACGATCCAGATACAAATGCTTCCACCAAGTAATCAATTTCATCTGCTGCAAGCGCGAGTCCCAGTGCTTTGTTCGCAGTCGAAAGCTTCTCGCGTGCAGCACCAGCATCAATTTCCTCCCCTTCACCTCTCAACTCCACAATCCGCAGGGGGCTCGGGGAGTGATGTTGAAAGACCACGCCCTCGAGAGGTAGAGACATATGAACGCTCTGCGTCATACGATCGTGAAGCAAATGGGACAGCGCAGTCAGATCTTCCTTCCCAAGGTCTTCATTGTTTGCCAGCTGGAAGACGAACGCGACCCCGCGTTCGAGACGATCTATGTGTTGTGACAAATTACATATACCAGCGATGTCAGTCGCTTTGCTGGACCACGGTGATATAGAACCAGCTCTTGGTAGAACGTAGAAGACATTGTGCCCGGAGTGAAGGGCTTCGGATGTCAATGAAAGTCTGATATCATCGCCGTAGTCCAGCAACAGATCAATAGCTTGTCTTTGTGACGATGCATTGTTAGCTAGGTCATCCTGTAGCGATTGGCTCGGAGACTTGACGAGGTGGATGTAGACTGCATCAACGGATATTACATCCGGTTTGATGGTTTTGATATGCTGGAGAAGTGCGTGACGCTTCGACGAGGAGAGTGCAGACGAGCCTGGGAGGACGAGCATGCCTGCATGATGTCAGTGCTGCGTAAAATTCACTGTACTGGCTTTCTATCTCACCTCAGTCAGTTAAATTTCTGAACAGAGCTTGGGCAAGTGATGACGAGATCTGCTCACTGCTGCAAAATTTCGAGTCATCCAGATCGATATCTTATCTTATCTTATCGCAAAGTTTGTTGATATTTGGTTTTTTATAAGTTCGCGATCTGCAGTGCCAGCACGGCGAATATTTCATACCGTATCAGCTGCCAGGTTTTGCGTAACTGATGTATTTCTATGGCACGATTATAGCGCGGCCACTGAAGCTCATCATTCTGAACAAAGTCTTACCGAGTAGCTGATGTGTTTCTACGCCAAGAGCATCAAGTTGAATTCCTTCCACTAGTACCGCACACATAAAAGGCGGGGCTCCGAGTTAGGAATCCTACTTCAAGCTTCAAGGCCTGCGCTCTCAATGACTCTCATCATATGCAAATCCATTGTATCAGAATCCTTCGGGTCGAGAGCTTCTAGCAGCCTCCGCAAATGGTAAGTCAACCTTCGTAGTCTGGGCGATATAAGCAGGTATCTGTGCACTTGGTCCAACTCCGGCCCAAACACTTGCTCGTCACCGCTATAGATGTCACAAGTGCCAAAAAACAATAGCAGGTGCGCGTGGTGCAGGCTGCCAAGATGGTCTACGTCACGCCCTGACACAGGCAAAGATGTCCAACAGCAATTCGTGAACCAGTTTGAAGAGGGCTTTCAGATAAAACGCCTTAGTTTCTAATGCTATGATGCAGACTATGTGATACTCAAAGACTGAATGGCTGGGAAATAACGTACAGTGATCTTTTTTAGTCTATTCTGTAGCGATTTAATTTTTTTTGCATAGGTTTCAAGTGAATTACTTATCAACAGCGCTATTGAACGTTCTCATGTTACCTCATTTCATTGCAACCTCGGCACCTCAGTCTGCGTCGAAATTTGTCATTGTTTCAAAAAATGATGTTTGTGCGCGAACTCAGCTCCCGACTACCTGTGTCAACACTTATAGCAGTCTCAGCTGTCAATCCCGGTTTTTTTCATTCCCACTTAATGCGTTCCACCGAAACAAACAACCCCCCTTCATAAGATTGGGTGTCGCAACCATGAAAACCTCACTCACACCACGGAAATGCGGGGTCAAATACTTGTCTACCCTGCTGTTGACCCGGGTGAGAGCTCGCGACATGGCGTCTTGCTGTGAGCAGAAGGAGCAGAGCCATTATCTGATCAGTATGGAAGGAAGAGATTTTCAGACACATGTGGGTAGACATTGCTCTATTTTATCTGATCGCTGTGGACGTTACTCATTATCATTATTACTATTTAGTTGGAGAAATCGACATCTTAAGTAAAGTCGATTCCAGAGTTCAGCGTATCGTTGACGAGCTAGTATTAATCGAGCGCGCTATGCACTGATGCTGAGTATCAGATATTAGGTTGTGTGCCACGTTCGTTTATATCGACAATCTCAGGTTGTGAAGCTTTATATTACTCAATGCTGTGTGTTTTTCTAAAGCACTGCTGCAGAGTATACCCGCATTTCCCAAATGAACGTTGAGGCCATCTTCTATGAATCTCTAACGATCGGCACAGCTCTTGAATGTCGGCTGTCCCCTATCTCGTGGTCTGCCGCGAGGAAAGCTCGAGGCTCTCAGGATAATTGACCTTCAGCCCGCGGTTTCCACCTTGCTCTGCATCTTGTATACCTCAGTCCTAGCCCTGCTAACCCTTACCCATACACAAGATGCCACATTTCCAGAGACAACAGTTCAGTTGGGCCAACTGCGAAGATCCTGATATTCTGGCTCTGACTGCTGCGACACAACTCGTGAGTACCATAGCCACACTTGATACCCGTCGATGACCTATGTGCAATAGCCGCCTGACAGGCCTGTCAGACATTACAGTGACATTACAGAACCGTCATGGCTACCACGCCTGAACTCCTTCAATTCTGGTCATTCTGATTGTTCCAGTCACGACGCCTCAGAGCATGGGTCTTCCATGTTCGCGGACGATCATTATCGTGCCCACCACAGTCCTGCAGATGCGTTAGTCAGCTATGTGAGCTTGCGAATTCACATCATTGTTTTCTCAGTCATTCATTAATAACTTTCTGCAGCCCGACCTCGGACAGTCTCCTGAACAGCCCATGACATTTGGACGCTGGCTGCGTCTACTAGGACGACGTGCTTGTCGAGCAAGCGGATATATTTGACTTGCCTTTGACTGAGTCTCTTGAATTAGAAATGTCCTCATCGAGTGACAAGGGTTGTACTTTAGAATTGTTTCCTTTCATCTTTCTGTTTCCTCCGGCCATTGTAGATGTATGTAGACGCCCTGCGGTTTACCAGTTACCACGCATTCTTCTTTCACGACCATGTCACGAATCGTTTTTTCTTGTTGATACCTTATGATACCCCATCACTAGTATTCTTTACACTACTAAGACTCGACCACGTTTTTGCAGATGCTCGTTCACGTTCAAGTATCAAGAATTTTGCACTCCCCTTTCCCCGACCTTTCTCCCACCTCGATACTTCCATTTACTAGTATGCCTCGCTGCATACATTTGCTCATAACATGCAGAAGCAATCAGACCCTTCGGCCATTAACTGGTCCGGATTCCGGAAAGCTGTGTTCGGCTTTTGGAGAGGCCTCTTCCGGATCTCACTTAATGCGCCACCTCATCGCAGTGCACCCAGTCAGATGACTCAGATCTGAGATCTGACTGGTGACAATGTATTTTATCCTGAATATGCTGTAACACTGCTGCAACACGACTGCTATATGCCAACTCATATGGCAAGCTAGTTTCTTCGAACGTGATATCAATCATATCAAAACCTCTACGCGCGAGGGCCGCACTCTCGCGGTGGTAATTCACACTACTGCAGGTTCTTAATATCATCGGATGTCATTTGACTTAGTGTAGTCCGAGTCCCAGCGGCTAATAATGCAGAGTCAGTAGAATAGAGCTACATATGTGAAATGAAGTGTGCTCCTCGATATCCGGAAGTACGTGTCATGCTACAGTTAAGGATGTATGAAAAGAGGGAGAGCATGGCATTAATGCAGTGATAGTTATTAACAGCATCCGTGGTGCGTAGCGTACAAAAAACAGAGCAAAGCATTATCTCCGATCGAGTCCAAATGATAAGCGCTGTGTCAGAGTTACAATGCAAAGCCAGCATGGGGGTTCGTTATCCTTTTCGTCTGCGTCGGAGATACTGCGTGGGCGTCGTCGTCAAACGGAGTTGCAAACGGGTTTATGGTATTGCTAGACTTCCGCGCGTGAGTAGTCGTGAGAAGCCGTGTTACGGGGGGTAGGGAGGACGGCGTAAGCCCCGGCTGGGGAGGAGCCATTGCGGGCTTGTTTTTGGCAGCGAGGAGCGCAGCCTGCACTTGTGACGGATAGAGCGTCAATGGGACAGTTGCATGCTGTGGGGGCGCCCGTTCGAAGGCGTGATGGAGCGGCATCGCAAGCGGGCTTGGTTCCTTGGTCTGCGGAAGAGTGAAGCCATATTCGTCGAATGGGCCAACGTCAGTGGGCACGCTGGCTTTCCTGCGCTGCTCTGGATGGAGCAGTGGCGAGAAGGATATAGAAGGAAGTGCCGGGTTCTTGGCAGGAACTACGCTCTTCGTCCATGGCCGAGAGGGTGGAGTCGGCGAGACAGACCAAGCAGAGGAAGGCTCTTCTCGAGCTGGAGACCGCTCAATGTGTGGCAGGTCATCTGGCTTGAGCGAGGAAGCATGCGCGATCGAAATTGTCAATTGAGGTCTAGAAGACTGGGCTATCGGCCTATCGACGACAAATTCCTCAGCGGGAGCAGCCTTCTTAGTAAAGAGGTTTGTCACGGGTTTGAACCAGTGCGACCTGGTTTGTTCATTTTCTACCTGTGGAAAGTCCTCTCTGTCCCCACCGTCAACATCCTGCTTCCTCTTTCCAAGAGCCATCAAACGCATCAGCCTACTGATAGCGCGAGAGTGTGTTGACGGCTGCTGCTGCCGCTCAACTTTCGGCTCACCCCCCTCGTGGAAAAAACTATCCCAGCTTTTCTCAAACCTCGGTTCAAGCGATTTCAGCGGATGATTGGCAGACCGGCTGAACGGATTAAGGCTGAATGCTGAACGCGGCTCAGGAAGAGGCGTAAACGAACGAAAACCCATATCAGGCGTCTTTTCGCCCTTTTCCGAATCCTTGCTGATGTGAACGATGGACGGTGCGTTAGGAAAGGCTGCTACAATATCATCGTTGCGTTGCTCCTTGCGCCATTTACGCTTCTTGTACGCTTCAACCCAATTTCTCGCGTAGGAATGCCAGAAAACGATAGCGAGACCCATGACTACGACAACGCCCCAGAGAATGAGGAACAGGGCAAACATAATTCGTTCCTGCTTGAGAGAGTCCACGTATGTCGCCACAAGCCTTCCGATCAGGCCGCTTGAGTCACTTTGACCGCCACCAAGCGCGGCGGTTGCAATTGGCTGAGTGATCTCATTAACATTGGACGACGAAAGCACCAAGACGGTCTCGTTGACAGTCGGAAGATCGATATTCAAGTTCTCGTTCAGGAACGTGAGTGCCTCTTCGAGTGCATCGACTTTCGAGCCGATAATGCACCGGACGAAGTCCTGCGCAGTGTTCTCCAAGATGGTCCCATTGAACACACTCGCGACGATATTCTGAACATCCGTGTAGAAGTCGTTCAGCGTCGTATTGAGTGTTGTTGTGGTGCCATTGACCCAGCCGAACAGACCGTCGTTGACAGAGGACTGAACAGTCTCAACACGTGCATTGATGCTACCAGCGTATGATGAGGACTGGTTATACATTGAACTGTTCACCTGCGCGAAGATCGTGCTGGAGAGATCCTGCACACTCGCAGCCGCTTGTGCAGTGTACTTTGCTTCCAAGGGACCGACAGCAAGAAGCTGTACCTGAACGGAAAGTAGACCGAAGAAACCGATCAAGAAGCAGGCAAGTGCAGGCGCATGGAAAATGTAGTGCAGAAACCATCGTAGGTGAGTGTGCTGTGAAGGGGACATACGCAGTTTAGCTGAGAGGGTGTTGGCTATGCGAGTAAGTAAGGGATGTTGCGCATCCGTCTGGAGCATGAGAAGATTGTGGTTGGTGAGTGTGACAGAAGGGGCACTAGCGGAGCTGGTGTACACCGTGGTGGGGTCAGAAACCCATGCCTCACGAGTGCGACGGAGGTGAGACTGCAAGCAGTACCACTTATACCACTCGAGGGCAAAGTGTCCTGCTAGCAGGGCGAAGAGAACAATGATCAATATAATGGTGCCAATCTTCGTAATCGTGAGGAGGTCATTTCCGAGATCGTCAATTGAGGAAGTGTCCAAATTGTTGCAAAAGGAAACCGTGTTCTGAGCAGGGACAGGAAGCGTCGATACATCGAAGACAAGGCCTTGGAATGTGCTGTTGATATCAGACTTCACGGCCTCAAAAGGTGTATCGACGCTAATGCGGGTTAGTAGACGTATATACTCATTTCGTTGTAAGACATACAGAGATTCAATAGAGTTCTTGATCGACGACACAGTTGGGAGTGAATTGTTAAGCTGAATCAACGCATTCTCAAAATCCGTTGGGATAGTGATACTGGACAGAGAGTCCAGGCTCGAGACGTTGAATTGTGGCGCGGTGATTTTACTGAAAGGATTGACCTTGTTGAGCTCGTTGACGACGCTTGTAATGGCAGAGTTGAGCGAAGTGGCATCATTCTGCAGACCTGACACAATGGTGGTTATGGTGCTTTGCAAGAAAGAAGTGATCTAAGCCAGTGTCAGCAAAAATTCATCGAAAGACAAACTTTTCATACCTCTTGAACAGCAGCAATGAGAAGTGCAAGCCCACCTCCAACAATCAGCTCGAGGAAACACAAAAACGTGGAGCGGTAAATGTCAATAAGGAAATTAATGATCGCTTCCATGACAGTCAATGATAGAATCAGAGCTGCGCGCGCGTCATTCATGGTGCCATTGATAGTATCTGCGATTAACTGATTTGAGGCAATTGCCATATACCGCGGAGCACTGGCCGCAGCTGTAGCAGCTTGTTCTGCTGCTTGACATGCGATCAAGAAGTCACCCTTTGCATTGGCTACCGCAGTTTGGGCAGATTGGGATGATAGCTGGAGCCTGAATATCACGAAAATGAGCGAAAGAATTGGATATGCTAGCCAGGCTAGGGAAAGGATGTGAGGGAGTTGAAGGTAAGGTTTGAGAGTCGTGCTCGAAGTCTGTATTGTAGAATGAACGTTATAACCTGGCGGAGGCGTTATTCCTCCTTGAGTGCGAAAAGAGAAGGACATCTGGGATGATGATGGTCGACCTGCGACGTCGAATAAAACTCTGATTGCCAACTGGTGGCGGTCGTCAGTAGTAAAGAGAGAAAGATAAAATAACTAGCAAGAAAGAGGGCCCTGGGAGAAGCGCTGGTGTAACCCATTCTTTTTCTTTTTAGAGCCAAATCATCATTGTCCCGGCACGGTGTGTCCTGAGTCCTCATTGTTCTTGAAAAGGACTGCGAAAGAGGACGAAGCACAATAAGAAGTTCACAATTAGGTAACCTTGTTGATGGTCGGAGTTCGGAGTGTTCTCGTCGGCGGCAAATCCGCAAGTGAATTATGCTGCCGTACAGCTGGCAACCACAGCTTGTCTTCTCCACGGATCATCATCAGTTGTCTCACCGAAGACCCATCGTCACAGGGCTGACCGCAGAGAATCCACTAGCGGCTACATAATACTTGAAGGCCTGAAGTCATCACTACCTTGAAGTTCGACGAAAAGTAGCTGAGTTCCTCAGCCTGCAACCTTACTAATAGTATTTGTATTCGACTTGAACCCATCAAGTCGACTCTGACTGTCAATAACAAGTGTACAAAGGGTTTTCCCCATCTTCGCGGGCATCACCTTTGTCCAGCTCCGTAACATGATACGTTGAAGCTTCACGCTTGCCATTCCGTGCACTCAAACGTATGAAATTTAGCTCCTTATTTGTCTTCCATGATGATTGCATTCAATGCTTAGTATCTTTCTTGTTCGGAAAGATTCCTGTCAGCTCTACTAATTCTCTTTCGGTTTGCTACACAAGTCTAAATATTCAATGGATCATCCACCCCTAAGGTCTGAGGCCTTGGGTGCGTCGCGCGTAATTTTTCTCTCCTGTTGGCATTCGCACTCTCCCCTCTCGATATTGTAACTCATCATTTCTCGCGCACGCACCTACTACCTTTTCCTCCCTACTAGACATCGGCAGATACGTATGCCACTCATAGTCAGGTACTCGATGTCATTCATACCACCCTCCCCGACGCTCGCGATGGGAACGTTGTTGCACCATTCCTTTCTCTTCGACTGTCCTCAGTACTGACCCAAATGTCACATTTTCGCCAACGTAGTTCGACCTGACAAAAGCCGGCCTGCACATCCTTTGATTCATAAATGGCACAAGCCCTCTGTTAGTAAGTCCCACGCTGCCATGCTTATACACAACAGACACTACTACCGTAAACCTGTGCAGATCTGCACATACCCGACTCACAACCGAAAGGAGAAACGCACTCTTGAGCGTCGTTGACGAACAGGCAGAAATATATCCCAGAGAGAAGATACACTTCAATAATAGCCACTGACAAGCGCAGAACACGCCAGCTAGATGACTGCCTACTCCACTGACCATCTTCCCCTTCGCGGCCTTGCTTTTGTACCTACTACTTCACGTGGCAGAGCAGAGACGAGTTCATTTTATCAATCAACTAATTATGACGAGATGATGTCCAACATATACAGTCTTCGTTCGCTTTCACACGAGTCAGGCTGCTTGATGCATAATATTTACCGGCTTGCATGAGTCATGATGCATGATTGATCGATCCTGAGCGCCCCGAGCGGGCTGCGCAGCTGACTTTTCGTTTTGGAACAAAATTCAACAACCTAGTTACGAAGACAAATCAACAAATTACAGCCCAATCGTTGTTTTCACAACGCCATGAACGAGAGCCTTGTCTCAAAGTACAAAGACATCGTCACCTCCAGAGGATTGACTTATCACTATCTATCCTTGCCAGCTGTAGATGACAAACCCACTCTACTCTTTGTCCATGGATTTCCCTCAATCTCATACGATTGGTATCATCAGATCAACTACTTCTCCGAGAGGGGATTCGGAGTAGTAGCACCTGACATGCTCGGGTACGGCGGCACGTCCAAACCCACTGATATGTCCTTCTTTCTGCACACCGCAATCGCACAAGACTTGCTCGACATTCTTGATGCCGAGAAAGTCCAAAAAGCCATAGCCGTTGGACATGACTGGTAAGACATAACTAAACGCGCACCAGCCAAATTCAGAACTGTCATCAGGGGCGCTTGCATAATCTCCGTCTTGTCAATGAAACACTCTGACCGGTTTTTGGGTTTCGCGTGGGTTGCGGTCACACACCAAATATACGCCCCCTTCCCTCCCATTGATGTTATTTTGGAGATGAATATTAAGACATTTGGCCGGCCACTTCTGGGGTATTGGAAGTTTTTCGAACAAGAAAGTGCTCCTCAAATCATCGAGAAGAACGTGAGTGTTTGACCAATGTTCTGATCTTTGGTTATTAATAAGACTCAAAGCTGGAATCTTTGATTTCCGTGTTTTATCCGGATGACCCAGATAATTGGCTGACTCTGATGAATCAACCCGGGGAGATACAAGCTTTCATCGAAAATGGAAAGACGACAAAGAGAGCCAGTTATCTCACAGACGAGGTGTTTCTCATTACTCTGTCAGGCTTGTTAGAATTGACTGTCTGTAAAATATAGCACCACTCACGCTTGTTGGAGTCACTAAGGGGAGGTGGGTTAACGAGTGCCCTGAACTGGTACCAATCCACGCTCGGTGGTGTTAATTCCCGCATCATGGAAGGTGAGACACGATGTCCAACTCATCACTCGATATTGCATCATCTAATCTCGGCTTGCTGCGGTAACAGAAATACCAGAAGAAAATCAGTTTATCAAGAAACCCGCGTTCTTCGCGGTCGCAAGGAAAGACCACGTATGCGTGTATGATTACGCCGTGCCACAAATGAAGAAATACGCGACGGGAGGTCTCAATATGGTAGAGTTTCAAGGCGGACACTGGGTTCAATTGGAGGAACCGGAAACTTTCAACAGAGAGCTGGAGGGTTGGATTCGCGATACGTTACAACAAAATTGTTGAGCGTAGGCGGGTTGGTCACGAATACTCACGAACATCAGTTGTACATCACCAACTCACAATCTACCCGAGCCCAATTTCCTCTCAAAACGTTGTGAATTACTAGTGTGATTTTTAGTTCGTGCATGAGCGCAGCTGGGACGAAGACAACGTCGCCAGAATTGAACTGGCCACACGTTCGAATTCATCCAGATGCGCACGTTTGTCGAGGAACGAATCGATACTTATTGACGCTATCGCGGAATTTGCAAAATCAAGGCAGCTGATTGTTTTGGCGACCGGCGTAGCTTGCACATGGTCAACTGATAAGTGAGATGGTGTAATCTAATGAGACAACAAACAACAGTAAGTTTGATGTAGATGTGTAACACAAGAACTGAGATGGGCTGCAAGGCCGATGTATCCGAGCTAATACCTGTTGGTGTCCAATCCAGATGTCGGGTTGCAGGTAAATGTCGGTATATGGGGGACGTATATGATAACGCGATGAAGCGTGGAAAGCCATTGTCGATGAATCAAGACCTATCATCAGTCAGCGTACGGTCATTATCACCATCAATCGGACTGGAGGAGAAAAGGGATGCGGCAAGAATACAAAATCACGCACATTTTGTAATCGACTATTGTCTCCTCCTCCTCGTCCCCGACTGCATACGTAATGGAAATGTCAAGATCGCGGTTATTCCGAGCGTTCGGCGCGCAAGCGAGACTGCCAGTAATTTCCTGCCCTCTTTTGATAGTGATTGTCTCGGGGGTATAGAACACTGTTTGCCTGTTTTCAAGAGATGAACACCTGAAGAACAGAGAGTTGGATTGCAAACGTACTTCCAGTGCGTGTATTGCGCATGAGGACCAGTTGAAAACTTGACTTTCTTATGTGTGCAATCGAAGACGATGTCGAACCAAGCAAGGAATGCATGGATATCTAAAGTAGCGCGTATAAATAGTGCAATTATACCTAACACGATCACACTCACAGTCATCACGTGTAGCAACAAGGTTAAAGGGTGCTGTGAAAGTCAGGTCCTCTTTTGTTGCTGTCAAGAGGTTGATTTCCTGAATGGAGTCAGACAAGTATCATCAATAAATTGATGGCAACAAACTTTGATGACATAGGGATCGGTTACGACCGCTTTCAGTTCAACGGTATCCACCAAAGGTTCGCGGAGCGCGATGTCTTTGATACACGAGTAGTCGAAGCCATACACATTATCCCAAACTACAAATGATGTTCTCAGCCAGGCGCGCGAATACCACAAACATACGCACAGTTGATCTTCTCCTCTTTGTAGTCCTGATCTTCAATGGCAGCAAAAAGTAATTTTGCGGTGTCCGGGAATATCAGTCCTTCCGGCTTGAGGTATTTGTCTCTTGCAAGCAAGACCGTGTCCAACATAGATTCGTAGAGAAGGAAATAACCCATCCACTCTGAAATGATGATATCGAACTTATCGATAGGAAGCTCGGCTTCCTCGAGTTTTCCCTTGACGAGGGTAATTGCTAGTGTATTATTACTAAAGATGGTATCAGCAGCATGCAGTCAGACGTACTGTCTTTAAAGCCGTTGGCTTCTATGATCTTTTGAGCTTGATCGATGATATTCGACATGTCGATCTTTAAAGGGCATGCAGGAAGTGATACGAGCGAGCGGGCATGTGGTACTTACACCAACTACATGTGAAGCACCCGCTTTTGCAGCGAACATACTCAAGATACCAGTTCCGCAACCAACATCTAGGACTGTTTTACCCTTGAAAAGGTGACCGTTGTTCATGATCGCAGAACGATATGATCCTGTCCGGACAGTGTCCTTGAGCATTTCCTCGTGAATACCTGTCAGAATATGTCAAACTAACAATAACTCGACCAGACGGATCAACAAACCAAAATGCGCGTATGAATCCGCATAACTGGAAAAAGGGAAGCAAAAATTAGGTATTAGAATTTCCTTGAGAAGATATGCGCAAATGTGCGAACTAGTCTCTGGAGGTCATCGAGTCCGATGTAACATCGGGGGCGATATGGTGGGTCGATGTAACATCGGAGGCGATATGGTGGGTCGATGGTCCTGCACTTTCCATCTTCAATTGAAACAGTTGGGTGAAGCTGTGAAGCACAAAGGAATACAGGTAGCAGATAAAAATTTGCCGGTTCCCACGGTAGCAAGAATCCCAGATTCTGAACGTTGACCCGTGAGAACAAATTCTCATAAAACTATACAGTTTGAGATACTTACAACAACCAAAGCCCGGATTCATGAGTCATGACCCAAAGATAAAGGTCACTTGCTTTTCAAAGAACTTTTAACATGTTTCTCGATGCAGCCTCCTTCCCTCTGGACATACTACGTTGCCGAGTCTCGACTAATTCGAAATTTTAAAACGGACACCGCTTTCTAATAATGGATGCGACAAATAACGAAAAACAAATTCTATGTAGGCTGACGTGAGTCACGTGATCCGTCGCAGTGCCCCCTGCTTATGCGCCGCAGTGCGCAGCTTTCGAACTCGTACAAAAGCCACGTAGCGGACCTTATCGATGATAATCGATCCTCAGTCAAAAATGGTGAGTCTCTCTCGAACATATGTAAATTCGTTGTCTCTGGTGTTAACGAACCCTCAGGTAATCAAGCATAGTGCAGAATCTGCAGATAGCCCACCTTCCTACGACTATGTCGCAGCTCAGGCTACTTCAAGTCTGTCATCACATTTGTTTTATCCTAGATTATCAATTGTTTACTATGATTTCAGATGTTGGAGAGCAACAGCCACCTTTGATGAATGACAAGAATGCGAACCAACAAGTGCAACTGCCTTCAATACCTCCTAACACTGTGATGGCTGTTCACTCTCGTCCTGCGCCTCTGGTGCAGCAACCCATAGTCTACCATTATCAGAATCCCTTGACTGGCGAGCGCATCGCCTCGCTACTGCCCCCAGACCACCCAGAAATGATATGTCTGCAACAAGGAGCACATGTTAATGAAACCAAGTTTGGCATCCTAGGTAGGGAATATCACATGCTCACAGGCAAGCAGTTAACTCATGCCTTTCTTTAGGAATTTTGGCTGCAATAGTTTGGTTCCCGTTGGGCATTGGCCTTTGCCTTCTTGACCGGAGGGTCAAGTGCAAGCGCTGCGGGGCGGTCATAGACAACGGTATCTGTGGTTAATCGGTATTGCATTCCCCCAGTCTTCTTTCTTCGTTTTCTTTGGACGCCTTCAACGCACAGTCATGTTCTCCTTGTTATTCGACGTTTTCATCTCTATATCCCGATTTCCACAGTGTTCCTAACTTAATGTATAGCTGTAGTATCTAAATTACTATTTGACGGACAGATATGCATTAGATACCAAATCCAACTTTTCTAAACAAGTAGATGATATCGATGGGAGCCTATCGTTGGTGCTACAATTCTTCTTTTTCGTACTGACGGCAGGGCCTAAAAGTCTCGAAGGTCATTGTCACAGTATCAAGTTTGACTAGCTTCTAGACATAATATTGATCACGATGTTCACCTTCCTAGCTACATCCTTTAAAGCATGTAACCACGCTAGCCTGTATAGTGCTTCCGTCTTCGAGACCTTGAAATTTAAACCACAATATCCCCACACGCTTGAAAAATATTCCAAAGTCCCTCGCAATATAACCGAAAAAGGAAGGGCCTTGCTGGGAATCGAACCCAGGCCACTTGCAATTGTGAAACGCCCAAAGCAAGTATCGTACCTCTAGACTACAAGGCCTTGAGATACGTGCGCGTTTGCATACCCTTCACGAGGCCGATCACTCTTTGCCATGTGGTCACATGTCCATGCGGTGTCACGGTGCGCAGTTTGACACCAACGTCGACATGCCGCGCACCAACCGCGCACGATCCACGCGACGAACCTCACATCCGAATTCGAATCATCAGTCCTTCCTGGCTTGTCAGACTTGTCACTGACTCACTAGGGTGCTCTACTTCCTCTCCAATACGGAGACTCGTTGGACGCTTGCAAGCGTTGATCTTCTCGATAGTTCAGGCTTATATATCATCCAAACCCCGGGCCGTCGGGGCACAAATGCTGCCTCCCGACATTTCAATCGAGGAAGAATGTAACTTTAATCCTGTGAAACTGGGAAGATGTGATTCGCGAAACCTAACAGAGCGAAGGTATGGTGGAAATTCAAGCAGTGAGGCTTGCCAAGGAAGTTTGTCGGTATGTGCCACTCGTCCTCAAGCTACGGGCTTTCAAATATATTGTTCCCAGATGACTTTGATAATCTACACGCTATGCGACGCTGAAGATCTGCACCGATAAACATGTCGCATGATACCGCGTCTGCTTCATATCAGTTACAGATGTCAACCCCATCGCAAAAGTGATTTCATCACATGATCTAGGCTGTATTTGCGCGAACCGTTGTCGATTAGTTCGAGTCTTAATGACCCATACGGAAACTCATCTACGAACCCATGCGGGAACCCATCTAGTTGCTTGAAATTCGACGTCATTTGATTAAGCTAAACGATATCTGTCCGATTTTCTCAGATGGACGCTCATGTATTGTTGAGCGTCACGTCGTCTACACCGGCGAGTCTGATGACACAACATTGATTGTTAGTATCCCTTATTCAACTTGAAGATATCACACGCAACGATATATTGGTTGGGCTCGAGGGTCTGTCTGTGCTTCATCGCTGACATCCATATCGGACGGTCGACAACGATGAACCAAGATAACCTTCGATCCAGAGGGTTCTCGTCGACCGTACCATGTGTCTTTCCAGAGATGATTTTGAACCCTTGAAAACAAGCCTGGAAAACCAGCGTTTACAGATTTCAGACACTGCGATTTTCAGGGATGCTTCATACCCTCTTGGACAACACCTATTATAGCTCGACGGGCACTGTGCCCCAGAAGTTGCACTTGGCACGCCTTGGACATACAACGCGGATATCTGGAATTTGGGTTTGATGTTGAGGTTGGAAATCAGCGGTATGGAACTGACGTCGCTGGGTCGCAGACACGGAACCTAATCAAAGATAAAGACCATGCGATGGAATCGATCCTGGAGGGGTTGCGCATCTTGTTCAGCTCATTGGATTCGTCGACTATCCACCCAAGGTGTTACTTGTAGCTTTTTTTTGAATCTGATGGCAAGTTGTAATGAAAAACATTGCCATATCTGCTAACGGTGTGCCTAAACCTCATCATACAAGATGTCACGTTGGCAGATTTTATAGAGAGACTGGAAGGTGAAGGCAAGAAGCTGTTACTTGAGCTAAAATGTTGCAGTAGATCCCAGGGAAAGGACTACAGCAAAGGAGTTGCTCAAAGACCATTAGTCTGGAGTCCCGGTCCGTTTAATTGCTACGTACTAGGTTGGAACTTGGCAGGTGCTGTCGTGCTCAGTGGTAGTTTAATCCTTTCCATATTTGTGTCTATTCAGTTCAGAGGTCAAAAGAAGTATGCACGATGTGGCCTTAATTTTCTCACCGCTCATCGCCTGACCATTGTGCAGCAGTGTGCTGTGGTTATCGTTTGATTGCACTCAACGTCGACATTCGAGAACAATTTCAGAACCGCCTCCGAGTTGTGAAGCTTACTAAGCTACTGCAACACTTCATTGTGAACACTTCTACAAGCAGTACTTGTTGAATCCTGTCCACCACCAGCCATGGTTCGAATTATCATCAAAGGAGGCAAGTGAATTTATCCAGGCTTTTTGACGCGTGTTAATGGTAAATGAATCAGGTGTTTGGAAGGTATATTGCAACTTCGGTCTGAGTATCACCGGAATCCGAATCTGACACACTCATCCAGAACACGGAGGACGAAGTTCTCAAGGCTGCGATAGCGAAGTATGGGAAGAATCAATGGTGAGTTGTCCATTCATAATTAGCTGCCCTGCTCTAGTACTGAGCATCACTAGGGCGCGTATATCGTCGTTGCTGGTCCGCAAGACCCCCAAACAATGTAAAGCGCGGTGGTATGAGTGGCTAGATCCGTCTATCAAGAAGACAGAATGGTCAAAGGTGTGTGTTGCGCACTCTTGTTTTGGTACTGAAACCTGCAATGTACTACTTAGACCGAGGATGAAAAGTTGATGCACCTCGCAAAAATTATGCCCACGCAATGGCGGACAATAGCCCCCGCAGTGGGTCGTACTGCTACACAATGTCTTGAACGATATCAGAAGTTGTTGGATGAGGCTGAGGCGAAGGAAAACGAGGAGCTAGGGCTGGCGGGACCAGGGGGAGAGTCAGCACCGAGTGCAGACGACATCAGGCGCCTGCGACCAGGAGAGATTGACCCCGACCCTGAAACCAAGCCTGCACGTCCTGATCCTATTGACATGGATGAAGATGGCAGGTTTTCTTCTTTCCAGGAGGCGGGTTTTTACTGACTCTGCATACAGAGAAGGAAATGTTATCCGAAGCCCGTGCTCGTCTCGCAAATACACAGGGCAAGAAAGCTAAGCGGAAGGCTCGTGAACGCCAGCTCGAAGAAGCAAGACGACTTGCAGTCTTACAGAAAAAGCGTGAGCTGAAGGCTGCTGGAATCATGTGCGTCAATCTATTTACTTTGCGGTATGACCCTCCTCATGTGATATGCTTTAGTATGCGACATAAAACGAAAAATAAGGGTATGGACTACAACGCTGACATTCCCTTTGAAAAGAAGCCGGCGGCGGGCTTCTACGACACGTCGGAAGAACAGGCACGCATAACCTCTGCGCCAGTCGGCCAATCACTCCGCCGTCTAGAAAACAAACGCAAACCTGACGAAGAAGAGGCTGAACGAAGGAAGCGACAACGTCGGGCAGCAGAGGCTAAGGGCGACAACGATGGCCACCAAACAAAATTCATTGCCGCTCGTGATGCACAGATACAGAAGTTGAAAGAGGCGGAGAGCATTGGCCGGCGACGGAAGCTTGTGTTGCCGAACGCGCAGGTTGGTGAGGCGGAGCTAGAAGACATTGTCAAGATCGGGCAGACAGGGGAGAATGCCAAGGCATTGGTCGGTGGCGGAAGCGAGGCAACTGCGAAGCTCTTGAGTGATTATGAGGGCCTGGAGGGCGCAAGGATGGCACGAACGCCTCGTACTGCACCCCAACGTGAGTTTTTTTTGGTACTCACTTCCATCGCAGCGACTGAGCTATATCATAGAGGACAATGTCATGTTGGAAGCACGCAATTTACGGAACATGACCATGGCCCAAACACCTTTGTTGGGAGATGAGAACACCCCCCTTCATGTTGGGCCGGGGGGAGGAACTGGTTTCGAGAGCGCAACTCCTCGGCATCAAGTTGCTTTTACCCCAAATCCTCTCGCAACCCCTATGCATGGCGGCCCAGGTGACGTTTCTGCAACGCCGCGAGATGGTGCATCGTGGGGCGCAACCCCACTGCGGACGCCTATGCGTGATACCCTCAGCATCAATCCCGCTACGGGTATGCCAGTTGGCGAGACACCACGCGACCTGCGGTTACGTACCGACTCCGCCAAGCGTGCTTTAAAGGCCGGATTCATGAGTCTTCCAAAGCCCGAGAACAACTTCGAGCTTTTGGTTCCGGAAGACGAAGAGGAAGAGGATGGTACCGCTGGTCCGCTGTCAGAGGAAGATGCTGCCGAAAGGGATGCACGCTTAGAGCGGATACGTGAAGAGGAGGAGAGAAAAGCCTTAGCAAGACGAACACAGGTTGTTGCCCGTGGTCTGCCTCGTCCTGCACGGGTCGACGTGGAGCAGCTGATGAGAGACTTGAACATTGGTGAAGAAGATGACGACATGGCGGAGGTCAGAAAACTCCTAAATTCAGAGATTGCGGATCTCCTACTGCACGACTCGATAGTGCATCCTCTCCCTGGCACGAATATTCCTGGTGGCACGCCATCAACTTATCAGATACCGCCAGATGATGACCTCGCTGCTGCTAAGGCTCAGATTCATCTTGAACTTGCCTCCTCAATTGGCTTCCCTGATGCCAACGAAGCCCAAGTGAAGGATGGACTGGCAACGCTATCAAGCAGCGAAGAGATTGATGAGAGTGCGTGTTGGGCAAGTATCCGTCAGCAGCTTGCTTTCGATGCCGCCTCGAGAACATGGGTAGAACCCAGTAGCCTATCCGCGGAAGCTAGAATAGCCGGTTATACCGCACTGCTCGAGGAGAATCGTGGAGAGATGTCAAAAGAGGCCAGCAAAGCTGCTAAGGCCGAGAAGAAGCTTGACATCACCCTTGGTGGATATCAAGCACGTTCAAAAGCTCTTTCCAAACGTGTTACTGAAGCTTTCAATGAGCTCGTGCGAACAAAAGTGGACTATGAGAGCTTCGCTCGACTCAGCATCAACGAGGCTGCAGCTGGACCACGGAGATTAGAGTCGCTGAAAGAGGAGGTGGATACTCTATCACGAAGAGAGCGCCTGCTGCAGGAGCGGTACGCAGAGCTTGACCGCGAGCGTCGGGATGCAGAATCCAGGGTTGCTGTACTGGAGGAGAAAATCATGGCGGAGGCAGAGGCACTCAATGAAGTAGCTCTCGCTGAGATGGAAACAAGCGGATGATTCATTCTCAAGTGTTTTTATGCAACTATGTATCATTCTGCTTTTACACTATAGTACTCGCTTATTCCTGGCACGTCCTGAGTCCATCGAATTAAACGCAAACTAGTTTTTTGTACACGCCCCCTCGTGCTGTGCTGTGCTCCGCGTCATTGCGTCAATGCACATGATACACAAAGGTTGTTAGATATCGTCACACATTAAGTTGTTTCTACATATTTAAATCCAAAGACAGTCATTTACCGTCATCTAGGATTGGTCCAAAGCTAACTTGAGGGTCACGATGGTGATTGCATGGGGCTGCCCACTGTACCCGAGCATCCTGCACATCTCACTTAATCAGCTCTGCAAAATGCCGGGCAAACACAAGAGTGTCCTTCAGGATCTTTCAGAGCCATGCCCGCATACTATCATGAACCACTGCAGGCTCAGAAACTTGCTATGGGTCCAACCCTTGAAGTTTTCCAACGACTCTGCTTGGGATTGCGTAGCAAGCTCACAGGACGCCTGGTACATTGTCATCCTGAATTTGATATCGTCACTGACGATACATACATACAAGTCTAATAACAACCTACAAAAGGTCAAGGACAAATCATCTCGTCTGCAATTTACCCCAAAGTCAGCACGTAGAAATAGTTCCGTTTGTCTGTTAAACACATGCTCGTTAATAAACTTGCATTTGTTCCTGACTGGTTGAGTGCTCACACTTGTAAATATCAGTCCTTGAAATTGCTTTTCTGGTGGGTCAGCTTGTGATTGCGTAGTCCCGATGTTGAACATAATCGTGCTCTGACACGGAATTTTAATTTACGCAACTATTTAAATGCATGATGCTCACCAGAGTACGTGAACAGCTCTGAGTATCACTTGTTGAGGCCCTGTCCCGAAGGAGCGACCGACGATTCAACCTGTATGACATTGGTAAGTTTTGTGGTCGGTTTATCATCTGTCCGTTTGGCAACTAACGAGGCTAACAAGGTGCTCCCTACGACTGCACAATATGTGAGTTAATATATTCAATGTGAATTATTTCGTATCATTACCATTAGGAAACAGCAACCATAACCCGACCCCCGAATCTGCATCGTTTCAGCTGTGGTGAATGTGGGGTATCAGCCCACTCACAGTTCGGCTGCTTCAGGGTTGGAAGCTTGGGAGACTGGTTAGAGAATGTTCTATTGAGAGGAGATATCGACGACGAAGCGCTCACCAATGTTGCCAATGTAAGGGCCATCAAACTAATCATCGATCAAAAAAATTGTAAGCCATAATAAAAGTCAAATACCTAGTGACTAAACCAGTTTCTGTGAAGAGGTGATGGGTGATGTTAGGTGGGGAAATCATCCGATGGAGGCCTTTCCTAATGTCTCACCGATTGTCCATTTAATCAACCGGTTGATAATCGTAACCGTGCTATGGTCGACGTAAGAAACAGCAACTTCGGGCAAAATGATAGATAGCCATACTCTTCATTCTCAGGGTCTCGTCGCTTCTTCAAACCCCAGGCGATTCCAGCAGTGGTGATCAAGTCACAGGCTGCACGTGCAGTGAAAGTGAGCCCAATCAGCAGCAATTGAAAATCCGCGATGTTCGTCGCGGAAATTGCCTTTGCTGCGAGAACGCACGTGGAAGTTTGTGCAATCACGGAGAGCATTTGACAAAAAATGGGCAAGAAGACATTTCTAGTCAACTTCCAAAGTCGAAAAGCGTAGAATGACTAATATGAATCGTAAACACTGAATAATGGATATATACATCTAGAAATTACTTACCTGCACAATGACAATTGTTAAACCGCCCAACGGAACGGCGACGTTTATCGCTATAGGAAGCACCGCAAGTTGAGATGGGTCACCATAGGTGCTGACAGTCATTGTCCACAACATCGATATTACACAAACAAAGTGGCCCAGCTGAATTAGGCTGCAAAATCTGTGTTGGTATCTGGAGGAATTAAGTCAAACATTGGGCGCACATGACTGCAGATACCTAATCGTATGGAGCGATCAATCAAATCAACGATGAGTTTGATAGTTGATGGACTTACAGTTGCTTTCAGGGCGAGATGATCGTCGCTGAATCTTACAAAATACAAGTAGGACTGGCAGCCAAGGCAGCCAAATAACGCCGCGCTCAACATTCCACAGACTTGGATCGGTCCGATGACCAGCTCCGCATTGAAATCGCTTGCTCGTTTGAAGCTATTCATTGTGCCTATCCTAAGTTTTGCAAGGTTATAAGAATAGTGTGATCATTTAGATTCGTCTGGCTTACGAACTTAGCGTTAATTAGTTTCGGACACGAGGGACGGCCGAAAGTTGCCTCCACCAGGGCTGAAGAAAATGGAGAAATGTAGCTCCTCCATGGGAGATCAGTACGGATTGATATAGCACCAGTAAAACACTGGCACTGATTAATGTAAACATCACACAGCCTTCGCTGCGTAGTTGAATGAATCTGATGGACTTGACTTGGTTGCGTGATATGAGGTGAATTTACGGGTATTGGGTGTACACTGCAGATAAACTTAGCCGCATCATGAATCTGACAACAATCCGACTGCGGAAACTAGTCAGACCAGATTAAGTGTGTAGGGACAGACCACATACTTACACGGAATATTTGCCATCTTGCAATTGATCAACTCGGACTCACGCTTTAGAGGTGAAATCATATCCCATGGGCGGAGGTAAATAATTATAAACAAAGTTCACTGGTACTTACAAGTACCAATTATGAGGAGGTTCAAAGTACACCAACTTGAATAATTGTCAAGCAGCTACAATGGGATTCCGATTTGAAGAGAGGAATACAGATGCCAAATCTCCGAAGGGAGATTAAAGCGCAATATCGACAATCTCGGGGGAGGGCCGAGGACATACAGAGAACTCAAATAAATGGCATGGCGGCGAGGTGTGCATCTCTCTGCTGGAATTAAAGAGGTGCGTTACTTCTGAACATTGGGACGAGTTCTCGTTTACCTCTCCCTCAAATTCCAGACCATCCAAGTCCTTTGGTATGTTCAAGTTCCATACCTCCACTTTTTCCAGCCCTGCGCTCTGAGCTGCTTTTTTCATCTTTTCAAGCAGCCCCTCCCTCGTTGCAGCCAGCCGTGTCACGCTTGGCGTCGGTGTAAACCACATGTCCGCAGCCCACGTCGCATATGTCGCTTGCCTCTCATCATCGATGTTTTCCTTTCTTATTCCTCACACTTTCAACGGGACCTTGTAACAGCGAGCCCACCTGGAACGAACCAATCACACTGTCTAATATATCGAAAACGCAGCTCCACCCGCATCACGCACTTTAGGTAGTGACGCACCCCACTTCCTTAAAAACTATCACAGGACGAGGTCACCCAGTACAACAGGTGCATCATATGCTGCCCACACCCAAATTTCCTTCGCTTCGTCTCCGGTGTGTGCACGTTAGCGATCCCATAGCACGGTGCTCTATTTACTTTGTTGGGGCCATTTGGGGAAAGATATGCAACGAACCCTGTGCGTTTGTACCCGGGTCACAGTAAGCTCGTCTGTGCGGATGTTGCTGGGTATAGCAAGAGTCCAAACTCAATGGAGGGGGTTCCTTGATCAAATGTACTGGATTCATCGGTGCCTGGCGCTGATCTGGTTATTACTTCCACTGCATTTCCATCACGACCTGAGCTGCCAGCAAGATGCGTTCTTACCTGTATCGAGGCGAGTACTGTTGCACGAAATCAAGTAGACAGGGAAATCAATCCGGGAACCTTTGAATGAATTCAACTTTAAGGGGTGGTCATGAATCTGCAAAGCAGTTTGGCGTGGGATGACGGAGAAAATCAATGTCTGCTTTGAGTGAGGCTATAGGGTATCTGCATCTACTAACATGGCAACAATATTCAAATATGCACCATCAAAACACAAGCGACTACCTGTCAGAGCTGTTTTTTTACATGAATATCTATAGCTAGAGTATTTCTACAGTACCAACGTGCATGCTATCAACCGAAGCAATGTCTTTGACTCGTGCGATGATGTTATGACCTGACGCGATCCCGGGCCTCTTATATTCTCCAACATGTCGTATATCAAACCTTCGTCATGGACACTCGGCACCGTTCATTTCGTTCGTACCTATATATTCTCGTTTATTCCCGCGCCTCGTAGCTACCTCAGTTGACTTCGTACGTCGCTGAGGTCAGTATTATATTCATACTTAGTACCTATGTAACTAACACCAGCTGTAGCTATCTGCTACAGGTATACCAATATGACAAGTTGACTTCGTACGTCGCTGAGCTATCTGCTACAGGTTATGAGCCCTGTGATAGGCACTCGTGCGAAGAGTTTAGGGCAAGCGGGGCCCTCCAGCTCAATGCTCGGAGGACCCGCAATCAATTTTAATACTGGGAAGTGACAGCTCGTTTGAAAACAGAGAAGTACGTATAGTAAATAGAAAGAATCAGTAATGTACAAGTCACCAAATGACTGGTGACTGAGCCCCCTCCAAACGACTGGTGACTGAAAAGTCGAGAAAGTCAAGTTTGACTCTCGACCAAGCGCTAGAGGGCTATTTTTCTTTCTTTTTTTATTATTATTATTATAAATAATGCTGATGACGTACTTAGAATCCCCAGACTGTTACAAGAAGTTGATGCAAACGAGAATTCAACCAAGCAATTCGAGCGTTAAGCTGTCAAATCCAGTGAGTTACGGATTTTGAGAACCGTGTATAAGCAAGTGAAGCAGATAAGGGTGCTTTCGAATGTATTTCTGAAACTCATCCGAAGACCAGCGTCCCGCTGCCTGAATCAGCGCAGGCGCGACACCAGTCGCAGCTAGGGCAGTGGCACCCCCGGCTCGCATCGAATGTCCAGAAATAGTTGGGGGAAAGAAACACCGAAGGTAACGCATGAACCATGCGCGCGTCGGGATAGTGCCACTCGTAGTCAGCCAGAGGTGTGGATGGTGTGGAAAGCGACTGTCGCGAGCACGTACATACCGTTGTAGGAGAGCTAGAGGATTCACTCTAGATTCAGGCTCTGCCATCACCAAGATCTCACATCCTACTCCCAAAGTGCTCGTCTTATGGTGAGGTAATGTGTAGCTTGCCGATGTTGCAGACAGCATGAGAGAGTGGCGTAGCGCCACTTTACGATAGGATTGGTGTCGTTTTGCATTAGGCCAGCAGAGCTCTGCGAGACGTTGCAAACTCTTGAAACCTGTAACCAGCATTGCCACGAATAGCGTATCGTCGTACTCTGTAGATGATGCGAATGTGTTGACCACAAGAGTGAGATCATCCAAAGTGAGTGGTTGTTTGCGTTGAACAGGCTTAGATAAGCGACGTTTGCAACCCTTCAGAGTTCGCGTGACGAGCAAAGATGTCTGTATTTCACGAACGTGCGGGAAGTGTGTCTCCAGACGATTGACAATTCCCGAAAGATATGAGTCCACGGATCGTGGCTCGATATGATGTGATAGCCACACCACGAAGAAGGACAGCGTGTCCGCAGTTGGCTCTACCTCCCGGTGATGAAGTCGACAAAAGTTGAGATAGGAATTTAGATGCGAGTCGTAAGCTGAAGCTGTGGTGGATTCAATAGCGCAGCCAAGGGCAAGTGAACGCTCTAGCTGTAAGCGTTCGAGAGTCCAAGCTTCCCGCACGGGTTGCTTGGACTGTGTGGTACCTCGGATCATTTTTCTGCCACCCCCAGCGCATCCCGAGGGGGTTCAAAGTCAAAAATCTGCGCCGAAGGCACGAGATCTTTCACGAGCTCATTGTGAAACCGTGAGAGTGCGTCAGCGATGACGTTCTGCTGACCTGGAATATGCTCAACCCGCAGGTCAACGCTATAGCTGATTAAGATATCCACGGCCGAAAGTAACAGTGAATTATAGACGGGTCTTGCTCGAAGTGAGTCGAACATTGCCACAGTATTCGAATTGTCTGTGTAGATGAGTAACTTTGCCGGGGTCTCGTCCATGTTTGTGACAGCGTGAATAGCAGAACATACAGCCAACGCTTCGAAGAAGAAGATAGAGTCGTGGGGAGCATCTCCAGGTGATGGTGACTGGCACGCGAAGTTATCGTCCGGGAACCAGAGACCCATTCCTGCTGCTGACGCGTCAGTGTAGATAACCACAACATCATCTCTTGATGGCTCAAAGTCTAGACACCGGAATAGGTGTAAGCCATCCAAACGTTCGACGTGGTCTGCAAGCCAACGTAACTCGCGCAGTAGCGCGTTATTGACGTGAATTTGAGCGAATGCATTCTTCTTTCCTCGGATTTTGTCGTAAAGCACCGACAAACCCGGCTTCAACAGAGGAAACACGTTAAAGCTCCATTCGCACCAACCAGCCAGACGCTGGAATTCGCGCAGGGACCAACGGTGATTTTTCTGCGCGAAACGACGTAACTCTATAACCAGCTCAGCCTTTTTATGATGGGGTAACGTGACCTGCATAGCATTCGGGTCGACTTCAAATCCAATGATAGTCAATGGCGCGCCAAATACTTGCTTTGGTCGTTCATGCGGCAGGTGAAGGTCATCCCAAAGTTGTAAGAGTCGAGTCTGTTTTGCGGGAAAGTAGCAATCATAAGGAGGATAATAGAGAACACGTCCGGCCACTTCGAAAGAGAAAGAGTCGTCCATGTAGGTTTTAAGCGCATCAATTAAGATTTTGTGAATGGCGATCCACGCGACAAGTGACATAAAGGATATCCAAATCTTCGGAGATCCTCGACCACCGAAGTTGTTGTTACGATCTACGTGTCGTTGACCATGCACAGTCAAGATCTGTTTGACCTGCCATAGAGGGTGCATCGGTAACCGACGGAAAGCTTGTGAAACGTCAGATTTGAACATAATTAGCTCAACGTTCGGATGCTGCTCTCGAAATTTGAGCAGCGAGGCACCTAGTGAGTGTAGACCATCAAGCTTGGTACCCTTGATCGCATCCCAATCAATCATAGAGTTCAATGAGTACTCGCCCGCAGTGTGGTCCACAACCAAGCGAAGTTTGTCCGAATTGGGTTTAGGAACGGTGTGCATTGGCACACTATACATTCCTGGATAAAGCTCTGTTCCAAAACTTTCGGACACTCGACCCAAACGAATTTCTTCCTGCATCTGATTTTCAATGAATTGGAGTTGTACGTCAGTCTTGGAACACGTATGCGAGGAGTTGTCATTGATAGACGGGTACGTGTCATCAGAGGTGTCAGCCCAAGGCCAGAAGCCTTCACGCAAAGCGTGACAAACCGATCTAACAAACGGCTGGTTCGGATGGTCCAAGAGAAGTTCCTCGAAACGGTCAACATTGATAGGTGTAACGATACGAAAAAGGTCTGGCCTTCGAGCGATGGTCTGAGCCGCATCACTATGAAGGACTTCGTGAGAAGGAGGTGTAGGTACGGGTTCCGAATATTCAGTTGAACGTGCTGTTGGACTGAATGAAACATCCATTGGAGACCAAATAAGGCCCCGTCTATGTCGCGGGCGCTTAATTGGACGTTCAGGTAGGTTTGGGCTTGGACTCTTCGAAATGCCTCGCTTCTGTGTGACGTCGCGCGCACAATCTCCCATCCTGCTCGTGTGAGCAGACATGCGCATAGCGGCAGGTTTGAGCACTGCGAGAGCATTCTCCCGAGTTCCATTTTCGGCAAGGCTCTCGCCGATTGAAGGAGGTCTTATCCCGTGCCGTTGCACCGGGCTTCGACTGCTTGTCCTCATCATGATGCCTGCCGTCTGATAAGAAGTGGGACTCGTAAATGTCTGCAAAGGCCGCGAAGTCGGAGAGTTCAACTCTACGAGAGTTTGCTGCTCGGTTCCTAACGGCTTTGTCAAATCTAATAATTCTCTCGTGAGCTCGTTCGACGCTGCGGTCAAACTTATCGTTGATGTACTCTCCGTAGGAGGCGAGCTCATCCTCTCGATGAGGGAACGCGAATTTAATGGCCCTTGCGGCTCTATTCCAAGCTGCAGACCATTGTGCAGAGGTAGTGATCTTTTTCGAGACTGCTTCAGTAGCGGTGGAGAACTTGATCTCAATGTCTCCAATAGTTTCGGTGCATTTGTCAATAGTGCGCGAGGAGGAGATAATGGAATGGACGGCGTCAAGATTGATGCACTTTCCTGCGACGATTTCTGCCCATCCAGCTTCGTGGAATTCCGGGCAGCAGCGATGGTACATGAGTCTTCGTCGAACTTCTTTTGGGTCTTGCGACCAGTTGAGAAGGATTTCGTTGGTGCGAGTGAGATTCGCTGAGAGTTGACCTCCCTTAAATGATTGCTCGGCTCGTCCGAGACAGGAGAGGTCCAGTTTAGACCGTTTTTTGACAGGTTCACCTTCCTCAATACTGGGCTCTCTCTCATGCTCATCCTCTCTAGGAGGGACGAAGTCCCTTTCTTCAGATTGTCGTGCAGCGTCAGGTTCCCGAAACGTTCTGGTCCTATCAATGTCTCTGGACCATTGTTCGACCATGTCGAAGTACGGAGCCGCGATAAAAGATTCGGCTTGGTCAGAGGCTTCGTTGGAACTGGCTGCGACAACCTTCGTAATAGTGACATATGCTTCTTGCTTTGAGATGAGTGATTGTTTGTAGTCTTCAACGATGTTGAGGCACTTCTCAACCAAGTCTTGTTGCGAAAGAGCCGATCTTCCAGTGTTGGCTTGAGACGAAGTCCTCGCTTGTTCTGGTCCTGTAAGTGATGCTTGGGTGCCGGATGAGACATTTTGGCAACTAGACATGGAGGTACGACCGAATTTGAAGTTTTACACGTAGAATTCAATAAATAGCTTTAAATTGTGGCGCAGGATGTGCGCAAGCAGAACGTGCTCAACGCTGATGACGGTCGAGACGAAAGAACTAAAGACCGAAGTCTGCGTCACCAGCGTTTAGGAGACTCAGTCACGGCAACATGTCACAATCAGTGACAAGTATGTGCGTAGAGCTGAGACTCGGCCAGAGCCGAGTGCGAGCGTTGATTCAATTCGTTTAAACCAATTAAAACCCAACGCACCATCAGTGAAAATTTCAAATTAAGCGCGCGAAGAAAAGACTCACAAAAGGATGTCCACCTCGAACGGAAAATTGGGAGAAGACTTTCTCCGCATTCCCAAGCTCGCTGCCGATGGCGAGAATTGGATGATGTATAAAGAGCGTCTACAATGGTCGATAGACGCTCAAGGGCTGCTCGGCCATTTGGATGGCACCAAGACGAAGCCAATAGATCCCCAGACGCTGCCTAACAGAGGAGCGTCGTGGGTACCTGCTACTCCGGACGAGGTGAAAGAAGTTAGTACATACAAAACAGAGCTGAAAGAATGGCGCACGGGCCAGGCCATAACGAAACAGCAAATCGCCGGAACGATCCCCGATTCCCTATTCATTCAAATCAAAAATCTAGATACGGCTAAAGACATCTTTACGCACCTTTCGAGTTTGTTTGAGCAATGCTCGCGCGTAGTCTCTGTCGAGCTACTGCGCAAGCTACAGGACCTAAAATGCCCCGAAAAGGGGAACATTCGCGAACATTTCGACAAGATGCGTACCGTTAAAGAGCAATTGTCTTCGTTGGGCCACGCGCCAACGGACGAGAGCTTTGCGGTGATGATTATTGTGAACCTAGACAGTATCAGTCTCCTCAGTCAGATGTAACGGACTGGGATTAGCAAGTACCTAGACAGTATCAGTCTCTATAAGTGATACGTGAGTAATCTAGGTACGGCGTGATGATAATAAGCGACTTACCCTCAGTCAGATGTAACGGACTGAGGGAAGGGGGAAATGATGAGTGGTAAGATATATATACGTCGTCCGTGGTTGGTATTCCAACCTCTCAACTCCGCAAGCCGTGTCCGTGTTCGTATCGCTCACGTGCACGTCATGTGCGCTAACACTCCTCCTCGATGCGAACATGGTGGACACTCCTCCTCGACTGATTCAGCGGAGGCCAAGATAGTTGCGCAGACGTTCGAAGTCTTTTCGAGGAAGCGCCTTCGTGAATATATCCGCCAGATTGTCTTTGGATTTGACGTAATGAAGTTTTAGCTGGCCCAATTCGACCTTCTGCCGAATGGAGTGATGTTTAATGTCGATTTGTTTCACGCGCGCATGAAATGATGAATCCTCGGTTAGAACGATACTGCCATTGTTGTCGCATAGAAGGGGAGTCGCGGATAGTTGTGTAAATTCAAGTTCGCCCAGAAGAGAGCGCAGCCATGTGAGTTCGGATGCTGCTTCTGATGCGGCGACGTATTCTGCTTCGCAGGTGGACAAAGAGACGGTCTTCTGTTGACGGGCGCTCCAGGTGATGACCCCACTTCCCAGTGTACAACAGTAACCGCTGACCGATCGGCGTGTGTCAATGCAACTCGCAAGATCACTGTCGGTATAGCCGAGGAGGCGCGCTGTATGGTCGCCGCCGAGAACAAGCGCTACATCACGAGTCCCCTTGAGGTAGCGCACGACTCGCTTAGCTGCCTCCCAGTGGGCACGTCCATAGCTATCTAGGAACTTGCAAAGTTGCTGGACGGCGTAAGCGATGTCGGGTCATGTGCCGATGGCCAAGTACATGAGAGAGCCGACAAGAGAACGGTAGGGTGTCCGTGCCATAAGGTCACGTTCTTCTGCAGAGGATGGAGCATGGTGACAGCGGGAGAGATGTAAGCCGGGTTCCATGGGCACAGAGACTGGTACCGCATCCTTAAGTCCGAATTGCTTGACTATGCGGTCGATGAGAGCACCTTGAGACAGGCTGATAGTACGGGCAGGGCGATTACGGTCAATTGCAATACCCAGACAAAAGCGCGCAGCACCTAAATCGGATACCGTCCATTTTGTGCGCAGTTGTTCTTTGAAGGCAGATATGGCGGCTGTAGAGCTACCGACGGTGAAGAAGTCGTCAACATGTATCGCAACGAGTATGATACCTGTATCAGTACGCCTGTAGTAGATGCAATGTTCGCATTTAAGACGTGTGAATCCCCAGGAAAGCATTGCTTGATTCATAGTGCGGTTCCAGACGAGGCCTCCCTGCTTCATCCCGTATAATCCACGACACAGCTCCCAAACATGGTCTTCCAGCCCCGCCTCGACGAAGCCCTCAGGCTGCTCCATGTAGCAAACTTCGTCAGGATCGAGTAGTCCATAGAGGAACGCAGTCTTGATATCAAGCTGCTCGATTTCCCAGTCGAGGGCCGCACCCAGATGAGCGAGGACGCGGAAAGACTCTAGTCGGGCGGTAGGTGCTGAGGTCTTTGTGTAATCCTGTCCCCAGACGGCGGAATAACCTCTGCAGACATATCGGGCTTTGAAGCGAGCGGGCTTGCCGTGTTGGTCTCACTTCAATTTGAACACGGGGCGTCCCTTCATCACCTTTCGACCAGTAGGCACTTATGAGCGTGGGACAAGCTTGTAGACACCCAAATCGCGAAGAGACTCAAACTCCTCCTGCAGCGCAACTTTCCAATGGGGGGCGTCGACGGATGCCATAGCTTCGGCGTAGCTCGATGGATCATCTGGGTGTTCGCTATCAAAGTGGTCAGGCATGGCAGCAAATATGTCTGCGAGATGTGCGAGCTCATCTGCAGAGACCATGGCGGCCAAGGCAGCTTCGTCAGGTAGGACCGTGGGCATAGGCTTGAGGGAGCGAAGACGATCAGCTGCTGACATAGAGTTCAGAACGGCCTTTTGGGTGGCTGAAGTGTATGGGATGCCTCCAGCCGCGCAGAGTCGTTCAGAAGGAACAGGAGTGCGCGATGATCGACGTGGTGTTGGGGGGTCAGATTGGCATGGCACAGGCGATATGTCATCATTGTGAGCGTCTGTGGCAGTCGCGCGCTGAGAGGGGATGGTAGTAGGGGAGGTAGAGCTATCGGGAGTACTTTTCTCGCCTCCTAGGATAACACCCGGGTGTAAGGGAATATCGCTGTCATGGTGAGATTCAATGAAGGAAACATGATAGGATACAAACACCTTATGTGATTCGCGGTGGTAGCAGCGATATGCCTTCGAGTCGAGCGAATAACCAATAAGGACACATTCGACAGACCTGTTGTAGATCTTGGGATTGTGGCGATTCTGAACAAGGACGAATGCGCGGCAGCCAATCTCGCACAGATGGGATAAGTCCGGTTTACGAGTGAACCAGCGTTCGAAAGGAGTATGACCGGACTGTGAGACGACGGGTGTGCGATTAGACAGGTAACATGCAGTTAAAACGAATTCATCCCAACGGTTCGAAGGTACATTACAAGCCGAACACATAGCGCGCGCTTTACCCATTAGAGTTCTGTGGAGACGTTCGACGCGTCCATTTTGGGCAGAGGTGTATGGCGCTGTGAATTGGTGTTGAGTACCACGCGTCAGGAGCCACTCACGCATGGACTCTGACTTGAGTTCACCATTGTCGGACCGATAAATTCCAACTGTTAGCCCAGTCTCGAGTTCGCGCGCACGTTCCCAAGCCAGGAGTGAGGGGAAGGCGTCGCTCTTAGCTGCAAGCGGGATAGCCCAGGAGTAGGAAGAAAAATCATCAATGATGTCCATTATGTACTTATTTCCTGCAGCGGACACAGTGTCTGGATGCTCCATCAAGTTGACGTGTACAATACCCAGTCTCCTACTTGCGCGATCTCCTACCCGAACTTTGGGAACACTAGTCTTGGTCTGCTTGCCGAGAACACAAGTGTCACAAATGGGTGGTTGGGTAGAGAGATCAATGGGCATACCAGTGGCGTTGCCTGAGCGCGCAAGATCGTAGACTGCGCGATAATGAGCATGGCCAAGGCGACGGTGCCATGATTGCAGGGTGGGCTGACGTTGCGCGAGATAAGCATGGTCGGCTGATAGTTGCCCACCAGACAAGGCGTACAAGCGACGGGAGGTGAGGTTGCCGGTGAGCATGCGTGTTCCATTGCGAGCCTGGACCCAGCAAGAGGAAGCATCGAAGGACGCGACACATCGATGAGCTGCGCAGATGGCAGATACGGAGATGAGGCGAACAGTCGCAGTGGGAATGAATGAAACATGGTCGAGCGTCAAGTGAATGCCTTTTGCAATGATCAGGCGGATGGAGCCGATGCCGATGGCCTGGATGGAGGATCCACCAATGCCATTAACGGACCGAGGGGGAACTGGCCGCAGGGAATAAAAGTCCGACTCAACATTACTAATGTGAACGGATGCGCCACTGTCGAGGAAGAATGGGATGATGGATGGGTCGATGACAGTGCGTTGACGTTGGTTGGGAGCTTTGTAGGTAAGTCCAGCGAAATCAACAGTCTTAGTGTGAGTGCGCCAGTTGATACTCGTCTGCAGATCATCCACAGCGGCAAGCAAGGCATTATACTCTTCGTCGTCGGAGCCAGGGAGTCCATTAATGAATGCGGAGGGAGCAGGATCATATGCGAGTCCCGCAAACTCCTGCGTGGTGGAAGAAGCGGTGGGAGGCGCGGCTGAAGGTGTAGTGGCCATATATATAGCCTCGCCGCTGCTATCAAGGAGGTAAGCACGTCCTCCCTGGTCGTAGCGCAAACCGCCAGGTTTCCCCGTAGCGGCAGTCTTGGCAGGCGCCTTGGAGGTGAAGGACCCTCCCTTTGCGGCAGCGGAGTCACGGGCAGCACGTTTACGTGCCAGGACTTCATCACGCTTACCCTCCATGGCGCCACCCTTACTGAAACAGTCTTTTGCAAGGTGGCCCCAGCTCCCACACGTGGCACAGCAGAAGGAATGGCCGGCGACGTTGCACTCTGAGCAGATTTTGCCCGGGCGCGCGTCGCGGCGGTTACCTTTGCTGGATGTAACCATAGCTAGGTCTCCAGGTCCCTTCAGTTTCTCGGTGTCGATGAGTTGTTGTTCGACGTCGAGACGAGAACGAATGTTGGAGGGCCCATAGACGGTAGTGGAGGTGCTGGTGGAGAGAGCATCAGCGATGTGGTTGCGGACATGAGGGAGGTCGTCGGTCATGGCATTCAGCATCATGATGGTAAGAAAATCATCTTCCTTTGGTAGGCCGATCGCATATATGCGTCTGACGAGGTCGCTGATTTGAGTGCTGGTGGAGGACAGACGTTCAGAGCGGCGGTATCGTACGGCAAGAGCCTGTTGAATGAGGAGAATCTGGGCAATTGGCCCAACTTTCTCGTGATGTGCCTTCAGCGCAGACCAAGCTAAGAATGTGTTGGTAAAAGGGCGCAGAAATTCTTGTTCTTCCGAACTAGAACGAGTACGGAGGGTGGCTATAATGCAGAGATTATTGAGGTCCCAAGTGGCTGCGCCGGAGGGATCAGAGACAGGGTCTGGGCGTGCTATGACGCCAAGTAGGTAGCCTCCGCCGTGCTTGAGAAGTAAGTAGTTTTGTAATTTATCTGACCAAACACCCCAATTGTTCTGGCCGCGGTCCAGGACCTCGATCTTCTCAAGATCAGTCTGGCTGAGAGTAATAACGGTGACAGAGGTAGTAGACATGGTCGGCATATTGGTTGAAGAGCTTTTTGAACGAGTATGGGGTTTCAGTCCAGAGCTCCTTGACATTATTGGTGATAGGTTTTAGGGAGAGAGACGCGAGGGCGTTAACACGAGGGGTCCATCCTTATATACGCAGAGAGAGAAAATAGGGGGGGGTACGTGCGTCGTGTTGGACGTGCTTCTCGCCCAAACGGGAAAGATGAAAATCGTCGAAGCACGATGCGCGCCGAGAATGTGTGGAGTGGTGACGTGCCTCTTCTTAAGAAGCAAGGCTGTCTAGGAGGTTTCCGCTCGCTCGTTTCTTTACGAGTGAGCAGGGCTCATAACCTGTGAACCTAGACAGTATCAGTCTCCTCAGTCAGATGTAACGGACTGGGATTAGCAAGTACCTAGACAGTATCAGTCTCTATAAGTGATACGTGAGTAATCTAGGTACGGCGTGATGATAATAAGCGACTTACCCTCAGTCAGATGTAACGGACTGAGGGAAGGGGGAAATGATGAGTGGTAAGATATATATACGTCGTCCGTGGTTGGTATTCCAACCTCTCAACTCCGCAAGCCGTGTCCGTGTTCGTATCGCTCACGTGCACGTCATGTGCGCTAACAATTATGAGCTCGTTGCCGAGCAGCTACGACCCGCACCTATCAGCGTTAACGGCATCAGCCAAAGTCTCAAGTGTCAAACTTACCACTGACACGCTGATATCGACAATCGTCGACGAATACAACCGTCGAGCCTCAAAGTCGAAGAAGGCAGGATCCTCGAGTGACGACGCCGCCTACAACACGAATGCAGGTCAGCGTACTCGAAAGATAAAAGGAAACTGCCATAATTGCGGCAAATATGGACATATGCAAAAGGATTGCAGAGGTCCAGGAGGTGGAGGAGTTGGAGGCAAGGGAAAGTCAGATTGGAAGGGCAAAGATAAGAAGCCCGAAACTGCTGCCAGCGCCAAGGATAAGGAGAAAGACGACGAACCTGAAGGAGTGTGGTTAGCACACGAGTCAAACACATCAAACGAACAAACATCGTTCACCTATGCAACACTAACCGACTCAAGCAGGGAAAACAATACTCGGATCGAGTTATTCGACTCCGGTGCCTCACGGCACATGTCGTCGTATCGAGACCTATTCCAAGACTTCGTCAATATTGCCCCAAAGCCTATCACCACTGCCGACAAACACACCTTCGAAGCGATCGGCAAAGGGAACATAACGATCTTGCTGCCAAATGGGGAGTCACACACCCGAATACTCCTCAAAGACGTGCTTTACGCACCTAAGATGGGTGTAACCCTCGTGTCAATTAGCCGTCTAGCAGCCGCCGGATATGCTGTGTTATTCCGAGAAAACACCTGCAAAATATTCAATGATAAGAAACGGCTAATGGGGGAGATCCCAGTCAATAGAGGTCTATACTGTATCAAAGGAACAAACAGTACCTTCGCGGGGGTAGCAAGCACAAAAGAAACCCTAGCCATGCGCGAAATCCATGCGCAACTCGGACATATGGCGCCAAGTACCATCACACAGATGATTCGCGATGATGCAATCATCGGAATCAGTCTAGACCCATCCGACGCAACCATGGATAGTTGCGAGTCGTGCGAATACGCAAAGGCCACACGTAAGGCAATAGGCAAGGTTCGAGACCCTCCAAGGCGCGAGAATTTCAGGGACGAGGTGCACAGCGACCTCTGGGGCCCCTCGCCCATTCGTACTCCTGGACAAAAGGAGTATTTCGTATCGTTCACGGATGATCACACAAGGTTTACGCACCTCTATCTCCTCAAGTCCAAAGACCAGACTTTCGACGCCTACACTAAATTCGAGGCCTGGGTAGACATGCAATTCAGCGCAAAGATCAAGCGTTTTCGTTCCGACCGAGGAGGCGAATATACTAGCGAGGAGTTCACTCAGCATCTTAAGTCAAAGGGGACTGAACGCAAACTCACCGTGCACGATACGCCGGAACACAACGGTGTTGCTGAGCGGCTAAATCGAACCGTCGTCGAACGAGCGCGCGCGCTACTTCATGCTAGCGGGCTACCAAAACACTTGTGGGGGGAGGCTATAATGCACGCGACGTGGTTGAAGAACCGAACCGTCACACGTGCATTGAACAATAAAACTCCCTATGAAATGTTATTTAAGAAAAGGCCCAACTTAGGGAACTTACCTGTCTGGGGGAGCCGCGTCAAGGTACACACTACCGACGGCTCCAAGCTGGACATGCGCGCGATTGAAGGCAGATGGGTGGGCTTTGATCCAGAAAGTAACGGACATCGAGTCTACTTGCCTGATACCCGGTGTATAGCTGTCGAGCGCAGCGTGCGTTTCGACACAGCAGAGGTAAGAATACCTCTAGAAGGATCTGAGAAAGGGGGACACCACACGGTACGAACCGATGATGTCGGTTCAACACTCACCGTCAAATCACAAGCCCATAACCCCAATCCAACTCCTCCTTTCGACCACCTAGGCCCACAGTTCGAAGGTACAGCGCCTCCACGTCGATCTGGCCGAGTGAGAATCGAGTCAGCGTACATAAAGAGCCTGCGCGATGGCACAGGTACAACGGACGGTAGTAGCACAAACTTACCTCGCAGAATGCAGTCTGTGGAAGAGTCCAGCAACTTGGCCGCAGAACTAGGAATGGTGGGGGAGTATGGTGAGATGGATGAGGATGACGAAGAAATATTTGCGATGATGGCAGGTGTAGAGGCTGTTGAAGGAACGGATCCCACGACCGTCAAAGAGGCAAGTGTCAGGACCGATTGGCCTAAATGGGAAGGCGCGATCAATAAGGAACTTGACGCGTTGGAAGATGCACGTACCTGGACTGTTGTTGAACGTCCGGACAACGTGAATGTTGTCGGATGCAAGTGGGTGTTCCGACTAAAACGAAATGCTGATGGGGAAATTGAGAAGTACAAGGCACGTTTAGTAGCGAAAGGGTACTCACAAGTTTATGGCCTCGACTACTACGACACCTATGCGCCAGTGGCACGCCTTGCTTCCCTTCGCACGATCCTCGCCATCGCAGCACGACAAGATTGGGACATAGACGTTTTTGATTTCCATAGCGCATTCCTAAACGGGAAATTAGACGCTGATGAGGTAATCTACATGGAACTCCCACCTGGTCTCAACGTCGACGGCAAGTTCAAACGTCCCGTCGCTCGCCTTCACGTTGCTCTCTACGGATCCAAACAAGGCGCTCTCAAGTGGTATCAGGAGCTGTGCCGGCTACTTTTTAGCCTAGGTATGAAGAGGGCAGAGTCAGACTGGGGAATATTTTACCAGCATATAGGCGCGGATATCCTTGTCCTCGCATCTCACGTTGATGATTGCACGCTCACCGGCAGCAACAGTGATCTCGTAGCACGTTTTAAGCGCAACGTAGCCGCTCGCTACAAGCTTACGGACCTCGGACCTATCGCGTCCTTGCTTGGGATGAAGGTAACGCGCGACCGTGTCGCGTGCACCATCTCCTTCTCCCACGAGACTTATATCGACTCTATCCTTGCTAAGTACAATTTTACGGACTTTAAGCCTTGCTCGATCCCCATGGACCCAAACATACCATTGTCCACGTCACAATCGCCAAAGACGCCTGCGGAGACCAGCTTCATGAAGAACATTCCGTATCGTGAGGCCGTCGGGTCACTGATGCATTTAGCTGTCGGAACGCGTCCAGATATCGCGTTTGCAGTCTCAACTGTCGCGCAGTACGGCTCGAACCCAGGAATGCCGCATTGGGAAGCTGTGAAAAAGATTTACCGGTACTTGGCGGGCACGAAGAAGTTCACACTCACTTTCGGCGATGGAAAACGTGGACTCGAAGGGTTCGCAGATGCGGACGGCGCCTCGCAAGAGCACAGGCATGCGGTGTCCGGATACGCCTTCATTCTGGATGGAGGGGCTGTAAGCTGGAGCTCGAAGAAGCAAGAGTTAGTCACGTTGTCCACGACGGAAGCTGAGTATGTCGCAGCTACGCACACTGCTAAAGAAGCAATTTGGCTTCGTCGTTTTATTACCGAAATCTTTCGCCCGCTCACACAACCAATCACGCTCTATTCCGACAATCAATCGGCCATCGCCCTCGCCAATTCTGGCGCGTTTCACGCGCGCACGAAACACATCGATATTCGTTACCATTTTATTCGTTTTTCTGTTGAAAACGGCCCTATTTCTCTTATTTACTGTCCTACTGATAGTATGACCGCGGACACACTCACCAAGCCCCTTCCTAGTCTCAAAGCTAAACACTTTGCCTCCGCCCTCGGCCTACGCTCGGTTTGAGGGGGAGTGTCGTATATCAAACCTTCATCATGGACACTCGGCACCGTTCATTTCGTTCGTACCTATATATTCTCGTTTATTCCCGCGCCTCGTAGCTACCTCAGTTGACTTCGTACGTCGCTGAGGTCAGTATTATATTCATACTTAGTACCTATGTAACTAACACCAGCTGTAGCTATCTGCTACAGGTATACCAATATGACAAGTTGACTTCATACGTCGCTGAGCTATCTGCTACACAACATGCTAGCAAAATGTGTCGAAAGGCTGTCCGAGGCGATCCTGCAACTGCAACGTTCGTGAGCGAGGCTCCTCCTCGTGACAGGCAAACCACCTGGTAACTTGTCAGAGTCGTCCATTTGGGAATCGTCCATCGTGGACCCGGGCTTGGTATCTGCAATTTCTGCACTAGCTCCACCCTAAGAAAGTCTTTGTTCTGCTAGCTTTGCGACCCGGTACAATCAGGGGCTGGTTCTTTACGGTTGCAAGATGTTCCATTGCACCCATTCTAGATGTGGATGGGGCACGTAGGGTAGTTCTCGAAGAATCAGGAATGGAGCCGGATCGATGACCTGGTCCATCTGCCGGTTAAGCCAACCGTATGATGTAGCATCAGTCTAGTGCTCGAGTTGGGCTCCTGTGGAGCACGCACAATACACCCACTCAAAAACAATCGTCTGCTGATCATCCCGGTCATAACCAAGCTTGGTCGTTTGAAGGCCATGGTAGTGACGCTACGGCGTTGCACAAGACATCTGCATCCAATGTTCGCGGAATGCTGTAGTCGTGCAGAAACCTTCGTTTAAGTGGCATCACGCCCAGGTAAGCCCGCAGCCTCAGGACATCTTGCATATGGAAACCAATATCACAACATCCATAACTAATACCAACCTACAAAGTGTCAAGAGCAAATAACCTCATCGTAAATAGTCAGTAGCAACTCATCATCGGTTAAACACGTATATGGACCACCATAGGCTTGGAAACCCGTTCGTGTTCCTGTTTCATCCCGCGTTCTGCTTCTTGGAATCCTTCAACGTTTAGGTGCTTGGGGTTCTCTGATATGTATGCTTGTGATCGCCTAGTTTCAGCTCTAAACACAAGGGTGTTCTGAAACAGAATTAGAATTCACACGCAGTTGAGCAAATGGTGCTCACTATAGCATTATTACTGTGACTCTGGGCGTCACCTCTTGAGGTGCGCCGAGTCTCCCGAAGGAATAACCGCCAGTTGAGCCTGAATGCCATACCGGTAAGTTTGGTTTATCATTTGTCGAGTTCGTTTGGTGACTGACGATGTTAACAAGGAGCTCCCTATAACTAAACGATACGAGGGTCAGTAAGTGTACTGAATTTCAAGTATTCTATATCATTACCATTTGGCAATATCAACCATGCTCCAAACCACACGACTGCGTGATTTCAGCGGTGGTGAAATGCGGCACAAATACACTTACAGCTACTCTTCATCACTAAAAACTTAAAGCTAATTAGACAACGCTCCACTTTTGGGAAGATATAGGCAGTGAAGTCCTTACCAACACTGCCACTATAACGGCCGTCAAACTAACAGATCATTGATGGAAACACCTTATGAAACAGCTAAATACCTCGTGGCCAGACCAGTTTCTGTGCAGAGGTGAATTAAAAAGGACATCAATCTCATGGAGGCGCCTGATATCTCACCAACAGTCCAATAGATCAACTGGTCGATTAATGTCGTCGTGCTATAATAAACGTAAGGAATGGTAGGCAAGACGACGAATAGTCATACTTTTCAAAGTTGGAGACTCGTTTGTGGTATAGACTCCAGGTGATGGCAACGGTGGTGATCACGTCACAGACTGTACGTGCCATGAGAGAGAGCGCAATCAGTATAGTTTGACTGTCTTCAAAAACTGTGATGTCTGTCATATCGAACGCTCTCGATGAGATAATGAGTGTAGAAATTCCTGCAACGAGTGAGATCATTTCGCAGAGGATAGGTAAGTAAACTTTTTTAGACAACTTCCAGAGTCGAAATGCGTAAAATGACTGATATTGCTACCCATCAGCAACAAAGAATGAAGATAAATCCGGAACCATTTACCTGCACGATGAATGCTGTACAAGCGCTCAATGGAATGGCCGAGTCTGCTGCCAGAGGCAACACCCAGAGTTAAGATGGGTCACCATAGGTGCTAACAGTCATTGTCCATAATGTTGATATTATGCAGACAAAGTGACCCAGTTGAATGAAGCTGCAGGACATGTGTTGGCATTTGAAGGAACCCGATCAAACATAAAGCATACAAGATTGCAAATACCTGACCGCGAAAGTGATCAATAAAATCAACACTGAATTATGCATTTGACTGACTCACAACGGCTTTCAAAGCGAGATGATCACTCTTGCACCTTGCGAAATATATGTAGGACTGACAAGAAAGACAACCGAATAATGCAGCGCTCAAAAGCCCACTGACTTGGACCGGCCCAATGATCAACCTCGCGTCGAAATCGTTGGCTGAACGCTCTATGATGTGCATGGTCCACACCAATGTTATAAGAGGCGGTCTGATCGTTGTATGTGACTTGCAAAATCGTTGAGTAGATCGAGATGCGAGGGACTAGTAGAAAGAAAAATGATACGGTGGTGTCGATGTGTGAATATATAGAACAGCGCGCTTGACTTTCAGAACACCGAAGCACAGTGTTCACCAAATCATGGTCACAGGACAGCAATATTCAATGCCATCAGAACAAACATCAAACCAGTTCGTGCACATGGCTGCCACATCAAAATTGGGATTGATCTCCGATGTTCTATCCTTGTGCTTGCACACAATGAAGATTGATGTGGAGACTACTTGGTACTATTTTCCGAGAAAGAGTTGTGACCTCTGAATCTAGATAATTAGTTGAAGCTGGACGAACCTGAGTAGCTGGATCAGTGGAGCTTACACTGTTCGTAGCTCTATACGAAGTTCTGACTCAAGCTCACGAATAAAAAGTTGCGATATGCTCGGCCTTGAAGATCTTAGATGACATACTAACTTACACAGTACGCTGCGCCAGAAAGGTGGACAACTTGAAGTGGATAAGGGTATCGAAAATAAAAAGGATCGGGGTTTGGGTTGCGACGTTTAGCCACCGAGGTCGTGAAGAACTCTCTGATGTTCATGCACATGGCCCGTGTGTGGTATGCAGCCTGGCGGCGGTAGGAGCGGGCCTGAGATGATGTGACGCGTCTTTCAAACTCCGCGAGAATGCCTGTGCGTAGATAGACCGGTCATTAATTCCCTAGCGCAGTCGGTGCAATAAAATATTAATGGGCCCATAGGCCGACTCTTATTCACCAACGGCCTATAGTTTCGTGGATCTCCAATTCTACCAGCTTTATATACTCATTTGCCTGATTACAAAATTAATAAGCATACATGGAGGTCCCGATGGAGTTTCTGGACGAGAATGCGGTTCAGTTGTTGTGTGCCAAATTGAGTCTGGTACTCGAGTCGGGTTCCTGTGGGCTATGTGCATGTCTGCCTCCGTCAGAAACAGCCATTTACTTGATAATCCAGGCCTTTAGTGAGACCGTTTAACCGTAGTGATGATTGCCCGAGACATACGCATGCTCTTTCATGAATTGCTAGGTCGTAAATCAAGCTGTTGAGTGTGTCAGTATTTGAAACAACCTAGTTGAAACTTGAGGAACTACACATGAGTGACACGACTGCAGAGACCTGGCCGTATGAAATGATCAAGGTGTTTTAAGGACTCACAGCTGCTTTCAGGATGAGGTGGTCGTTCGTGAATCCTGTAAAATACACGTAGGACTGACAGGAAAGACAACCGAATAATGCAGCGCTCAACGGTCCACTGATTTGGATCGGCTCGATGACTAGCCTTACATCGAAATCACTAGTTGAGCGTCCTAGCTATTCATCGTGCTCACACTGAGTCTAGAAAAATTATAGGAGACAGTCTGATCATTGCATATATAACTTACAAAAATGATGTAGATGCAAGGGGCCAGACGAAATGGCATGGAGGATCTGAATGAAGATATAGACAAAGTTGAATTTGAATCACCGAAGCAGGTTCGGAGGACAATAATATCCCATGACACATGGTTTCTGCAGCGTAATCGCCACAAGCACAATTGGACAGGACTCATGCATCAAGAAGATGAATCTTTCTTCTCACTTTAGTGAAAAAAGATCTTTGTAAGACGAATCTAGAATCATATACAAGTTAGTACGTCTGGCGATGGGAGTAGCAAGTGTGTACACCACTTGCACTTACTTTCTTATGGTTTTTTTCACAAATTCCCGGCCATGATTTCCCTTTGCAATATGCCCGGAGACGTTTAAGTCGTGTAACATTGGTATGACCTTGATCAAATTCGGTATACGTCGCGGGTGTGTTACATATCAGATCGATCAGAAGCCGACTGTACAGATTAACTATAGCAGCATGGCTTATCTGATGACGGTGAATACATATTGATGGATATTATTAGCTAGCCAGTGTTGAACTTGTGCAGTACGTAGCTTCGCAATATTTTTGATAAGTTTCATGAAACATGCGTCCTTGACAACGTGCCAATAGGGTAAAGACGCTTCGGGCCATAAAATTATCGAAATATGATTCGTAGTAAGTGGGCCAGGTTTCAGAGTGCCTATACTGTAGTCGAACCCCCATTCTGGGCCGCTGGGGTCACTCCCCAGGACATTCGGTGACTTGAATTTCGTCTGATGATGGTGATGATAATGATTGAACCACACTTGCAGTCCGAGTCCCGGTATCAAAAGATAGTGTGGGCTCTGTCAAGTGTGTCACGGTAAGCAGGATGAGTTCTGTGCTGATCGAGTATCCGAGTTGGCTATTATATCATCCTCGACAGTGAGCCAGTGAGCCCATGTGGGTTGTGTTCAAATTCAAACGGTCGTTGTAGTCTCGAACCAGACTCAACTGACATCCCAAATTGGGAACCCTGTCAGTAGAGTCTGGGATCCAACCGGAGGCAATAAGGGGGTTTGGTAGTTAGTAGTCAAATGTGTCACGTCACGCTCTTAACGCACGTCCAACGTCTGCCTCGTTGGCGTCGAGCAACCCGTTTTCTCTCTTCATTTTGTCTCAAAGCAATACAAATAGGCTGCTGCAATATGTACCCACTTCGTTCACGCCTGGATTCTCTCGACGACATTGAAGCAATCAGTTCTGTTGGGTCCGAGTCCTCCCCTATAACACCTCGTGTCGACTTTCATGACCTCCCACAAGTGCCGTTTCTGGATCTCGAGCTTTCACAGTCCGATGACGACGACTTTTCATATATACCAACTGATGGTCATGATAGACCTCAACGACTCAATGCAGACCAAAAATGCCTCGAGGTGCTTGCATTCATGACTCGTCAACTCTCCCGATTTTCACTCCGCACTCTATTGGAAACATTGTTTTCCTCCGAAGACAGCACAATTAAACATCACGCGAACATATTTCTAGCTGGTGGTGGCATCATCTCCACACATGCGAACACAACTCTATAAAGTCCACGTGCAGCATCAGCCAGTGTGGTAGCATCCTTCTGGTTCGCGTTGATGAAGACTGAGCGGATTCCGAGAGCACAGTGCCTGTAAATCACCATAAAGCTCATGTCAATTGAAAAAAAAAGCGGAAACTCACCTATCTCGGCCCTCCGAACCTAAGCTCGTATAAGGCGTGATGACAAGAGAAACACCCAATTTCTGAACAAGCAGCGGGAGAACCCAGAGCAAAGACTTGCCCTGGCCAGTCGGTGCAATGACACAGACATCCTTCGAGCGTCCGATTACGATGTTGCTGCATTGAATCTGGAAGTCGCGTGGGCAGCAGTCTGCTGGAATGATGGCAGCACCAGTAGCGAGAGCACTCCACTCATCAGGAGTGAGCGGAGAATGGGGGTTTATCGAGACTTCAACCGAAAAGTCGAAAGCACGCTGCCGTTTTTGCCCACGAGAGGACAGGGCATATGGCTTGTAGGAGGGTGTTTGCGGCTTGACCTCGTATCCATTGCGGAAGCGTGGGGTAAGGTTGATAGCATCGATGAGTGGAGAACGTGAATTGAGGGTGCGGACATGTGTATTGACAGAACGGATGGGTGTGGTTGGATTGGCCTCGTCACTGGTGCGAGCGCTTGACGAAGGGCTGCGCGCGCGTTTACGAACAGGAGGCCAGCAGGATGTCAAATTTTCGTCCATTATGTGTATATGATTGACCTAAAATGAAGGATAGTGGTTGGTTATGAAGAAAAAATAGGTTTGAGCAGAATAAATAAGAGAAATACGTGTCTAACGGGTTGCTCGACGCCAACGAGGCAGACGTTGGACGTGCGTTAAGAGCGTGACGTGACACATTTGACTACTAACTACCAAACCCCCTTATTGCCTCCGGTTGGATCCCAGACTCTACTGACAGGGTTCCCAATTTGGGATGTCAGTTGAGTCTGGTTCGAGACTACGGTCGTTGCCGTGTGATAGCAGTGCTAAAACGGGACGTTCGGTTCGTAACTTCGTAGGCTCAATCGTAGCTATATAATAACTTACCCAAAATTCCAAAGTGACCTGACACTCCTCAGCAACCATATCCACATCTAACATTCATTCATCAATATTAGTGTACTGTAAATATCCTTCAAGTGTGCATTACCCGCAGACTCAGCATATCTCGTGGATCCATCGTTATGGACATGCCTAATGTGAAATTACACCGTCCAACAGTCAGCAAGGAGTCTTGTCGTCTGCGTATGACCACCGCAGGCTTTTAAACCTGCCCGTATTCCTCGTCGGTTGGGCCTGCTGCTTGGAACATTTCAACGTCGAGGTTCCTGGAGTTCTCCAGTGGGTCTACTTGTAATTGCATAGCTCCGGCTTTGAAGACAATCGTGTTCTGAAACAGAATTAGAATCACCGTACAGGAATTCAGAAGGCACTCACTATACCACCACTCCTCCGGGCACTACCTCTTGGAGCCCCCCAACTCTCGCGAAGGAGTAACCGCCGATTTAACCTGAATGTCACATCAGTAAGTTCATCATTTTTATTATGTGTTGAGTCCGTGCGACTGACGAGGCTAACAAGGAGTTCCCCACAACTGCACAATACGTGAGTCAATATAATGAATTTTGAGGTATTTCATGTCATTACCGTTAGGCCAGATCAACCACACTCCAAACCACACATCTACGTCATTTCAGCTGCAGTAGGATGCAGAGTACCAACATGCTCACAGCTCTGCGGCACGACCAGAAACTTGAAGCTAGTTAAAAAACGCTCCAGATGATATAGATAGTGAGGCTCTTACCCACGTTGCCAATGCAATGGCCATTAAACTGATGAATCATTAACGCAAACACTTTGTAAGCCATACAAGAATCAAATACCTGGTGATCAGTCCGGTTTCTGTGTAGAGGCGACGTTAAAAAGCACATCTATCTGATAAAGACGCTGCCTATCTTACCAATTGTCCAACGAATCAACCGGTCAATCATCGTCGCCGTGCTATGAAGCATGACAAATGTAAGCTGACGCGGGAATGAGTGTTGAACAGTCATACTCCTTGATACCATGACATCGTTCTTTTCTCAAACTGAAGGCGGTGACAGCGGTGGTGACCATATCGCAGGTTGCACGTACGATGAAAAGAATCGCAATCAGTAAAAATTGAAGGTCTCCAAAAGTCACGAGGTCCGTCGTTGAGGTCGCCGTTACTGCGAGGATAAGTGTCAAAATCTGTGCACCCACAGCGAGTACCCCGCAAAAAGTGGGTATTAGAACATTTCTCGTGAACTTCCAAAGTCGAAATACGTAAAACGACTGATATTACCCGTAAACACAAATAATGAAAATACCAAGCCAGAAATCACTTGCCTGCACAATGAATGCCGTGAATCCGCTGAATGAAATAGCCAGGTCTACTGCTACGTGAAGCGCCATGAGTTGAGAGGGGTCACAATAACTGTTGACAGTCATTGTCCATAATGTTGATACTATGCAGACGAAGTGACCCAGCTGAAGCAAGCTATAAAACACATCAATATTTAAACAATGAAGGAACCAAATCAAACATGAAGCGCACGTAACAGCAGATACCTAAGCAAATGAAACGATCATCAAAATCCGCAATGAATTATACAGTTGACTGACTCACAGTTACTTTGAGGACGAAGTGATCACTTTTGAATCTTGTGAAATACACGTAGGACTGGAAAGCCAGGCAACCGAACAGTACGGCACTCAAGAGCCCACAGACTTGAGTCGGACCAATGACCAGCCTTGGATCGAATTTCCCCCCCGAGCTTTCTAAGCTATTCGTTGCCCCCATGCTAAGTTACGCAAGGTTATAGGGAACAGTCCGATCGCTATGACTGACTTTGAAAAAAGTGGTGATTGGTTGGGAATGTGAGGGGTCTGTTGGAGTTCACGGAAAGGTCGAGGTCGCGTCTACCACAGCTGCGGAAGAATAGAGATGCAGCATCTCTATAGCTAGTGTGTGGATACATATAGTGACGCGCTTTGAGCTTGAGTCGCCGAAACGTTCTTGCAGGAAACAATATCTGATGATTAGGATAAAGTTCATCGAATCGGAAGTGGTTCTCAAAGGTGCCCGGCCTGTGTTTCACATTCAATGCTATGCTCGGAGACACATAATCTGTACGGCCCGACCAGATTATTAGCTCTATACGGCATTGAACTAGTGGAGTACCCATCGCGGCTACTTGATGGGTATGAGATAGAAGATCTAGGGTAAAGACTCGGATGCTTCGGGATTTAACATCGTCGAAATTGGGCCATGTCCACTTTAATGACAAACTTCAAGCTTTATCATAATCTGCACGGCGAACTTGAAGCAGCCCGGACTCGGGTGTATCTGCAGGAATCGAGTCATGGGTAGCAAGATAGAGCCTTAGCACCTCCCAAGCCAAGTACGGTAGTCGAATGGCATTTCGGGTTTTGCCGAAGGCACGCGCTCTTTGTCTCATAACCATCTAGACTGAATACTTTTCTTTGACCAGCTTGAATTGTTTCAACACCTTTCATGCAACGTTCAACCTGTTAACGGCTCAACGATACGATTGCAATTCTTTCCATATCAGTACACCCAGTTCATCTCCTCGAGGCTCGCGTTCTTACCATTGTTATATTTGTACTCCGCACAGGCATATATAATCGTATCAACTGATCATTATCAATTCCACAACAACATCATGTCCGAGTCGATGTTCGGCTCTCCTTCTCACCTCTTAAATGCCGACTTTGCATCTGAGTCAGTGCAGGCTGGCAATGGGGCCTGTATGCCGGCCCCTGTTCACCAACCACCACCTAGTTTCACAGATGTCCAATTCGGTACCATCGGAAAACCGCCCAATTTACTCAGTCGCATTTCTGCGCCTGATCCGGGTTCAATGCCCTTTCGTTCTCCCTCACCAGCAACGTTGCATCTTCCACCCCCAGTGCCCACCCATGCCTCATTTCCAAATTCGCGAAACCTGGCTGAGCGGATTCAAATGGGTCCTTCACAACTTAACTCGTCAGCAAAATCCCAAAATCTTCATCCAACACGTGAACCGCCCCCTCCACCACGGATAAATCGCAACCGTTACGTTCCTGCAAAGCCTCATTTAATTCCTCCGATTGAGGTTCTCCCGACTACGTCCGAGTCAAACATGTCGCAAATGCAAGCCCCTCCCAATGCTGCCGCCAACAAAGCCAGAGAAGCATTAACACCTGAGCTCGTCTACCCAGGCTCATCTCTTGTAACTCCGACCACTGAACAACCCAATCATGACATTTTGTCGTCGTCCATTCCGTCTGGGTCGCCTAAATCGCATTCTTCCGTAGGATTCTTTCCTCACGCAACTCCGAGTCCACCCTCGTCAACGCTATCAGCATCTCTTTCTCCGAATTTCAAAATGACTGGGACCAGCTCAAACCATGTTCCAGACGTCGTGCAGCCTGAAACGTCTCAAGAGCAAATTGCACAAGACGTTTTATATGCCAGGCTTCTAGAAAAGAGCAAAACTTTATCCCTTGCCCTTCCTACATCGCTTATCAGGACCCCATCCCCATTTGCACCGCCTTCGAATGTACCCGAGTTGGCTGCCGGCCCTCGCAATGAAACGAATGTGGAGGAGCTTGGCGCTATTGTTCTTCGACACCCGTATCCTCACAGCACTTGCAATTCCAAGGGTTCACTAGATCGAGAAATATTACCAACTGGTGATGGTAACACCCTGACTTTGACGAGTTCACGATCTTCAGATATGCCAGCCTTGCGTAGCGCCCGCATTAATGAGTCATTGGTTGAAGTCATCAAGAATCTTAAATCCGTCGCCGAGGACGCTGCCAAACTGCACCTTGATGCGAACCAAGTATTTGAGGCAGAGCGCATAGACTTCGATGAACGCCGAAGGGCGTTCGAGGAACACATGTTGACGAGGGAGACAGAATACGAAGCTCAGATGAAAACGTTGCAGAAGAAGCTGGAGGAGTTAGGCACCAGAGAGGAGAGACTCGTGGCGCTGGAGGAGGAATCGCGACTCCGAGAGGAGACGAGATGCGCTCGAGATGCTCAACGCCGTGCGCGAGACGATCAGCGAAGGTTCGAGGACGAGTTAAGACGGACGGCCATCCAGGAAGAGATCGATGAAGCGATGAAGCTTCTCCAAGAAGTTATGTCTGAGAAGACACGGTGGGAGGCAGAGAAAGAGCGTGCAGAGAGAGAAAGGACTCTGGCTCAAAACAGCGCAGCACTACTTCAGCTTTCTGCTGATATTGCGCCTCCTGTCGAGAAGGAGGATGGTATGACTGAAGAAGAGATTAAGGCGGTCGATAGCTATAAAAAGGCTTTGTCCTGCCGACTCGAGTTGACCGAGAATCTGAAGAAACAAATCACTCAGACTCGTCAATCTTTCGATGAGCTCCAGGATATGAAGCAGAAGCGTTTGCAGGCTGCCGAAGCAGAACGTCAGCAAGTCGAAGAGGAAGCGCAGAGGCGAAGAATCCAGGCCGAAAAGACTGCGAAATGGGCTGATGAAGAACAAAAACTGTGGCGCAGAGAGCTCCTCGCTCAGCAGTCAGCACACCCAGAGGCACAGTCGCAGAACACCCAGCCTGATGTGCAGGCTGAATTTAATAGGCTTCGCGCTCAAGTGCTTGCGAACAAACAGCAGGCCACTTCAGAAAATGCTGCTCGCATCCGCGCTGAGCGTGCCGGACACCTGGCGGTCTCTACGACTGATGGTGATGGCCTGAAAGATATGAATGTGGAGGTGGAAGTCGACGAATTAGCATCGCCGCTCGACCATACTGTGCCATTACCGGGTCAACAAGATATTACGCCAAAAAAGCCTGCCTCGCGAACAAATCAGACATCTTGTTCTCAGGGAACTTCGGGCAATGTTATGCTTGGTGCACTACCAACTTCGGACGGTCCTCCTTCATCGTCAATGTCGACCCCCGCATCATCATCATCAACTGTCTCAGCCTCCTATAAGACACCCTCGTTTGTATCGGCTTCCACTGACATTGGGAGACAGGTGATCACAGATGCGCCTTTGTATTCGACTCAACTGGCTTCTGAGTTCCCTCTGGATTTGTCCATTTCTCCCCTACCGAATGGGCCACCTCCGACTTCTAAAAAGGTCGCATTGCCCAACACTCCCAAGTCACGTACCATCCTCGCTAGCGATGGCAATGAATGGACTGAATGGACTGTCAGTCAACAGGCGAATCTCTCACCAGCTCAAAGAGAGGCAAATTTGCGACACATCAAGAAGAACAGGCACCGCGTCGAGGAGAGTGCTACTGGAGATCGGAGCGTGAAGCGACCTGACGACTCGCTTCCTATCAAGACGATAAAAACAGAAGAAGTGGTTGAGGAGTCGCATAATCAAAAACGGACTAGCAGTCTCCTTGAGGAAGGAAAATCTGCGCGATCTACTACGAATGCCATGGTTCACGTTTCAAACGACAATCCACCGTCTGGTCGAGCCAAAATTTTGAACATTAATGCTTCTCAAACGAACAGTGTCCCTCAAACTTCCGTCGAACTTGTTGTCAGTCAAGCGCCAAGTGCATATTTGCGCTCCGATGCTCGAGATGGTTCAGCGGGTACATCAGGGTCTGTGACAGGGCTCGTACCAATCCGAAACAGCCCAGGTCCCTGGGTCATGGATGCCTCTGTAGTCCGTCAGGAATGGACTCCAGATGCCATATCCCCTCATTCTGAGCCATCGGAATCTGCCTCTCGTCACAATCCCAACCAACGCTCTAGACAGAATTCTCAGATTAGTAGACGAACTAGATCCCCAGAACCTTCTGGTTTCACCTGCAGTAATGGTACCAGTGGCGAGTCTCGTAGCCAGCGCCAGCGATGGGCTCCTCGTTATCCAGACCATTATTCTCCCCCTCCCACATCTGCAACGTCATCTCATCATCGGCACCTCGAACAGAATGAAGCCACAGCTCACGGGCTTCCCATTCCTTCCCGTCCAATGTCGCCGATGAACAATGGCAGAAAGAGGCCAGCGGAGCACGATAATGAATATGACAATCGTGATCGCCGTCGACCACGAGGTGATCATTATGTACCAGAACGAGACTATCGGAATTCTCGTGGGCTCGCCCGTCACTCCCCTGCTACAGAAACGGAGTGGCGAAGGGGTCGTTCTACCTCACCAGAGCTGCGCAGCTCAATTCACGATCGACTACGGTCACCCTCGCCCTCCCATCAAATCAGGCCGCACATTGAGAGAGATAGGCGTGGACGGAATGAGGGCAGTCACAGACCGGACTACACCAACACCGTGGATGTCCGGCGTCTCTCAGATTCGGGATACAGCATGGAGGAGCGTCCCGCTCGCCGTGAAGAGCGTGAGCGTGATCTTCTAGGGCGGATTTCAGTAGGTTTTCTGAGTAGGGCCTGAAGTCAGGAGCTAACAACTTTCTAGGTTTCGGGAGGACGTGGAAACATCAACCGCGGCAGGGGGCGCGGTAAAGGTGACGTTGGGAGAGGAAGGGGTGGTGCCGGTGGCCGAGGTCGACCACACCAGCCATTGTCATCGAGGCCCTTGGAGGAACGCATCGCGAAATAAGGTGAAAGTTTGATAGTTGTAAGGTTTGATGTTTTTCTCGAGTCTATCTCTTCATGTCCTGCAGCGATCTCATGTTCTCTATGCTATATGTCATTTCTTTACTTTGCAAAGTGTCAAATGTGTGATTTACGTAAGCCATTATGAAGTGGGCCTAGTAGCCGGGCGCAGTGAGTGTCCTTGATCAACACTTGTCATTCCAACGACAACTTCTTTTGGGTGATATCACTAAGTACCATGAGCTGGACAGGGTCTGTTTCCTACTTTGATGTAGCTTATTGAGATCTGATATCCACTAGGTTCAAGAAGTCGCTGAATAGGGCGGGTACCACGGTAGGAACATATCTTCCATCCTATGCGGAGTTACTCATGACTCGTCGAAACCGCTTAGGTCTTACAAAAGACCGGACAGATCGAACGTACAATAGACCGTGAATTTGCAGATGAAGAATCCAAGTACAGAGCGTACGTGCATCAACAGTCCGTCTCCTCCTTGTCATTTGACTTGCACCAGCTTCGAGAAGGAGTGTCAAGCATTGCAGAAGGACGCTAAACAATATCAGGATGCCATGCGCTGTAAGTCATCTGGCCTCGCTGTGTCATGTAATATGCTGAAATAGTGCCACAGCGATGACAACCACACAGGCGCGGTTGGCTGAGACCATCGAGACCTTCTACGGCGCTGCAGATCGCTCGTCAGATGGTGCTATGGCAAGTCACGCTTTCAAGAGCGCGGTTGAGGAGCTTGATGGGGGCATTCAGAGGGAACTTGTAAGTGATACTTGCTTCTGTTGATTCCATTTATATGATATCTTCTACAGGAAGGTCCCTATCGTACGACCATCATGGAACCCCTCGGGAAGATGAACGCTTACTTCCCCGTCGTGAACGAGCATATCACCAAGCGTAACAAAAAGGTGATGCTTCCTGCTATTGATCGGGGGCCCTGAGTGATTCGACTGAACAGTCTTCAGCTCCTGGACTTCGACGCGGCACGTAGCAAACTACGAAAGGTAATCGAGAAACCAAGTGAAGACCCTACAAAGCTTCCAAAAGCACAACAAGAACACGACGATGCGAAAGAGGTTTTCGAGCTTATGAACGATCAGCTCATCTCAGAGCTCCCGCAGCTCTTGGATCTGCGCATACCATATTTCGATCCCAGTTTTGAGGCTATGATTCGCATGCAATGTAAGTTTGCCGAGGAAGGATATGAGAAGATGAGCGCTGTACAGAGGTGAGTTTTGGGGTTCGGGAAATGATGGATAGGGATCTGGCTTATGCTATGAGCAGGTATTTTCCTGACAATGTACGAGATGATTATGCTGCAGGTCAGCTGGATGCGCAGGTATGATCAGCTGTTACGTGTACGCCCTTTGCTCATTGGTGATGGTCAGGTCGAGGCGGTCTTACAGGAAATGAGGGAACTATCTATCTGCGGGGCGAACTGATCCCTTCACATCACCTCATGTATACCATGTACATTACCGACTGTTCAGGTGGATTTTGCTTTCGGACCATATAGTATTAATGCGTGTAGAACCCTTGTAAGGCTGCATATTCCATGATTGCATCAAAAGACTGGTTAATAAACCTCGTCTGTGTTCGCGTTTGCACGCATTTGTATATCAAGTCCCTGTGTTCTACATATTGTAAGGACGGAGCGATTTCCAATATCGTGACTCCCATGTGCGCGCTCCACTTGAGCTCCACTGGCGCTCCAACTTGCATCTTGGGGCTCCTTTTCATTTCGGTCTCCGGATGCTCCTGAAATTCGCACTCTAAATTTCGTTGGCATTCAAAATGCTACACCTTTTAGACGATGCATCGCCAGGAGATTATGGTGAGCATGGAATCACACGGACAATGATGAAACATACTGACGGCCGGAAGGGCCTAGGAGAGGAAGAGACCATGGCTAACATTCTATACAGACGTCTATTACTATGAATCAATGTGCAACGGACTGGAGCGCTTGCATGTTGTGAATACCAAGTAGTTTTCTTGCAAGTCAAAGACAACGCTAGGACAACGGACTCTTCTGCATCGTAACTCTCCACTGGACTAATACGGTTCGGGTGGTTTAACCGATCTCCACATTCGCGAGACAAAAAATGTCACGAGTTCCAACGAGCCAGAAATACCCTTCGAGGTCCACGGCCATAATCTCAAAAGCCTAGAAGCCTAGAACACTTGCGTACAATATTATGAATCGTAGATGCATCATATTAATTTTTGATCTAGTCCATCATGCGATGAGTTAAAGGAGGGCGTGAACTTGCGGCGTAGCCTCTGCTTTCGAACTGAGTCGGCTATTGTGGGTTACTAGATGTGGCTCATCGGGGAAGGAAATCAGTGATCCACTCGCACCGCACACCATACTCTGTTGGAATAACAATGGTCATGTCGCGTTCGATGTTGTATTCCACAATTCGAGGATGTTCCCGAGACAAAAAATCCACAACAGCTCGAATATAAATCCAGGTATTCGATGGGCTTAAACCTCAAACCTACCCGCTTGTGATTTCCGTCGTCTGCTCTCTTGGTAAGAACACGGAATAAGAAACTCAGGCGACTGCAACTGACCCAGTCCCAGAGCCATATCTTAATATGTCTGCCGAAGAAACATACTATAACGTCGAAGTTATCCAGTTTTGGCGAGGCGAGGTAGAGTACCTTCGGCCGCATCCCCTTCACTGGGTCATCTACGTCCCAACCGATCCTGGTGTCGGAAACACGTACCACCTCCTGGGAGACACAGAGACCTACACCGTGGAGTTCAGGCGTAACCAGCCACATGTCAACCCTGATGACTGGCGCGGAAGCCACACCATGGGAAGAGTGGCTGCAAGTAAGCTGGCCCTTTTCGAATGGAACCTCGCGAGCGTTCCGATCATGCATAACGACCCCCGATGGAACAGCCAGAACTGGGTGTGGGACTGTCTTCGCCGCCTCCGCCATCAACGTTTTGAGATCAGCTGGGAGCTTAGACAATGCGACCTTCAAACAAAGATGTGCTGCCTGTTGGAGGACTGGGATTTCGGTCGAATTTAGAGGTGGAGATCTGGTGTGCCCGAGTGGTTGATCAAGTATTTAGTGTTCTTATTTAGAGTCATTGGGAGCACTCGCCATAAATTCAAGACATTTGCAATCGTCATGTGAATCATCATTAACATCATAGACATCTTGGGTGATCGTGAGTGCCCTTCATTGTCCTGACTGAATAAAGACTCAAGAGCCATTCAATTTCTGTCGCTCCGAGTCTGACAGACAGGAATGAGGCGTGAAAGTGATGACGTCCCATCCCTTCGCATTGTCAGTTGGAGATGGGCACTTGGGTGTCGTCCGCGTGTGAATCGGGCGAAGGAGGCGACGATGAAGTAATTAGTAATTTGCATTCCTTCAACATGAGCGAAACGCTGCTAGCAAGACGCGACGGTAGACCAGGATTAATGGCCGCATTATCTCAATTTGACCTGCAGCAATCCGAGTCGACAGCAATGGATCTGGAAATTCAAGCTTCAAGCTCTCAGGCTTGGGCTGCAGTGACGCTATGCCACTTCAAGTTGAAGTCAGATGCACAGTGAACAAGCTAAAAACATTTGTCAGTACTTTGCCTTCCAAGGAGACAAATTTAAACAGCCTGCTGTGAGGACGCTGGTTTACCTGAGTTCTTATACTCAGTACTGTACGTACATGAAAGGTAAGTTTTGCAGATTTCAGCGTGACAGTTATGCGCGTGCGGCGGCAGTCTGACCTGCCAGGCTGAGGCATACTGGCACACCGGCGGTTTTGGAGTTTTGCACTATGCAAGATTTGTTTTGAAATGTTAATGATAAAGTTAGCATTCTTACTATACATTTTGACACAGTAAAAATGAAAAAATTGGATGAGTGGATAAATCTTGGGCGAAATTCTACATTTTATGAGTCATTTTGACATTGTAAAAGAAAGACATTTAACCGACAGCAAGATCTGAAGAAAAATGATCGAACATTTTGATTCAAATCTTATATCGGGGTAAAATTCCTTTCCAACAGGTAAAATGCGTTTTATTCAAATTTTCCTCAAATCTCACCCCATGTAAAATTTGAATCAAAATGTTCGGTATCATTTTTCTTCAGATCTTGCTGTCGGTTAAATGTCTTTCTTTTACAATGTCAAAATGATTCATAAAATGTAGAATTTCGCCCCCACTCATCCAATTTTTCCATTTTTACTGTGTCAAAATGTATAGTAAAAATGCCAACTTTATCATTAACATTTCAAAACAAATCTTGCATAGTGCGAAACTCCAAAACCGCCGGTGTGTGGACAACTCGAGTCGTGCAGCTGACTAAGGCGGAGTACTTGCGCACGGACTTTCATGCAAGCAGAACCCTCATGCCAAGGACTATATACAACCAACCTCGCAAGGCCCTTTTCACTCCATTTCATTGGACATCCACACAAAAACTTTGTCAGCGAACAGACCCGCTGAGTGCCATAGCGCCAACTCCCAGACAAGCGCGTTACGTCATTTGTCTTCCCATCAATCGATGGAAAGTGCAGATTCTTCAAGGCTGAATGAACTTCCGATACCGACGAGTTGGTGAGGGTGAAGACCCGCAATATCGAGCTGATTGTCGGCCTGCGTCTCCTTGGTGCAGATAATATTGTCACCATTGTTCCTCCGTTCCTCTTTGATATTCCTGATGCCAGCGTACTCTACAGAGCATAACCGTATCCAGACACGACAGCTGCTGTATCGCTATTCTGTGCGTAGCGCTCCGATCATCCTCAGTTTTGTACTCATTAGCCAGACGCTCGACATTGAGCTTGTGTTCTTGCAATCTCATCTAGATAACTTCGCGCTGCTCAATCCTACTTCGATATTCTTTGCCATATCTATTGAACTTTATGATTTTCAGTACAAAGCATGGCAGATGATGTCAAGCGATGACGACTCAGCGATCTTGCAGGAGGGTCTTTCTGGCTCTTCTGATCAGTCAATGTATCTGAATAATCTGGCCATCAGTCTCCAAGCCAGACTCATGCAACAGGGTGCCCTGTCTGACCTGGATGAGGCTATCAAGCTTTACAGAGTTGTACTTCCATTCCGTTCCCCTGGTCACCCTGGTCGATCCACGACTCTCAACAAACTTGTCATCAGCCTTCATGACAGATGGAGGCAGCGGGGCTCCCCATCTGACCTGAATGAGACCATCAAACTCCACGCTGCCACACTAGCACTGTGTCCCCCTGGCCATATTCCTCAATTGGAGTGTAACAACAACCTTGCCACCAGCCTTCGTGACCGATTTCAGCAGCACGGAACCCTGTCTGAACTGGAAGATGTCATCGAGCTCCACAGAGCTACACTCATATTCTGTCCACCTCACCATGCTCTTCGATCCAATTATATGAACAACCTTGACGTCAGCCTTTGTGACAGATTTAGGCAGCAGGGCGTTCTGTCTGACTTGGACGAGGCCACCGAGTTCTACTGGGCAGCACTCGCACTGCGTCCCCCTGGCCATTCTCTGATTCATGTCTCAACGACTTTGCCACCAGCCTTCCAACCGGATTCGCGGAATGTGCCGCCCCATCTGACCTGGACGAGGGAGGCCATTAAGCTCCATCTAGCTGCAGTCGCGCTCCGTCCCCCTGACAATCTTAGGCGATTCGTATTTCTCTACCACCTTGACATTAACCCTGAAACCATGTTCGAGCAGCAGGGTACTTGGATGAGGCCTATAGGCTGTATACGCAGCTCTCAAAAATTGCATTCAGTCTCTCGCCAATGGGGTACGCCCGATGAACAGATAAAACACCACTTTGCCTTGCTTACCGTATTCGTTCACATATGGGCTTAGTTTGAGACTCAGTACTCATTCCCCGATCTTTTAAACATTTGCAGTGCCGAACTTATACTCTGTCGTGTCGGCATAAATTATCATATAGTTTTCTTGAAACAAGTTCCAGTGATTCTCGTACCCACAGCTGATGTCTAATAAACACGTGTAAGCTCCTCCTGCACCTTGACTGTTCAGATGAAAGTCTGGGTGGTTCGATCCCTTAATTCGAGTGATTGATTGACAAAACATAAGAATGCCATTACAAAGGGCTCCAACGAGCCACCGCACGAAGTCTATTTCTAGAAGCCTAGAACAATTGCGTGTGGTACAATAAATCACGTTAACCTTTGATGTCTTCCACCACAGGATGATTGGTAACAATGACCTAGCGTAGTAAGCATCCACCTGCAGTTTTGAATGCGGCGGAGTCATTGTGAACCACTCGATCTGGAAGGACAATCTGTGGTTCACCAAAGCACAACATACTCTCTTCGGGAGATGGTGGACATGTCGTATTCAATGTCATGTCCACACTTCGTTGTCCCCGAAACCAAACTCCACAAATGTTTGGATATAAATCCAGGGCATCCATGAGCCCGAAACTCAAACTCACCCATCCCTCACCTCTTCTTCGTCTGTCCTTTCGGCGAGTACACAGAATACGAAACTCGGCGAACAGAACTGACCAAGTCCCATAGTCATCTCCAAATATGTCTGCCCCAGTTACGTATTACAACGTCGAAGTCGTCCAGTTTTGGCAAGGCCAGAAAGAGTACCTTCGGCCTTATCCCCTTCACTGGGTTATCTATATCCCGACGGGTCCTGGTATCGGGAACACGTACCACATCATAGGAAACACAGATACCTACACCATGGAGTTCAGACGCAACCAGCCACACGTAAACCCCAATGACTGGCGCGGAAGCTTTACTATTGGAAGAGTGGCAGCCCATAAGCTGGCTTTGTTCGAGAGTCATCTCGCAAGCGTGCCGATCACGCGTCACGATCCCCGCTGGAACTCCCAGAACTGGGTGTGGGACTGCATTCGCCACCTCCGCCACCAACGTTTTGAGATCAGCTGGCAGTTTAGACAATGCGACCTTCAAACGAAGATGTGCTGCCTGCTGGAGGAATGGGAATTCGGTCGAATTTAGAGGTCGAAGATCTGGCGTACCCGAGTGGTTCATCAATATATTCTTATTCGGAGTCATTTAATAGGAGCACTCACCATAGAGTTTAGACGCTTGTTTGCATTCTGCATTTGTATCATTATTGACATTATAGACGACTTTGGCGATTGCGAGTGACCTTCGTTGTCTTGCTTAAATTAAAAGGTTTCCTCACCGATCAAGTTTTGTCGCTCTGACAGACAGCACAATTGGGAGACGCTAGGCATTTAGCATACCGCATGGGATGAAAAAGGCGATAGTGTACTGGAGTTGAGCGCGACCAGTAGCCTCAGTAGTTCAGGAATTAAATCTAAAGTATAAGTCAAAAGAAAGGACTCGGAGCACAAATCTCCCACGATTGACTAAGTCGACATCACATACAATCAACCTCAATCGATATCCATTCCATGCATACAATTGCAAAAAAACAACCAAGTAAGTAGGTATACAAAGTGATTAAATATATCATCAAAAGTATCATCTATGATCTTCAAAAAGGCGGTATTGCAGACGATCTCCAGCACCATAACAGCCCCGTAGACAACCTCCAGTACCGTCGTAGAGCCGCTCTATGTAAGTAGGCGAACACGAAAAATAGCAATATAAGTATGCACTAGCTCAGAAGCAAGAAGCAAAACTGGATGAATGAATGCTTAGCCATAGCCATAGTATCTGTATGATAGTATACAACTAAAAAATCTAGGGAAATCATGGTATGATGATGCGGTGAGATTGTATATGGAGACAGTTGGGGGGATGATCAAGGATAAAGAAATCAGAACGATACTTGAGACAAGGATATAAGGATTCGGATGGGATGGAAGAGGGAAAGGAAGATGCAGATGAAGGGGAATATAAATAAATCCAGCCCCTAGGACACGCGGATACAGAAAGATACAAGGAAAAAAAATACACTCCCACCTCAATACGGCCCAAAACTGGTGATAGCCAAACACCCCAACCAAACCATCTCAACAGCAGCCCTCCCAACCGGCGTCAACAAATGCCTCATCTCCGACGTCGGAATCTCCAGATAAACAGCTCGAGGGTTATTAGCAGCAGGCAGCGCCACCTCTTCTTGGAGACACAACCCAAGCTTGCACAGTCCCTCAGGTTGGAAATGAAACCCGTTTTCGCGCGAGCTGCACATGCAGATGACAGTTTCGATTCCCAGTCCTAGTGCTGTCGACGTCTCCGACTGTGGTCCGAGTTGTGTCTGACCTAGTCCCAGCTGTGATTCTGGTTCCTCCCGATTCCGCACCCCAACATCCAAAGTAGGCCCCGCAATCGCCAACCCATCACTAGGCACCCTAATCCCCGTCCCCCTCAGTTCATCATACCCCACCAACCGCGCATTAACCCGAAAATTTCTCAAATAAACATTCTTTTGGTTGGATTCGACATTAGTGTCGCTCGTCGAATGCATTTGTTTCACTTTTTTCTTGTTCGCGGATGCGGACGCGGAGTTGGAGTTAGAATTAGAGGAGGAAGAATTTTTGTTCTTGTCTTCGAAGGGGACGTACCAAACGAGGAGGAATTGGCGGTCTTCGGGGATTGTGACGAGTGTGGCGCTTGTGGCTGTCGTAGCGGCCGATGCAGTCGTGGAGGCGGAGGCGGTGCTACCTTCGCTGATGCTGCCAATCCCCACCACGCTACTCCCCGTCATGATGCTCCCACCCCCAACACCCGGATCTGTCTCCCCTGCCCAAAGTGGCAGAAGCATATAAAGCGAGTCCTCTGGGACATAATCAAAAATATCATGTGTCACCGCTTTCTTCTTCGCCGTTCCCGTTCCCGTACTCTTCCCCGTCTTATGGCTTGGTTGCGTATGCAACAACCCAACATCCCTAAACGAATTATTCAGATCCGTGAGCACACGTACATGTTCCTCATTCTGGTCTCTGCCAGCGGTGACGATCCATGGAGGACTATACGCGCTTTGGGGTGTCGCAACTGGTTGAGTGATGTTGTCTACTCGGTTAGCTGCACCTCGGAAGCGTCGGAGTATGCGGTTCGCGAAGCTGCTGCTGCCGTCAGTGGGCTTCTGGGCACGCCGGAGATGCTCGATGTCGTTGGGGTCGAGGGTGCCGAAGGCTTCGGCGTGCGGCGTACGTGTGGGGAGGTGTTCGTCAGAGTCGATGCTGTCCCGATGGCCGCGGATGTGCGAGGTTGCTACGCTTGTCGAGGATTCAGACTGCAGGAGTTTCTTGGAGGAGTGATCGAATGTTGATGAGGTATCTGGTGATGACGGCCCGCTCGTAGACTGAGTCTTGATAGGGGACCTAGGGGGCACGATCGAAGGCGCAAACATGATCTTGGACGTCGTAGCTCGCACAGGGACAGATATCACAGGAGAAGCGCTGATGCTCCCCGTACTACTCGTCGTTGCGCTCGACTCCGTACTCTCTGTCGGATTACTCACGCGGTCACGGTCATTATTCTTCTTCGATTCTTTCTTCTTTTCCTTGGCTTTCCCCTTTGCTTTCTTTGCATCTTCTTTGTCCTTCTCCCGCCGTTTTTCCTTTTCAAGAAGAGTACCACGACGTGATTTATCACTGCTTCCGTTGCCGATGGCTTTGCGAGATCTATCCTCGAGTAACCCATGCGTAATGAGTTTACTTGTCGTTTTCGTACTCGTATATTGTTCTTGCACTTTCTTCGGCGCGAGCATGATTCCTCCACTTGTATGCATATGGATATTGCGAGATACAGGCCCAGCGCGTTTAGACGTAAAAAGCGAATAAGAGCGAAATATGGAGAATGCAGTTGCGCGAGAATGTTTGTGGATGACAGTGCTCGGACCGCCTGTCTTTGGACCCTTGATGAAGGGATCGGGGATATGCCGGATGTTGATGCGCTGTTGGGCGGCTTTGGCAGGGTCTGCTGTGGATGCTGGTAGCAGGATCTTAGTATATAAGACGAGGACATAAAAAGGACATACGTTTGAAGACGAGTCTGTCGACTCGAAATCGACCGACGTTCCCGCTCCTCCATATCTCTTGTGTGCCGGGGTGCATGGTATGTTTTGCCTTGTCCATAATTACTAAGGCGCCTGCTTGGGCATTCGGACGGCGTATGATGGGGACGGTCTGGGCGTCTGCTTTTTCCTTGCAGAAAGCCCACTGGTTTTGAGTGTCGTACATGCCGATGTGCTTGGCAAAGGTATCTTCGCCGCTATTGGTGGTTTGAAGTGTGCCGGTGCTGGTACGGCGTCCGCTGCTGCCCCACATGTTGGAGAGACGAGAGGGTTCGCCTATGCTGGTGCTGTTCCGTGCAGGAGCGAGAAAGGATAGCTGAGCGGTCGATCGGACGGAATGAATGCTTCCTTCACTCTTTCTCGAGAGAACATAGGACAGATCCCAGCCGGATTCCCATGTATCTGGTTCTGACTGCTGCTGTTGCACCTGGGCCTCAAGTGAACGAAAATCAGCGCGGGTGAGGGGTTCGCTGCGTGGTGCGACAGCAGCTGGATCTTCTTCGCTGTGGGAAGGCATGAAATCGTCGTCGAGGCTGCGAGATGGACGACGGATGGTAAGGATGCTGTCTTCGCGGCTGCGATTGCTGACTGCATCTGATATGGCACCTGGGATTGCCATTGGAAGGCTGCCACGACGGCGCTCCGCGAAAAGGGGACGAGGATGAAAGACAGGGCTATTCTCATTCTCGTCGATGTTATCGAGGTCACGGGCGAAAGTGACAGGTGAGGAGCTTCCGTCGTATGAAGCGATCTCTACTTCCTCGTCACTGCTAAACTGGAGGTCTGAGCGAAGACTTAGACGTGAGCTTGAGCGGGAGGAAGTGATTGAGGCTGTTGAGCCGCGTACTGCTGGATGACCGAATGTGTGCTGGCTGACGTTGTCTGAGACCAAACGACCTCTTTGGAAGCCGCGTCTCGGGTAGAGATCGGGCGATGAGGGATCTTCACTGCTTTCTTCATCTGTGTGTTCTGTTCTGTATGATCTTGAAGAGCGTAAAGATGATGGGAAGGTACTTGAAACTGTGCGTCCTAGACCCTGTGAAGGATGACTGCTAAAAGTTGAAACGGATGGACGAGGGGTCCTATCAGCGCCTGGGCGTGTTATTGGAGTGAGTGGGCTGATTGCGTCTGATGACTCGTCGCCTGATGAAGTTGAGCGAGCTTCACCGAAAGTGAAAGTTGCGAGATTAGAATAAAGATTATCTTGAGAGATAGATGACATTGTAGGTTTATGTCGAGAAGGTGGAGCTGTGAGAGACATGGGTGGTATGATTGAAGAACTGATTATTATCAGTTATTAGACTTTTCCTAGTAGCAGATTGATTGAGAACTCACGCATCTCCTACTTGGTCACTTAAAATTTTTGGGTCTACAATATGTAAACCCAATGAAGATGACATGTTCACCGGAGAAGGCAGTTGCTTGACAATCCTTGGAGAACATATACACCCACGTGGCAAGAAGTTTTAAAACTCCGATGTTCCTGATTTTCACCTACGAAATTCATTGACTTCAAATTTTATCCTAGTCACTCCTACCTTATATCGCTGATTACTTTCCGATGGTATCGTCTACCCAGGGCTATCTCTATCCAAATGAGCACATTTTTTCATCTACCCATATCAACCCATATCTACTCACCCTTTCTCGACACCCACTCCCGCGAAACCTCGTGATGATGTCATTTAAAACAGTCGTTGAGCGCCAATGAAGTTGACAGCGGCAACACGCTGTCAGAGTCACCGGTAAGGTCCCCAGGGTGGCCCCTGGTATTTGTACCCGCGAGCGCGAGAAGAAGGGGATATATCAGTCCTACGCCAGCGTCCCTGCAACAGGCACTTGTCTTGCAGCTTCTAAAGCCTACTTATGTGTCGTACTCGTACACATAGTCGACCTTGATCCCGAGCGACACGGATTCAGATGTACATCATACGAACAGCCAATGCTCTCGGACCGATCATCGCACAACCCGGCCACCGCATCGCATTATCCACACTGAATAAAGAGGTATGACATCAGATGGAAATTATGACGCGAAACAGTGCACAGCGGATACACCAGCCAGTTCTTGTGTCATCTAGGCAGAGCTACTTTTAGCTCTACTGCTATGCCACTGGACTATGTACACCATCTTCATATCATCTACCGAGAAATTTCTCTTCAGGCTCTGTGCTCTGTGCGATTTTTGCTTACGAAATTTAATTAACAGTAGAAACATGTTACACACTCCTCGTCTTTGTGGAGCTTGAGTTCATACTATAGTCGTCGGGATGATGTCATCACAAACCCGCCTCAGGTGCTGAGCGCTGAGCGCTGACAGCGTGGTTCTCGGACCGTGCTATTATTTAGTGGCGGCAGTATATATGTATGTGCTCCTGCGGCATGCCGTTTAACGCTTACCGTAGGTACTTTTTTGGAATCAAATTTCTGTCCTTGTACCCTATGTAGGACAACAGTCTCCAGTGTCCCCCAGGCTGTGTCCCAGCGTGGGGAATCCCCGACCCTGCTGGGGCTTTGTGTCAGTCCTTAAAGATGATTTGACCGTTTATATGTGGTATGCGTCTGAAACGGCTACCTTTGTTAATCCCGCAGGGGCTGGTCCCTCGTTCGTCAGCCGGACGTGGAATACATGCAATGGTCACGGTTTCACAAATAGACAGGCCCTAACAAACTAATATCTCACCATATTCACTCCTCGTCCCGTCCTTCAACCTTGGGGTTTCTGGCTGAAGAGCTAGGTTTGTTCCCCTCATCTTGTCAAACGGCGTTCAGACTTGAACATGTTTTGATATTTCTACTCAGAACATACTCCATTCTAGCTCAAATTGGAAATGAATGATTTTCAAGCGGGCTAAGGTGGCTGTTTTAGAACCAGCGGTCTTAATGATTTAAAAGGTGGCACCTCAGCGACGTTGCAGGTACCGCAAACATCGACTTGATTGACAAATTTCTTGAGCGCGTGGTTGTATTTGAGAGGTCCGTTTTCCGTGAGAGGCTAATGACCTCTCACTTGTTGGATTAAGATGCAAAGAAAGACAATGCAACACGTGTGGTATGTCAGTATTAACTAAATTTTTGTCAATATCCATACCATCTCACTGAGGGCATTTCTTCCAAAATCGAATCAAAGCTGCTTTGCGCCGTACCTCTCATTCGTACGCAATTCGTATTGAGGCGTGATATTCTTTGAACAACAGAGATGTGTTCAAGGGGTGAAAGTGGAAGCTAACCTGGAGGCTTGCGCACATGCGTAGTGTCGGCAACGAGAAGTCCAACGTCACGTAGTGTGGTTATTGGCCTGCTGATAGCTGGGTGTGTGCATGCGTATACAAAGTTTCAGCGAGGCTAAGGTGTGTTGTCAGGGTACTTCTCGGGCGTCATTATTGAACGTGCGTCAAGAGCAAGGTCGCTTATTGGTATGGCATGGTTTCAAGGCGCCTTGATTGATACTTACAGCGTCTCAGGTGCTAATTACGCTTTTGGTGTCAGGTCATCCATTCAACTCAAATGAAAAATTTAGAATGTGACAGTTCCCGTACACACCGTAATACAGTCTCCCTTGGTCGACCAATAAAAGGAGGGCAGCTATCTCGTCTTATCTGATACATGAGGTTATGCATAACCCATAAAAGCATATATTAGCTTATATCCTGATGCGGATTTTAGTGATTGCAGTACATTGAGTTCAATACGAACAGGGCCGCTTACTGCTCTCAATTACATTCACTTCGTATTACTATATTGTATGTGCTGTCAACGTTAGGTTAGCCTAGAACGAAAATAAAGGGGGTTAACGGAAGAAAACTCATGACGAGAAAGTGTCCGGTCATATATCCTGCAAAGGACTCCACTCTAAAGTAAAAAGGGGGATTCAATAAAGACTTGAAGCTTGAAGGGCTGCCAGAATTACCGCATTGGTTGTGACCGAGTCCGAGTTTAACTTGAATCAAGGGTTTGTGGGTAACAAAACCCATGCTTTGATTGACTGATAAAAACTGCCAATAATCAGAGTTCGTTTGACGACAGAGCCTAGAGCATGACAAAACAAGATTCACTAAATGACTCGGGCTCTTTAGGCCTAGTTTGCTGACCGAACAGATTACAAAAGACTGACCCTACTTTTTGGTCATGGCGTTCGACCAGGAATTAAGACATTAGCCCATCCTGTGCATGGAGAGCCAACAGTACCTTCCAGATCTGCTGGATGCAAGTTGGGCCCCTGTTCTCCGTCTTGCAGTGGCAGGGTTTCCTGAACTCTTGCTTGCAGAGAGATTCACCTAAGCATGCGTATTGATAGGGTCCTGTGCAAACAGTATGTGTCAAACACAACAGGTACGACTGCATGTCAGTCAGACGATTGGACCCTATCCCCACTGACCGTGGGGGGCACTTAACTCGAGCACGGCCGTTACATTTCAATTGTGCGATATGGGGGTACTGGTCCGAAGCCACTGGACATGCTGAGTCTGCACTGTGCAGGTGACGCCCGGGTCATAGTGACTGACATCAGAGAACCTGTAGGCGTTCAAGTTGTTCGCCGGGTAGTAGTTGGATGGCGTCACAATCCATGCGGCTGGTGAGCACGGCTTCGAGAACTAAAGAAGTCAATTGCGTTGAGGCATGTGTTTAGCTCACAAGGCGACGAGTATGACTAGTACTATAGCTGCACATACAATTGGACAAGGTTGGCAACATCTTGAGTTTTTTCTGAGGTAGGAGGCTCGGCCAACTTGGGTTTTCAGCCGGCAAGGTTCGAGTTACGTGCCGGTAATTCCCGGCAAGTAATCCGTAACAGGTATTTGCTTCTTTTTTTCGGGTACAGGAATGAGGCTGGACCCAGCCACGATCTTGATCCTAGTGCATGTATGTATGCAGAAGACAGCACCAAGTTCTTTTCATATATGTCCCTTCTATCAGGCGCAAGTCCCTCTAGGCGAGTGTCTTTTCTACACTGCCCGAATCGCAGCCCAAGCCCCTTCAAAACCTTGAGGCAAATGGACTTCTGGACCCTTCAAGTTGGTGGCAGACTGATACCGTGATGGGGCACGGGCGGAACGTTCAGCTAGGGAAATATTGTGACGTTTGCGAACGTCTCACTACCGCTGACTCTCTTGTGCTGCTTATGACGGCAGAAGTATTGTAGCCGGCACAGGTCCATGTAGGTATCTATCCTCGTGTTATGAATTCAAGCTTGTCAGGCTATTATATTATGGCTAAGTACACGGAATGCATGAGGTATGTAGCGTGCCCTGGAATTAATCAAATAGCTTCAGCTTGTCTTGCATCGTCTGTCGATATGACCGCTAATCAACAACGATGCATCATGGCGGTGACGGTAGATTGTTTCAAAGTCTATCTTACTACAGCAAGTGGCGCCTCACGGTCTTCGCCTCATTTATATATATCCTGGCTCCTTCGATGTTCATCAAACTCTGATATTGGGATCTTACCACTCGGACTGCGCTCTCTCCTTGCCGTAGCTCGTCGTAGCACTTGATGGCTTCTGCATCTACTATCGAGTGTCCCGTCATTCCGAGAGAACAGCTAATCAAAGTGAAGGAATTTCCGGCAGCTGTGGGGGGCTATGGACAGGTTTTTCAGTGCATAATGCAGCGGGCAGGGGCGCCAGAGGCTCCAGAGGCTTTGGTAGGTTTATTCATTATTAACACTACCTTGGGTATTCACATCTCGCAGGTGGCTGTCAAGGTCCTAATACATGCTTCCAAGAAGGTTGACCTTTACTTTCATTTCTTACACGAAACATTGTTGATAACGTCTAACTGTAGCGTGCACGTCGTGAGATGAGATTATGGATGGCAGCAAGACATGATAATATCGTCCCTTTGCTCGGTATTGCGGAGGGATTTACAGAAGAAGGCTTTGCTATGGTCTCTCCCTGGATGGGAGGCGGGACACTTGCACTCTATCTCCGGGATCATGAAGGAAACATACCTTGCAGGAAAAAAATTGACTTTGGTGCGTATTTCTTTGTTCCGCCACACAACCTATTCAAATATTTCGCAGATCAAAGATGTTACTATTGGCTTGGCGTATCGTTCGTTATCATTTTTTCATTCATCCTGTTGTATATAACCAGGTTTTTGCAGTACACTCTCGAAAGATTGTCCATGGTGACCTCACAACTGTAAGAGGCGTGTCTGTTATACAAGACATATAACATTAAGCACTCTTTTCTGGCAGACTAATGTTGTCCTTGATGACAGTGGAAAAGCATTGTTAATCGACTTCGGGTTATCGAATGTGCTTGGCGGCATGGCTGGTAGTTGCCTCTCACTCTCCGTAGCACGACCAGGGGCAGTGCGATTTGCTGCACCAGAACTGTTGGTGGCAGAAGAGGCGACAAGCCAACCTACCGGAATGGATTCAGCGGTCGACAATGAGCCGCCGGTATCAATACCGAATGTACCCAGCGACATTTATTCTCTTGGCTGCATAATGCTTAATGTAGGCGCTTCTCGACTATTGCCGTCTTACCGAGGAGCTCACTAACTGCTGGAAAGGTCTTCACAGAAAAGCTTCCATGGTACACCTATGTCTATAGTGATCTAGCTATTGTCGGAGCTCATCACGCGAAGAAGTCGATGCCCTTTCCTTCCAACAACCATCTTTCTAAGGAGCGCAAACAGTTTATTTGCGAGTGTACTTCAGTTCAAGTTGGCAGTAGGCCATCAAGTCAAGATGCCGCGGTTTTTATCGAAGAGGAGCTACGTATCGAAGCTCCCATCCAGCAGTCGATGACAAAGGCATCAAATAGAGATATCCCTACTATCGTCTTGCACAAGCTAGATACGGAGATACCAAGCCACATCCAAGAACCGATTGCAAATGTAGTCGGTCATTTACATCCCCGAGGTGACGGCAACACTCCTACCAACACTCCTACCATCACCCCTTCTGCATCGTCATACTTAAGCTGCTTAGTGAGTCCTGTCGATTACAACTACGTCTCAAATACTAATCACATGCGAAATGTGTGGCGTAACACGCAGACGTCGCAGCCAGTTGATTCACATGATGGCGCATCTTCACGAACTCGCAACACGTCCACCGTGGCGCAGCCATCACCTCTATCGCCTACTATCTCGATAACAGATAGCAACAACCCACCTGTCCTTGTCGATTCACCGACCAGAGAGGTATCATATGCTCCTAGTTTCGGACGGCACGTGTCACTAACTGATGAGTCCAGTGTACTGTCGTCATTGCCGGGGCCATTGGTGCTGGTAAAAGTTCCCTCATCAATCTTTTATCTAGGAAAAGTGTCGCGGACACATCGATCGACGCCGGGCGCTGCACGGGAGAGTTGAAGGAATACCCAATTTCTTTTCGCGACACCGCCTATAGGGTGTTTGATACTGTTGGGTTTGCATGCAGTAACGGTCCTTCCTCTGTGCCCAAGGAACGGCCAAAGAAGTATGAAAAACGGCAGATCGGAGAAATATCCGGCCAAGGCAGTATTGACTTGATACTGCTTTGCGTACCGAGTAGAAACTTTCGTGTGCAAGCGGTGCTCGACATTCACAACAAAATCCAGGGCGAATTGAACGGAAGAAAAGTGCCCGTCGTACTCGTTGTCACTCATTTCGAGGAGCAGCAGCCCAGTGCTACTACTCATACTATCGACAGATGGTGGTCCGAAAATTCGTCGACGTTTCAGGCTCAACTGGACATCATCGCCAAACATACTTGCATCACTTTAAGTCACGACAAATACCTCGATGAGTCCCGCGAACATATCTTCCGGATCATGGCGCAGTATCCCGCCTCCGATGCAAGAGAGCTGCCGCGGCAGTCGTCTGGAGGTGACCATTCTACGTCACCTTTCAGAGCCCTCTTGGATGACGTGGTCCGGGCTCTTCACATCAAACAACTGTCCGCGCAGGTCCGCGGGGTCGTCACAAGTGGGCTGAGTCTACGACCACGCTCGTCCTGAGTATATCGTGAAAGTCGCTATCTACCTATGTATCTGTTGGAGAGGTATATTATCGGTTGTTTAAATGTATACTTGCCATTGTCGCCCCTTTTGTATTAATTACGCGCTTGCCACTACTTCTTATTCTTACCTTATGTCATTAGTACTACTGCGTAGCATAGCATAGCATATATATTACACATCCAGCTCAGGCGGTCCAACAAACGTGTTGATATACAGTCCTCATCACAGAATGGCAAACGTCTACTTCACAACGCCAAATAAGTTGAATAACGGCGACAACACTGACCAAGCCTATGTTACACATGTACAGTAGATAAGTTCCACGACGAGACTTAGAATACATTAACCCAAGATAAGTTCTCTCCCTATAGACTACCCGCTTACTGTATATCAATTACATCAAGTATCTCCACACTGCCGCTAGTTAAGTGGACGCGCTTTAGGAAAGTAATTGAGGTAAGAGCAGTTGTTGTATCCGGCTCAGGGCCAGCTAGGTCCTCGGCATGATGACCTCGAACACTAAGGATCAGGCGCGGTCCCAGCACAAACATCTGCCCGAACTGAAAGATTTGCGCTACACCAAGATAAATTTGAGTTTCCACAGAACTCAGCTTCTATGAAGATGGTGAATTATGGCCACATGTGAAGATGGACAACAAACCAACATACCCCTGAGAGCGTCGGAGAAGAAAACGCGACGTAGAGGCAAGAAACTGCAACAAAACTGGCATGTGCAGAACTTCAGCGGAAAGGAAACTATTTTCACATCACGAGCTCACCTCGCAAAATAACACAGGTGAGTTTTCACCAACACCGTCCAACAGTCCCCAAAAATACCTCTTTTTGAGTATTGTCGCAGTTCACGCAAGCGCTTTACAGCAATCCTAAGTGTGAGACCCAACAGAAGGAGCTCCAATCCAATGTCGAGTATCCAGGTGATAGCATACAGAAGCACGGTATTTCCCACGTAGTCAATCTTGCATCCATAGGTGCCGGAGAGAACCACTTCCTCTGGTATTCGTCAATGAGCGTGATGCAGCCAAGTCTTTCGTCCATAATTGAAGCTTACCCACGGAAATATGCATCATGGACATTGCGGCCATCACTGTGTTGGCGATTCTGATGGGCAGAAAGATGACAACAAGAAATGCCAGCATCTTTTTGGATCGCTGATACATAGCATTCAGCCGAGCGATCAAGATGACTTGCGTGATGTTTTGGTCAGCTCAATATATCACAGAGGTGTATAGCTTACCGCCCAAGATCACAGCCACGACCTCATTCGTGCTTTCCAGTGTAATGTACATGATACGGCCTGAAAAATCTAGCATTAGTTACCAACATCGAAAGATCACACGCTCAAAACAAACTTACAGCTACAGCAGTCGTTATATTGAATCGATAAGTTGGTCGAGAATCTCACTCACCCCTACATGGAAGTTCAGTGGGCATAGAAGTCATCGGCGCGGAGTACTCACTGAGCTTGTAATTGAAATTGTCGGAACATTAGCTGTACGCCGCCAGTCAGAAGAAGCGAACACAGTGAATATAAGATGACATACTCAGCATCTTGAGGCTGATTGTGAGAGATCGATGATCAGCACAATGTCAATTTTCTAGTCTTTCACATACATAACATATCCTATCCCAACATAGCGTGTCTAGGATGTGTTCGCGTCAGCACGACTTGCTAAACATAGCTACATACGCTGAGATACAGAATGGTCATCAGGGACCGACGTCCCTTCTGCTACGAATTAGAGATAGTTTAACGCCACGTCTGAATCTGCTCACCCAGAAGAGTTCAACCTATTGATCTATTATTAGTGAGATAGCTACACCAGTAATGAATCGACCTACCTCTTGTCCAAACGTGAGCACTGAGAATACGATAAGGATGTCAGCGGTTCTTTCATACTCAGTCTTACTCACCCCAATCGTATATTATCCCAACAGAGGCGGCGACTGTACAACCGCGGCCAAGGTTAGTCATGTCATCATCTGTATGTCTCCACGAACCTGTAAAATAGCTGAAAATACGATATGAATTGATGAATGGCCACCAGCTGGGATCATTCGAAACTAGGGTCATGGTATTAGAGAGGAGCGGCGGCAAACTTGGTGGATGTATGACAATCGCGCTCGTGATTAATATACCACCATCCAGCGCTTGAATTGCCGAAGTGAGATCTAAGGGACGGTATCTGATTGACCGAAATAACCATTTCACCGTGGCTTGGAATTCAACTTGGCAAGGAAGGAGGAAGGGAACGTGCCAATCCAAGAATACCAATGCCGCAATCATGGAGATCACAAAGCAGTGTTGAGCGCATTACGGGCCGACCCTGACACACAGGTTTGAACAGCACCTGGCCAAGTTGGCCTCCCTCTACTTGCAAGTGTGAAAAGATAACTGTACACGCTGGTTAGTACAGTTTCGATAAAAAAAGTACATACATCCGTCGTATCCCTGTCATAGAAGTGTGTAGCGATGAAAGCGGGAGGCCGTACGAAGAAGGGTTACGCCTGGCAGGGGCGCCGGAAATGACATGCAAGTGAACCCCCTGAAGCCAAGTTCAGCCGTCGGGCTTTGGTTGGACCTTGGCGGTGTCAACAATATTACATAATATTAACTTACACATTCTTATTTCTAAATTTATCGGACAGGCTCCCGAAGACTTATACTAACTCATGATCCGTTCTTACTACCGATCTCGACTCTCGAATGCATCACATCTTCTGCCAGTGGGAATACCGGGCAAACACATTTATAGTCTAGGGGACTCTGCAATTACCAGTCGCAGACGCATATTGGTGACTTGGTCCAATCTGGTCACATCTGGACTGTTCAAACGCTCATCATGATTCATGCCGACGTCGGTCATTTCATGAGGCGGCCGCCGCTACAACCATACCTCACAAATGGCATTTGGTGTTAAGTGCATCAGTCATCCACTTCGCGCCTGCTTACACAAACTGACATCCATTTTTCTTTATAGTCCAAGAGGTCCTTCAAGTTGGACTTGTGCCCTACCGTGATGTCAGCGTTGACAAGGATATCCGAGTCTGGGTCATTTACCCAGTCCAACGACGATGCTGCTACCATAAAAACCGACGTGTCTGCCTCACAAGATGCCGAGGGTGATCCACACCTCGTCGTCCTCGAGCCACAGGATAATCCGCAGAATATGTCCTTGTTCAGACGGTGGCTTGCAGTCCTAATCATCAGTTCCGCCTCTCTATGCGTGACGTGTGATTCTTCGATTGCGAGTCATTTTATATCTCATTTTTGGTCGAGACTAACCGTGCTCCAGGCTGCGTTCACAGAACAGGGTGCCGCCCAAACGCTCCATGTCTCACATGAAGTGACCATTCTCGGAATTAGTCTGTATGTGACAGGCCTCGGAATTGGTCCGCTCCTCGTTGGCCCGTTGTCCGAACTGTATGGTACGTCCATTATTTCTATCCAAAAGTATACTTTCATGGAATTGAGCAGGCCGAAATGTTGTATACCAAGCATCTTATGTGTTTTTCTTCATCTTCACATTCCCCATAGTGTTCGCTCCTAACATCGGTGAGTACATTTACTACCGGAATGGATGATAGATCTACAACAGAACAACAGCTGTTTTCTTGGTCTTTCGCCTTATCACTGGATTCTGCGGATCAGCCTTTTTGAGTGTAGCTGGAGGTAGTGTAAGCGATATGTTTCCGAATTCGAGTATTGCAAGGTAGGCCCTTGGATTTGCGTTCTGTTTGATATTCTGCTGAATCACGTGGCAAGTCCAATGGCCGTGTATACAATGTAAGTTCACCTGAACAACGCTAGCGGCTAAATGATGTGATTGATCATCTTGAAGATCTCCACTTATCGGACCCGTGGCTGGTCCTTTGATTGCTGGGTACATTTTTCGCGCTCATTGGCAGCACTGTTTCTGATATGACGTGATGACGCAGATTCATCAATCAGGTCAGACTCATTTGGCCTGATCCTTGATCCTCGTGTGACATTTTTCTGATAGCACCTATACTGGGAATGGACGTATCGAGTGCAATTGTGCTGGATTTTTGTAGAGTTGCTGATGTTGTCTACAGTGGGTCTTGCATTTCTTTTGTGAGATCGATCGATTGATGTTTTGAATTTAGTTTGTTCCTGAGACGTACGTCCCAGTAATCCTGAAAAGGAAGGCGAAAAGGTAGGAGTGCATGTCCTTTTTCTCATCTTTGCGCGATACATTAATCTGCTTGACAGACTACGGGAGTCGACTGGAGATTCGAAGTTTTACGCTCCTTTGGACAGACGGGAAGGCAGCCTCGCTTCTGCTATCCTCGTCAGTTGCCACACACCGTTTCGTAAGTTATCAGGGATCAACTGCGCTCCATCACAAGTAATGATGTGGGACCTTTACTAGAATTACTTCTATGCGACCGAATGGCACTGCTCTTGGATTCCTGGTAAGGGCAATATTTGCAACTCATTGACACTCGGTGTAAGTACTGACCATTCCAGGAATGCTCTTATTCTTGGAATCCTATACTTGGCATTCCAAGCATTCCCTATCATTTTCGGAGATATTCATGGTTTTAATATGCAAACCACTGGACTAGCGTTCATTGGAATTGGACTCGGGATGCTTTCGGCCATTTCCACACAACCGCTCTGGAACAGGTCGCTTTTTCTCTGGTGTTCAGCATCAGTATCAATATTAATGACACTTTTTTTTAGACTATATGCCCGTGAAACTGCCAAATACAATGGTGATCCACCTCCTGAGATGAGGCTTATTATGGGTCAAGTTGGAGCTATACTCGTGCCAGTGGGTTAGTAACCAGTGGCTCTTGGTCGCGTAATGCTTACCATGACTACAGGTTTGTTCTGGCTTGCGTTCACTACATATCCGCAAGTCCACTGGATTGCCCCAATCATTGCATCTGTACCTTTCGGCTCAGGGATATATTTTGTTTTTACGTCAACGTTCACGTACCTCGTCACCGCCTACCGCCCAATCGCTGCCTCTGCCATGGCAAGTAACAGCGCAATGCGATCAGCATTTGCCGCTGCATTCCCGCTATTCGCTAGAGCCATATATGATAGACTGGGGACTGTTGGTGCTACCGCTCTTTTGGCCGGCCTCGCAACGCTCATGGCGCCATTACCGTGAGTCGAACAAACACCAAGTCATATGCAACATTGACCCTCATTTCTGAACGTCAGATTCATATTTTACCGAATTGGCGCGCGATTGCGGAAGAGTTCCCGTTTCGCAGCACATTGATCCTTTTACTCATACGACCTATAGATATTAATATTGTAAAACACTAAAGCTTCAACGCGACGCCAACTTAATTTATGAATTGACACATCCGCAGCGGTGGCATTTTACAAGTATCGCCGTGCCAGAGATAGGAACCCCCAAGAAACCAAGATGGAACGACACATTGTACATAACTCCAGATCCGGCAGCCGGCTATCTTGTCCGACGAGCACAGCGCACACGTTTCCGTCCGGCGTTAATGCTGCAGTGCCTGTCGGTATCAGCTCCTTGAACCTTACACTGGCAGGCGGCAGGCCCGGACAATATTGTGGCTAGTCGCTCTTCCCGAATTTGATATACAGCAATTTGGATACTTGGTTACACTCGGAATGGGTATCCAATATCTCAATGGCGCTTCTGACTCGTGTCAAACTGGCTATTATCCAGGGGCCGTTGACACTTTGTCTGCACTGCTCAGAGCTCATCACAAGTGTCAGATGGTCGCGATGGAGGGTTTTGGAGATGGCCTGTGTTTATGTTTATGTGTATGCTGCCACTAGTGTCGGATCTCGTCGTGGGTCCTTGCCTTGTGAAATGGAGCACACAAAAGGCCTAAATTCATACCAGGCGATGCATCGACGGCCAACAGCAGTACAGCAAGATGGCATGCTGTAGGATGTTTGAGCCATTTGTTGATGCGTTTGAAACGTTGGAACGTTGTCGCATCATATGGATATTATTATTGGGCACATTTCTTCCCAGGTCAAATTCAGAATCGTTTTGCTTTTATAAATTGCATTAAACTCGAGTCTAAAAATGCATAGCCAGGACGCATTGCAGTGGCCACGGTAGAGGATGCGACAGTCTGCCTAGATGCGAGACGCATGCTGGTATTACATAAGGCATCGTATTAATATCATGATGACGCAATGAGAGCCCTTCCCATCGGTCTGATGGCGTAGTTGGTTATCGCATCTGTCTAACACACAGAAGGTCCTCAGTTCGAGCCTGAGTCAGATCATTTTTTTCGTACTCAAGCCTAGGGAATGGTTTTATATACACAGAATATCCCAAGTCAATTACATGTGCCTCGAGCGGTAGAAGTGAGAATTACATGAATTTATGCATAATGACAAATCTAGACCATGCTCTGAATTATAAAAACAAATGGCTCCGAGTAATGAAGGAAGAAGTTACATAGGCTCCGACCTCAATCCCCTCATTTCCTGATCACTATCCTCATTGTAATCCCTGAAGGAATTTGTTCGCACGGGTTGTGCTAGAACAGGTTGCGAAAAGTGGTCCCTCATGCGGTTAGTAGCTTGTGTCTGCACCTATCGCAGCAATGATCGATGAGACAAGAAAAGTAACAGAATTGAGCTATAGAACATACCTCAGCCAGGACTGTTTTCGAAACTTGAAACAAAGGTCCTGTCAAACCCAGCTTGACAATGAAGTAGCTGAAAGGTAACAGATGGTCAAGTGAGGATTTTCGTCGATAGTAGAATTGAAATCATATACGTACGAAGTTATTAGCGCCATCAAAGTAAACGTGAAATACAGAGGGTTGAACAACACCACCATAGCCTCATTCCAGCCAAGCACGACGAGAACACCGTACATCCAGTATGGGATTTGTGCAATACTTGACACAGTGCTGCGTTTCGCTTCGACGTAGTATGCATCTGCGTCCTTTCGGAAGCGAGAAGTAAGGTCAATACACTTCGTCTCAGTAAAGACGATGAGCGTTGATGGGAAATCAAATTCATCCGCGGAATTGAGGGAATCAGAGGTTTCTGAGGGTAGTACAAATTCAAGGGAAGAATCAATGGGTGTGATCTTGGCGTAACGAGGGATCAGATCAATGGTCTGGAACACCATTCAAATGTAAGTTTATGCAGGAAAAAACTCACACAGACACGTACCTGCTCCTTAGCTGCCTTGAAGGCCCCATCAATATCATCATCGGGTCTCCAAACTCGGGGGACAGCATTCTCATCGTAGCGGAAGCGCTCTTCGAAATGAGTCCGAAGCTTGCCGAGGATCACAGTATCAGCAGTTTGCTCGTCGATCTTGGCCCTTAGAACGAGCCAGGCACGTTTCCGCAGAGCAGCGAGGGATGCTACATTCTCATCATCCGTGCAGTTGAAGCCTGTATCACACATTGTTGAGAGCAACGTAATAAAGAAGGCGAAATAACTCACTTTTCGCCTTTGCCAGATATGTTGACTCGGCCTTCTCGAGCGTTTTTTTGAACGTGCTCAAGACTTTGTCCCACATGTCTGGTGTAGCTTTGTTGAGACTAATGTCGACCGGCTCAGAAATTTGCTTTTTGAAGTTCCTCTATGAAAATATTTGAATGAATATCGAAGCCAATTCTCGGACAACATACCTCAATCAAGTTGATCATCTTCTTCGTCTCATCTTTCCTGCACTGGTCAGCCACATTACCAATCTCCTCTCTGAGAGACTCGAATTCGTCCTGCCACGTCCAGTCAGTGTCCTCCAGCGAGACCTCCTTCGCACCATCGGCGAACCGTGTCTCGCACTTTGTCTGCGCCTTCCCAACTACGTCCGCGAAGCTATACTCATCACCACGCAAGCCTTCAAGAAGCTCCCTTTTGAAGGAGCTTAGACATGACTTGTGCAAGTTCTTGAGCTGCCCGAGGAAGAGAGGAGAAAGTGTCGAATCCATAACCCCAAGAAGGTCGGTACGCTTGCGCTGGTATACCCCTTGGTGATAGCGAGATGCATCACGGTCGTAGCGGCCTATAAAATGCATAAGAACGTATGTAATTTAAATGGGAATAGGATCTTCACTGAGTGCTTGGGACTTCCAATCCCGCATTAAATCACCGAGACCTTCCACAACATGGCCCGCCTCAATAGGTCTCCGCTGCGACTTCGACTGTTCTGTGAAGTCTGCGAGCGCGACGGACGCTATCTCGTCACATCGGAATTGTGCGAGGAGTTCCTGCTGAGTAGGCAGATCAAGGTCCTTGTTCGTTTGTACTTGTTGCTAAAATGTTTCATCTTCAGTGCGTGATTTGTGAACATGAATCATTTCCCTACCCATATGTTTTCCATGTAGAACGCCACACCGTCAGCGGGAATTCTTTTGTGGTAGGCGGGCTTGAAGACAAAATCATCTCTCGTCTTGTCCACAAACCGTTTCCGCAGTTCTTGCACTTCAGCTTCGAATTTATCTGTAGCCAGTATCTTGTGAGGTAGTGCTGTGAATGCGAGGTCAAAGTAATCCGAAAGTTGACGATCCTGGAGGTCTTGCGGTTTAGAAAGGGAATCCCAGATTTTCTCGAGGTCTGCTGTAAGGGTAGCTTGGAGGTTCGCGAGAGGAGTGACACCGATATGGTCTCGGATTATAAATAGTAGCAGAGTACGCCCTTGAGAGCTGCACGTGGAAGAACTTAAGGATGCGAAAATGGATTGGCACTTAATGACCTTACCCATCTTGAGCTTTCTTGCCGAAAAGACCAAGGTTGACCTCAAACACGGTCTTGAGAAGACCCATGTTTGCACCTTGGTATAAGCCAACTTGGTGCTCCCAGAGGTTGATAAGAAGTACCTCTGACGAAGCAAGGGAGAAAAGAGCGGATTTGCGTTCAAAGTCCTGAGAGCGATTGAATGACAATATCCATTATTAACTGAAACTCATTCATACCTGGTCCTCTCCACGCTCTCGTCCATCCGTGCCTTCCACGTCCATGACCATCACAGCCATGTCTTTCCCTCGGCACATCCAGATACCTCAAGCTGAGTTAGCAAAGATACGAAAGTCAACAGTCCGTATATTTACCTTTCGTAGTCTGCTGTCGTCTTGTCTCATCCATGACGTCAAAGGTGGTACCAAATAGCCTGTTTAACAGTGTACCTGCCACAGTTCTCAGTGAACAGCACTTCCAGAAATTGGAATTTTAGCAGCTTACTCTTCCCAGTAGACTGCGACCCGAAGACGGCTACTATGTTATAATTGAAGCCGGCGTCGCGCAGACCCCATCGTCCTATCTGGGATGTCAAGTGGGTTCTGTTGGAAGTAGTGTAATTGAGTACTCGAGAAAAATTCGTATATGCTAGCAAACTAACGTGAAGTTCTTCTCATCATTAATGACTTGCAATCGCTCAGAGGTCTCGTTACTTGCTGACGCATGTCCGTTAATTGTTGTCTTGGTGCCATTGAGCTGTGTAGCGAGTAACGAAGAGTCAAAAGCTGAATGAGGGATTTTAACGGAATTTCCATCGAGCGACATGACTGCGGGATGAAATTGGGTAGGAATGAGTGACAATATTCAAACAACACGAAATGTGAGCGTGTAGTCAAACTAACATTGACAACGTTTTAAGCGGAACGTTCAACACGTCTTCTAAAGGGTCTATATCATCACGTGATGTTACACGTATATAGCGGCTTCTTCCGCGATAGTCTTCTTCATGATCATCGTCGAACATAACTTGTAACATGTAATCCTAAAGTTCATGACCAGTGACTTTAAAACAACAAAGACGACTTCATATGCCTGGTTCCTTATAGATATATGAAACGCTTCACACCAATTTTTCGATGAGCCGCGACTGACAAATGTCTCGGATCACAAAGAGAGGGGCTTGACGATGAGTATTTATTGCAAACACTCTATCGATCCTCCTCTTTCTCTTACTCCTAACACCATCATGATCATGTTATTTATCCGTGCAGTTAAAAAGCACAAAGCCAAGAAGCAGGCAAAGAATGACAAAAAGCAATCCTCCGACCCTTCTGGTAGTAACGACGAACACTCGGGGCGGAGAGCTCAAAGGCGTGCTCGGCGGGCTGCTGCCAGCAGTAAATAGTATGTTTCTCATACTTTTAAGCAAAGGGTAATTCTATAACGCTGCTTGTAGATGTATCATCAACCATGCTCTGTGCAATCCGGCACTCGGTTTGGCAGCCATTCTGAAAACTGTGATACAGGAGGCCCATGTTGACTCTTGCGCGCTTGACTGGGCCATTAGACTCCTTTTTTTCGTCACTCCCTGGATTTGTGGTGTACTTTCTGCTTGCTGCGACGCTCATCGTCCCCATGCACAATACAGTCGAATCATCATGCGCTCACCATTTTCTTCGACGATGATGTTTCAGATATGATCTCGATAAATATCTGCCACTGTATGGTTGTAGCTCCTTCATGTGTGTGTTGCAAGATGTTTGTGCGATGAGAACTCGAAGGTCTTTGATCAATCCATTCCTTCTGTCGTTTGCTCAATGTTTTCATCGCGGAGCATTAAGGAGCACCTCATGTGTTCATGGTATAGTTGGTTCATCTTCGAATACATACATGCACTTGGATTGCAAATATTTACGGCAAACAGGGTAGACTAGGACTTCGCAGTTGCTCCATCAAATCTGCCCTGGAGCAACCAACTCGGTAATCGATGCAAGAGTTTGTGCCATGCAGTAATGATTCAGAGTTCGTGTAAGTACGGTCAGAGCACACTACTTATGCGACCTCAAAACAAAAACCCTGCAAACTACCATGGACCATCAGGTCATAGCTTGCGGTCCCACACAGCGCAACTTCTTCCGCCATTGTTCATGACATCTTAAAAGGAGGGCTCGAATTAGTTTTCCATATCACTCACCCATCACGGAGACTATTCCTCAAGCTTCATTTGACAATCTTCCCACCGAGGTTCGTCCTCCTCATCCTAAAACACACAGCCCAACCTACTTTTTGGATATCTGAATAACTGCAAACGTAAGTAAAAAAAACATGGCATACAAATACAATGGATCTCGAACCTTGACGCCTATGTGAGCAAATCCAATCTGCTATTCGAACGGAATTTTTTTTCGCATGACTTCTTCACAGCCTTGGCCCTTGTGCAGCACATACAGTCCAATCTTCCTTGGTTATCAACTATATTTTTGTAGAAAAGAGACGATCTGGCCTGCAACATCATGGTCGACAAGCCACATAGACCCGATCCCACGAAATCCGGAGAACCGCATACAGCAGCAAAATGAATTGTTTCATGGGGCTCGACTCATCGCCAACCATAGTGTGGCAAACCGACAAGAATGCAAATCACGAATTCTGCAGGTAAGTTTGTATGATGTCGCTGATCAGTTAAAGGCCTGTCGTGCATGGTAAATGACTTTGGATTAAATTCGGCAATGCGTGACGGACCAGGTGAAGCTACTGTTTTTGACTCAATGCATTCAAGGTCCCTTTGACTATTGCATCGCCGTCTGCGAGCGATGTGAAGGATATAATGCTGAACGATAACACCTAACTCAGCAGCGACACACCGAATGTGATTGCCTCCGGCCAGGTTCGCTTGCCTGATGGCAACAAAGTCCTTAACAAAGGTCCAAAATTCAACGGTAGGATACCACCAGATGCGTGGCCACTTCCTGGGCACCTGAACGATGAGACCAACGATACTATCCAACGACTTGCGTCGGGAAGTCGGTGATCAGAAGATCCAGTAAGATGTACGAGCGACTGGAACTCGGAGGACAACTGCGATACGGCAATTAGTGCAATACCAAGTGGAACATGGATAGGATCTTGATAATCTTGGACCATATTCTGCTGCCTTCCGAAGATCGCAGAACAGCGGAGGAAGAAGAAAACGGGAAAAATCAGGCAGTATATGGATGCGGGATTTGACAACATTCTATTGCAGCCAATTGCCGTATTTGTGCGGACTTGTCTTCAGTACTTCAGTAGACGCCATCTACCATGTTACGAAGGCGGAAGCTGAGCAGCCCGAACTCTTGTGTTAAGGCTGCACCAATATCACCTGATGCAAACAGAATCTAGATTACTCAATGGTGTGCGGAAGCGTGACAACTGGGTCCAACACACTGCGTGGCCTTGCTCCAGCAGTTCCCACAACAGTTATGAGTGCACCTTGACGAACGCTGCGCGAGAAAGCGTCCATTGCAAGGGATAAAGTGGCCTAACTGGCAAATCTAGATGGCGGGAGGAAGACAACAGGAGAGCAATATACTGACCAAGAAATTTCAATACGATCAATGTAGAGCTATGATTCACCTGTTCTGCAAAGGCGGCCCATGACTTATAGAACACGGGCCGCGCCGCCGCCGCCACGAAGATCATTACGAAAAATTTGGATAAGTCACAGCTGGTGGAGTTAAATAAATTTGAAGGCCTTGAGAGGCCGGAATCGATCAACGTAATGTCGGGATACAGTGGCCAAGAGCTGCGCTCAGCCTCTTCCACGCACTATTGGTAGACAAATCGGTCCGGTGTTAAGAATACTTACACCCAAAGTGGAAGCCCACGGGCCACGTGACCACAGAACAATTGTCAAGTTTGAACTTTGAACTCAAAGAGTCACTACCACTCTAACAACGGAATCTTATATTATCTATTGCTACTCAGCCTGTAGTGTGGAGTGTGGTGGGCAAAATGTAACAGAACTCAGGAGTACTAGCAGATGTCTTGCCAATGGAGGTCGTCCTCTCAATTCCCTCAAGCCGGCTTTCAAGTCAATACCGAGGTTGCCGTGGCCAAGTAATTCGAGACCGATTTCACATCTGTTCCACCACTCGCAAGTTGCAACAGCCTCCAGTGACGCCAGCTACAATATTCAAGCAGTAGTAGACGAGAAAATGGTTACGGAACCGCAATGCAAGGACTTGGACTCAGGTCTCACATCAATATAGCACACTTGGAGTGCCAGCAACTTGAAAAATTTCCTTGCTTTTGTCACTGGCTGGCAGAACTGCTTCAAAATAGGTCGCATGCACCAGGTCATGCATCATTCCGGCCGTGGGAGAAGACGCCTTAAGCTGAGCGCGACCCGAAATTCCCTTGCAGGCTAGATATATAATCACCACCCAAGCCAACTGCAAAGTGATTCAAGTCTCTTGCAATGAGTGCTCAGTTCGACCAGTCACGCCTTATTTGGACACCCGCTTACCCGTCTCATGTCGTCTGCGAGAACTTCAGGCGTGAAATTAACCTCAAGCACAACCTGAAACTCAGTGCGTTGACATCTTTCATAGAATGAGAGCCTGACTGGAGCCTCTTTGTGCTGTAGAGGACTACCATGACCTCCATGCATACTCGGTATCCAATTACACCTTCTGGCTCGACCTCTGGCAGTTTATGGGTATTCTGTCTTCTGTTCCCCCAGATCCCACAAAGGTGCGTCAACTCATATTGTTCTTTTCCTTATGATATCGAATATCACCATAGATAGTCCAAAAGGGCAAATATGAAGAAGTACCCGAATGGTTTCCCGGAGCACGCCTCAACTACGCTGAGAACCTTCTCTACCGAGACGACGATGGTATCGCTTGCACAGCAGGCAATGAACTCGGAGTCGTGACGCATTATACATTCCGTCAGCTAAGAGAGATGGTGCGCAAAATGGCAGCTGCAATGCGCGCGAATGGATTAAAGGTTGGAGATAGGGTTGCTGGTGAGCGAAGGAGACGCCTATAGAGTTTGCCACAAATTGTTAACCTTAAATGATCGCAGCTATCATATCCAACTCTATCACCGCTGTGGTAGTTGCTCTTGCGGCTTCCAGTGTAGGGGCAATATTCTCCAGTACCGCAACTGACATGGGTACCCAGGTCAGCCGTATCGTATCTCTCATAGACTCGCAAGACGTTCCACCTTGACTAGGGCATACTTGATAGGTACAGGCAGATCAAGCCAAAGCTCATTTTCACAGAAATGGAGATTTTTTATGCCGGGAAGACAATCAGCCTAGTGCAGAAGGCTTCGGAAGTGGAACAGGACCTCCGCACATATGGCGTACAGCGCATCATTACCTTACCGAGTGCGAAGACCGGAAACACTGTCCCAGAGTCTCTAAACATACCCAACAGGTTTGTTCACGACTCCTTAACGCGTGTTCTCACTTGACCTTTGTTTAGTGTTACAATGGATTCTTTCCTTGCATCAGATGACGGTCGACCACTGGAATTTGAGCAGCTACCTTTCAGTCATCCATTGTACATCTTATACTCCTCCGGGACAAGTGGTCCGCCGAAATGCATAGTACACTGCGGTGGGGTACGCCTCCCGCTAACGTGCCATATTCTACTATTTATCTTCCTGTGCAGGGCGCCCTCATGAACAGCAAGAAGGACTGTATGGTTGGCTTCGGCATCCTTCCGACTGATGTCTATTTTCAATACACTACAGTAAGCAGTCCCATATACATATGCTGTGCGTGAAGTGATCAGCTCATACCCATACAAGACGGGCTGGATGATGTGGCCATTCATGCTCTCAGGTCTTGCATGTGGTGCACGCATTGTCCTCTACGATGGGTCACCATTCCACCCTGACCTCAGGGGTTATCTCAAGTTCATTAATGACCAGGGGTACGAAGACACTAGCGAGCGCAGACAACCAATGACTAAATTATTCTAGTGTCACGGTATTGGGCACAAGTCCACGCTTCCTGACCGAAGTCCAGATGAGGGGTATCAAACCGCGTATGGTCGGATCATAGTCTTGAGAGTTGATGCTAACTACTTTTGTAGTTGAAATTGCATCCTTTGAAGCTCTTCGCGCGATGACAGTCACAGGAGCCGTAACAACTGCACCTTTGATGGAGTGGGCGCACGAAGCGTTTGGTAGGAAGCTGCTTATAGGTTCGTCTTCTGGGGGGACAGACGTGTTCTGTGCATGTAAGTTTTCGTTGGGTCGCCCCTCGCCTATGTGCCTAAACTAGCACTCCTCAGTCGTCTCTTGTGTGTCGAGTTTCCCACTATATGCTGGAGGTTGTATCGGAACTATCATTCTCTTGACTTGGACTCACTATGCGTTTCATGCAGAACTTCAAGGCAAATCTCTCGGCATGGCCGTTGAATTATTCGATCCTATGGGAAAGAACATTGAGAACACAGGTCAGCCTGGCGAGCTCGTCATTACACGTCCGCATCCCTCGATACCTGTTTGTTTCTGGGGCGACGAGTCTGGCAAAAAGTTTCGACAGGCATATTACGACATGTATCCAGGTACGTTCTCCTGATTCCGTCTAGATATTGTCGTGCGTGTTCACGTTAGTACAGGAGTATGGCGTCAAGGGGATTTTGTGGTCAAAAATCCGAAGACGACAGGGTTCATCTTTCTAGGGCGGAGGTACTGACTATTATTAAGCTTTGTTAACGCAAGCTGATCTAATCATTTCCACAGCGATGGCGTACTCAACCCCTCTGGTGTTCGTTTCGGCTCAGCGGAGATATACTCTGTCCTGGAGCTTTTCTCTGACGAGGTCGATGATTCATTGTGTGTGGGCCAACGGAGGACACAAGACCCTGACGAGCGTGTCCTGCTCTTTCTGAAGATGCGCTCAGGGCGCAAGCTCACACCTGCCCTCATTGACCGCATAAAGAGCGCGATCAGAACCAGCCTTAGCCCGAGACACGTTCCAGCCTACGTGTTCGACACCCCAGATATCCCTGTACGTAGGCTGTCTGTGCGGTGGACATGACGATCCTGATGCTTGTGCAGTACACTGTAAACGGCAAGAAAATCGAGATTGCGGTCAAGCAGATTGTTTCGGGGTCCGATCTAAAGCCGAGTGGGACTGTGGCAAACCCTGAGTCACTTAATCTGTACTATAAGTACAGGGATATCGAAGGTTTGGTGGGCTCGAAGACGATGGCGAAGCTTTAGTTGTAGACATTAATATCAGAAGGTTGGATCTTTCCACCACATATTAACTTGCCAGCCCAACCATTTGGCGTTCACGTCGGAGTTAAGGCTGGGGAAGATTCATGTGCAATGCGGAGACAGCATGCCCCGTTATACAGTGAGCCATCTCGTGAGTCTTCCATATTGCTGGCGATTTGTGATTCGCTTCTTCCCGCTCTCTCGTGACCCTGCGAGACGGTCAACTTCCCGTGTCCCTGCTAAAACGTTTTGAACGCCAGTCTATTTCCAGGTCCAAGTTAGAGTCCGGACACACGGCAACAGTTGACCGGTTTGTGCAATCTCGAACCGAGCCTGCCAATGGGGTATGATAATGATCACCCGGACCGCGAAGCGGTATTTCACTAATATTGACTATACCATGGAACTACTACACGACATACTTATCTTGCATACTCTGGAATTCTATCCTGATCATAACGTCGCGTATGCAATCACTTCATCGAGACTACATCGTCTAATAAGGGGTCGTCAACTCATCAGAAACCCAGAGGTGACAGTAAAGTCCGATGTGGTTCCTTTTGTAAAGGTTCCTGAATCCGTCCTATGGCAGGTGGTTTGCTATTTGACTAGATAATAGTCAGGGGCAACACTGGTTCAATAGTGGGCCCGATGAAAGCACATGCGTTCGACGAAATCATGATACACCTGATGCTCTGGCCTCCATTACACTCGGAGCAATTTCTTAATCCCCCTGCGGGGTCACTCTATCTCCCGCTCAAAATAGCACAGTACCTTGATAACGGGGAACATACAAGCTCACGGTTGGGTTTAAGTTTCCCATTACTCTGATACACCAATCATCACTGCTCTTTAGACAATTGGCGGATGCATATTTTGTGTCTTTGACCTGGACGACGCCATCTCTCCGTTTGAGGAAACGTCGCATATCTTCGCTAGTAAATGTATGCCTACTGGGTCCTGATATCACTTGGGAACACATGACTGGACCTCCCCGTGAAGCCATCAAGGCACTCATACTGGAAAATCTCGATATGCACTTTTCAAGCCTGATATGATAAACTGCCGCATGACAACAGGAACTCGAGGCTATTGTTGTGTCCCGTTATTGCTCGAATCGAGGAGATCGCCGCTTATACTTTACATTTTGCACCACACCTTCATTTCCGCATCGACAAGATAACCGCTTCAACTTGTTTCAAAGCAATAAAATCACATGGTAAAGGGTGATTTGTCTGGGGATTCGAAGATGCATGATAAAGCAATTAATTAAAAGGAGTCCGTACAGAAATGTATGTGGAAGCATGGACCCTTCCCCCCTCGTCAGCTTTGTTGATGCTTCTGGAATACCAAGAACTTCCTAACCTCGGTGAAATACCGCTCCCTCACATGCCTCCGGACTGATAACTTCCAATATAGCTGTTATAAGTCCCTCCAACACCCAAACCAAAAAGTAAAATCGTACCATACCATCCCGCACTATCACCCCTTCTGACTCGCTACAAGCAGTCGGATATGTTCCTCGTTCCATGGTCTCAATCAGCCGGAAGAAGAACATTCCGTCTGTCAACCATGGGTATTCTCTGCATGTGTTTCTATTGCATGCACTATGACTCCCATACCTGTCCGCGCAGGCGGCCGAGTACGCGTATTGTCTTCTTATCCACTAGTTCGTTGCACACATGTACAGTTTGTATTTTTACGTCATTTCATCTGCGGAGGGCGGCGCGTCTAAAACGGCCAGCGGGAACGGCGGACTGGTGGGGGTATGTGCGCCTCACATCAGAGCATTCGTACGCCCAGAGATGTGTGGGGAATACTGGGGGTCCTCTAGACCGGATATCACTGTCATCAGTAGAGTATTAATATAACACACATAGGACATGAAATTTGATTTCAAAAAACAGACCCTTGGGGCGCGCGACTTTGTGAATGAGGATGCCCATGATGTATGGATTGCATATGTGAATCATTGCAAATGCGTCAATTAGGATCAAGCCGGATACCTGCGATCAAACAAATACCGCCTGTGGTTCAAACGGATTCTTTTGCGCAATGTCTTCCCGGCCTTCTCCGTGAATCATCAACCAAGTCATAAAAAAGAGAGACCACCTGACCATGGACGTCGCCGTGAACGAACACATGAACCCGATCGCACTGTGAAATTTGGAGAAGTACATCGCCACAGGGGAATGAATTGCTTCATGGGGGCTTGACTTGTCGCCCAAGATAGAGAGTCAACATGATGTCTTACATCATTAGGCCCCTTGCATATTCCGAAGGAGGACTCGAACAGTGGTTTTTGATTTGGGGGTTTATATGGTAAACCGGATCTTGAAGCTACTGTTATCGGCTTGATGCGTCGGATGATTCCTGAACTGTTTCATCGTTATCCGCAAGCGATGTAAACGATAAGACGTGCGCGATATGCCAAGCGACGTCCTGGATCCAACCGGACGCAGCAAGTGCATCCTATGCTGCGCTGAAACACACCGACTGGGTCCAGAATACCGTACACGGCAGTCATAAAAATACTAAGATGGACGGGTGTTCATTGCAAGGCTTCCCCAGGGAAGAAAGAACAACACAACAGCGTGTTGATCAAGGAATTCCAAGGTGGTCTGGAAAGAAACCAATGCATATGAGAGCCATGTTGTAGCCGCCCGGCTGCCATGATGCCGTAGTCACGCCAGATTGCATCAGACACTTTAGGGAGCTCAGTGAATGGAGCCTGAAGGCGAGCTCCCCCAAGTCTGAGACCTGATATATGATATTTGACAGGTTGCCAAAAGTTGCAGGCCTGGACTGTCCGCGACGTCGTCAATTTGGAAGCAAGGATATGACACGTAATATTTCGTTACTAAGAGCTGCCTAGGCTGTGACACATATCAAGGTCGAAGCACAGCAGCGGGCGACCCTTGCTCGCGTCCCATCTCCTGTCAGACGACCGTCTGGCCGCATCTACTGTTCATCGTTAAGCCTGAGACTGTCACGTAAAAGGTGTAAAAGTCCTGTTACCTTGCTTGAGCCTTGCGTTCCATTTGAGTTGATCTTCAACGATCATTGCGTTCTATGCCCGCGCGCTCGACGTTCGTCGGACGGGCCGTGTCGCCGCCGCGGCTACCAGGTGACCAGGTGCAAATTGGAATTCGCATGATGATTACACAGCCACAGCCTGTTGCTTCACTCCCGAACGTTCAAGTTCCCGGTGATATATCAACATCAAATAGAATCGGACCGATCTCGTTTAACTTTCATCTACACCATAACTTATGCTGCACCAAGGCTACACTCGTCAGGCTCGTGACAGTAGTCTTATCACTCAAATCAAGTGCAGCGAACTCACGGGTTTCAAATACTGATTAGCAAGGCACATATGTTGCAATGTTCGCATCCGAAGAGAAGCCTATACGCCACAACGATGCATACAGGCTCTTCAGAAGGCACGGTGCATTCGCTGTGAAAATTCTGAGGCATTGGACAAGACATATGTCATACCCTGCTACATTAGGAGGAATCATTTGCAATGTCGAGATCAAGATGCGGACGAACTAGTCGGTCAAGCAAGTGAACACTTCGGTGAGTCTCTTCTATCGTTGGTCTATGCACACTTTGATTCGCTGTAGATACTATCTTCTCCCGCCTAACCGTACCCGTCCATGGCGTTGGGGGCGACTTCTGCGGTGGACCGGTGCCACGCAAATGAGTTTTCTCAACTTCTACTTGATTGCTCGTATCTGATTACAGCACCCCCGGTGTACAGCAGTTACTCGGGTCGCACAATGTACCCGATGCGGATCGTGACGTTTCGAATAACGGTATTTCCAGTACGTACGCACAAGACCATTATGTAAATGCGCCAATACTATGCTCACCCTGATTGCACGAGCTTTGGTTACTTATATGCAACTTGAAGCCTATCTTGTTGAGATTGACCTAGATGCAATTGATCCGCTTCACCATGTATTTGCCGTCCACCCGCCGGGACACCCTGATGCGGCATACGTTGGACGGCCTCGCTTGAGCGCTACTTTCAGGGTTCCAGCATCACATGCCGTTGATATCCCGGACTTGCGGCGGAAGCATGCAACAAGTTGTTGTTGTCACTTTGTTCTGCAGAAGGCTTCTCAAGACTTTTGACTTCTTCGTAGCTATATTATAGGCAAGGTCATAGCAACCTTCAAGAAAGGGTTTGATGGAGGCGCATGCATTCGACGAGTTTCTGACCCACCATTACACTCGTGACGCCTGCAGGTCGCCCGTAATTACTACAGAGCGCTCTGTAGCATTCTGTAGCACAATCCAACACGCTGATTGGCATATTTACGCTCTGACAGACAAGCTTGGGAACTCTGTTCTCAACAGCGGGGTAACCCTGATGACGACACCAAAGACAGCCTGAGTGTGTAACTTTTTTTTCGTTGAGACGTCGAATTCTTTCTTCTGAGGGATACACAGCTGACTCTGATTATCTGCGGATAACTTAGTTCTCATACTTTGACTACATTTTTTTTATCTAGGCTGACTCTCATGATAATCTCGTCGAAGCCATTTCTCTGTCAAGGAAGCTTGGCATCCTTGCTATCAGACTTATTTCTCCTGCGGCTAATAGGCTTCGGGCTACAAAATCCCCGATGCCGACAAATCAACGTTATCATCTACACGAGGCAGCGGAATTGCGTCCACTATGGCACATGCGAGTGCGTTATTGTGTATGCCAACCACCCTCGATACAGCAGGCGCGTGTGATATTTCTTGATGAAGCCAACCCCACTGGGATCCAGTCTGACTCTGACGTTATTCGAATCTGCCAAGTTAAAAACCTTTGATTGGCAAGATGACCTCAAGGGGTTAATATCCTGACCTTGCAACAAATTATATTACGTCGCAGTGCTTTATTATCAACAAACAAACTACCACTGTCAAGTACAAGAGTACTCGAAGTACCTATTGGTTGTCATACGGACTGATTGTTTCATATTTCCTGGTGGTAACATCGTACCCTCGCAAGTGCCGAGAATTATTACCAGTGGCGGTCATGTGTACGGGCCTTCCGCTAATTTCCAATGTTCGCGTCCATGGAAAATATGTAGGCACATTGTCAGCATGACGTACGAAGAATCTCGTGCATTTCAATGAAGTCATTTTGGCCCGCGTTGGCCGTTCATACCACTCACATCTCACATGCTTCTGACTATCTTTGGTGGCGAGGATATTTATCATCCGTTGCCAGTGGAGCGCCATAACAGGGTTGCTCTCTAAAAGCCCTTGATTCCCGAATTTCGAAGGAGGGCTTCTCGCGTCCGACTACGATTGAGTCACCGCACGCATGATCAGCGCTCGAGGCCGTGTTCACGATATCGATTCTAACGCCGAGTTCACATAATACGAGCCAACGCCATGGGTTGCACGTGCTCTCAGATAAGCAAGTCAGGTCTACGGAGCCACTGCTTCCAGATGCCGCCTGCCCCATTGTAACCCCCAACCTTGAGTTTAAAAATGTCGTTCTTTGTTATTTATGGCAGAGGACCTGAGCGCCTAGGCGTTGTCCAACCGGAGGACGGAATCGAACTTCGTGCGGACCCAAGTATAGATGTTCTAGAAGAACTTCTGTGATACACCATGCGTTGATATTGTCAAACACTCCCATGCTAACAGAGCCTGGACTCTGGAGCTAATACCAGGAACTCATCTCCCTCTTACCAAAAAAAGGAAAAGCTCAATTATTGAATTGATTGTCTGGGTGCTGAACGCATCCCCCGTTGTGTATGTAGATGTAAACTAGAACAGTTACTAAGTACCGTCTGGCCTCTACGTATACACGTACAACGGTAGATACAAGAAAAATTACTTAAATAAAAAATCCATCAATGTCTCTATGGTTGTGGGTAATTCTGTTGATGGCGTCCATTATGCAAAAGAAAGCAAGAAGCAAAGCGAGCTATAATAATCCGGCTATAACACCACGAGAAATAAAGGAGGGACAAGAGTTGGAGATTTGTGGCATGTAATAGCGCTTGAGCATCCATCCACCTGGGATTATCCGATGTGGTATGTACATTTGCATGAAAGTTTTGGATCATACGATCGCTGAGAGGTCATGCCGGTCGTTAGGTCGTTTTCGGAAGTGATGGGAAAAGTCCGATCGGAAAGTATTGTCCCTCAGTGTACTTTCTTCTTCTTTCTGCCGTCAAGGACCGCACCAGCATTGGTAATCAACCGATGGAGTTCGCCGGACTCATTAAGCTCGCGGATGGCAGCTATGGAGCCAACGGACTTGCCCCCAACAAGCATGAGGGGAAGATCGGTCGAAGATGTGAGACGATGTAACAAAGGGATCAAAACTTCTGAGTCCTCTGAGAACACGTGTAGAGTGATGAGTGACTAGTAAATCAAAGTCAGGGAACCAGTTTACCTCGTTGATCAACTTCAAAAGTCATAGGAGGCGGTTGTAAGTCCATAACTGCAATGATACGTCTTATTTCCCTAGAATGTGCATTGTGAGCCTGGGACGAGAGATGAGCATCAGCATGAGGCTAAGAGGGAGAAGAAGCGACTAACCTTGGTGAACAACATAACAGGATATCGAGACCACACATCTTGCACGATCTGGTTTAATTCGTCTGCGGCGCGTGGACTACGAGTGTCGAAGTCAAGTACAAGTTGGGGGTCGATAGGTTTGGCTGGGTCTATCGAGCGTGGAATCATGTTCTGTGGTAGTGCTGCTATGAAAGCGGCTACTGCTGCCAGCTCTTGCGACTCGTCCAATTCTATTTGGGGACGGTTGACATTGCTGACGACTGTCTTTCTTTGGCTATTCGAAGGTAGACGGAATAGTCTAGACGAGGGTGGAGGATCATCTCTGTCTTGTTGATGTGATCCATGTGTGCCTGCGTGACCAAGAGCGTCGGTCCGAAGTGCTATTGGAGCAAGGTCTAATGAAGGCCTTGCTACAAAAAAGATGTAAAATGACACAACGATAAGGCTGATGAGAGCGAGAGAAGTAGCTCTATGATTGAGTGACTTTCGTTGGTGCTGCAGTGAATGGAGAATGGAGGTGATGGGGAGCGTCGACATGATGACCGACGAAGTGAGTTAATCGGGAAGGAAAGGTAAAAGAGTGTTGAGGACTAAAAAAGACCCTAGATAAATGAATGGCAAGTGAATGAAAGTTTTGGTCGGTTATTTTGAAAGCGAGGCCGAGAAGTTGGAGTGCAACCCGAAACAATGAAAAGCAAAAGGAATTGAATCGAGCCTAATTGATCTTCTCGTCGGCTCGAACCTTTTTGGTCACACAGGAATTCCGCTATTACCTAATTTGGTATGTTACTCCGTAAAACGGCCGATCTTTATCGATATTATCTTTTGATGCGCCAAGGTTGGCAAAACGCCCATGGAACAAACGTTTATAGTGGCGACGTGGCCTCCGGATTCACGTGGGAATATTGATACACCTCGCCGCTGAGTGTACGCCGCTGTTAACAGTCCTAGGCTCGTCTTATCGTATATGTACCTTATATGTCTCATTGGTGGACCTAGATTATCGCCATCGGGCAGCTTCTCGTCCAAACTTGTGCCGTCAGTGCACGGGTTCGTTTGTTAATCATACTACGTATTCGAATTCCCCATACCCTCTCCGAAAGGTACACCATAAACTCGTTCTTCAGCTTGAATTCTTCTCTTATCGATACGTACCTCTAGCCCGCATAATCATTAATGCTAACCCTATGCTCGATGTCGGACGGGTAAACCCGAGCGCCCGTCCCCATTGAAGTTTTCTCAGGGAAGCTTATTGACATGTCCGTCTTACAATTGCCTCCACTGCTGGCTTATCACCATGCTCTTGGACACATGTATAACCGGTGAATTGGCAGTTGCATTATAGGTCACATAAAACCCACAAATAGTTCCACCGCAAACCCCTACTCGGATGAACAAAACAGCATAATAGCAGTACACATAAATATGTAGATGACTTAACAATACAGCGCTCGATTTCAAGCACATCTCACTGGTTTCATCACATATGATGACGTGGACATCGCCAACTCTATTGCGTCTCTCGCTCCTTCACGTTATCCTCCCTTACAGTCATCCCCGCATTCTCAAACATCTTCTTCAACTTGCCTTGTGCACGCAACGTGTGCAAGTCGTCGCTTCCGCCGAGTCCCTCTCCATTCAGGATTATGTTGGGGAACGTAGAATGCTCGGTGAGACGGGTAAGGATGAGCTTTATGAAGTCCCAATCATCTGTAAAAACAATCAGCGCATGCATCAGAGGTAAGCACAGCGGCCACGACATACCTCGAAGATCGACTTCGATGATTTTAGGGGGAGGAGAAAGATTATACGACTCCAATAACTTCTTAGCTTTCGTTGAGAACCTACATAGAACCGGAGTGCATGAGGCTACCACGCAAATCAAATTACAAGGGGAAAAAGAACGCACGGGCAATATGACTGATGCAGACACAGCATCAGAACCTCACAGGATCTAGTAAATTGAAGCACCTGACATACCTTCGAGAATACGATCAGTGGATACTCTTCTCTCAGCTTTCTCATATGGGATTTCCAATCCGGTTGGTCACCACCAAGATACACACTCAGATCGATCGGCGCAGCAGGGTTTATCGAATGGGACAGCATGCGATCGTCATCGCTCGTCACGAAATGGAGCAAGCCATATATCTCCTCCACTGGTGGACCTTTGACCATCGAAACGATACTGGCACGTGAAAGCGACGAGGATATTCCTGAGAGGTTGAGAGGAGGGAGCGACCATGGCGTTCTAAAGAACAGGCAAAAGGCGAATAGAAACGCTGGAATGAGGAGAATACGACGACGACGGTACGATGAGCATGTGGAGCGACGGCTCGTCGAGTCGCTGGCCATCTTGTCGTCTGAGGAGGCGTAGATCCTATTGCAACGGCTTCAAGTTGGCAACACAGTGAATTCAAGTGCAAACCTGGTAGTCACTTGGCAAGCTGGCACGCTCACAGGAAAGTACTGAATTTGAAAGAATGGGGCGGCCCGTTCTCAGGCTGTTATGGACAAGATCGTCGGTCGGACCAAGACTAGATTGCAATGATTGAAACAATGAACGCGGGAGAAAAGCAGTCTCAGGACCAGTGTTCAGACTATATACTTATCCGTGGAGGACAGCCATGGACGCCGTGGGTTAACGTGAAAATTGAGTGGGTCTGTTCGGTGCTGTGCACTTCTGGACGCCCCAAAGGCTTGTGAGAATTGAATATTCGGAACCGCCTGCGGCAGTACCTTACTGCCTCTTTTTAGCCGACCGCCTTGACGTTTGAGGTCAGGCCGAAGGTAATTTTACAAGGCTTGGCCTATAGATGTACCAAGACCACGAACTGAATTTAACTGGCCTTGGCCACAGCCTATAACTAATAACTCAAGCTGGGTCGACCAGATTGTGCCACGTTCAACGAACTAGTTCAAATCGCATGCTACCCCAAAAGGCAATTCCCGACCTCGAAGGACGGGGAGCGGACCTCAAAGAGCGTTAACGTCCACCGCGCATCGATACGTATTACGCAGGACAGCGCAAGACTTTACCGTGACAGTTTCTCTCGCAAGCATCTCGTGATACGCGCTCTTCTAATCATGTCGTGTCATGCCGGCTATCATTTTCTGCAACGAGGTTGCTTGATCTAGTTCACGCACACTCCAACATGCATGGTGTCACCGAGCTCGAGGACATAGTGTGTCCATGTCAGTGCCGGCACATGGATTCATTGCTGCTTGCCCGCGCCGAGTCCCGAACTCCTCCACGTGACTATCATGGACTCAGAACAGTGCCATCGCATCCATCTCACTGATTGTCTCCGATTTCATCCAGTAGATCATCGTAGATAACATGGAAAGAAGAATAGATTATGTGGTCTTTGACATGGATGGTGCGTAGAACTTCTAACCTCCTTGAGTACTCAACGCAAGACGCGCGTCTTTGACAGGCCTTCTCATCGACACGGAGAGAGTATATACCGAAGTCACCAGTACGCTCCATGTCACTACGCTTCTTCAACAGCTGACACAAACTCCAAGATGATATCCTCGGTCGCTACGGCAAGATCATGACATGGGACATCAAGGCACAACTCATGGGAAAACGTACGTTCTCTGATCTCTCTGGACTCGTTCAACGCAAACCGTATCGCAGCACGAATTGAATCTGCGACACACCTGCTCTCTTTGTTTCCCGGAATCGATATCACAATCGACCAGTACCTCACAGAGTCCCAAGAAAAGCAAGATGCGAACTGGCCAACCGTGCGGCTCCTTCCGGGAGTACAGAAGTTAATCCAGCACCTGGTGAAACACAACGTGCCAATTGTAGTCGCCACTGCTTCTTCACGACGGAACTTTGTCCGCAAGTCTGAGAATCTCAAAGAATTCTTCGACTACTTTCAAGGCAACATCGTCTGCGCTGATGATGTAGCAGGCAAGACTACGGGGAAGCCTGACCCGTATATTTTCCTGCATGCTGCAGGTGTTCTAGGCAAGGCAGTAGGCGCTACAGAGCAGTGCACGGAGGCTGAGGCTGTGGAAAGGGGCAAAGGACTCGTTTTTGAAGACGCCGTTTACGGTGTCCAAGCGGGGAAAAGAGCCGGAATGTCAGGTAGGTTGTTGTTTCAGAGTTTTAATTGGTCTCACGTTCTCTTCAGTTGTCTGGGTACCTGACGAACGCCTTTTGGACGTTGCTAGTGTCAGTCCATACGTCCCAGATGAGACGCTTACGTCCATCGAGCATTTCAAGCCCGAGAAGTGGGGCCTCCCATCTTACGACACCCAATGACGCTACGGATTGAAAGTGATCATTTATAGCTGCCTTTCCGCATACTATCACAATCACATTTTCTCCAATCTCGGGCATCACCCTGGTGTAAAGTACCCTATGCCATATTGTGCTTGTGGTTTCCTTTACGGTCGCAGTCCTTGTTGACCTGAGACACATTGACAGTGGTGGTAGCCGCGTTTGACATGTCTAAGTAAGTGATGGAAGGGACGTCTGGGGTCTGGCCGAAGGTAATTTTATAAGGTTTGGCCTATCGATGTACCAAGGCCACGAACTGAATTTAGCTGGCCTTGGCCACAACCTATAACTAATCACTCAAGCTGGGTCGACTAGTGCCACGTTCAACGATATCGCGCGTTGCCCCAAAAGGCAATTCCCACCTCGAAGGACGGCGAGCGGAGTGTCGAAGCTGGCGTTAACGTTCACCACGTATCGATACGTGTTACGCAGGACAGCGCAAGACTTTGCCGTGACAGTTTTTCTCGCAAGTATCTCGTGATACGCGCCCGTCGTGTCATGTCGGGTATAATTTTCTGCAACGAGGCTACTTGATGATCTAGTACACCTACACTCCAACATGTGTCTGCATCATGGCGTATCACCGAGCTCGAGGACATAGTATATCAGTGCCGCCACATGGGGATCATTAACATTGCTACTTGTCCGCGCCGAGTCCCGAACTCCTTCATGTAACTATCATGGACTCAGACACCATCCGGGGATTGCAAGATGTCTTAAATATTGCAATCCTCGATGTGAGAACAGTCCCATCGCATCCATCTCACTGATCGTGTTCGATTTCATCCAGTAGATCATCATAGATAATATGGAAAGAAGAATAGATTATGTAGTCTTTGACATGGATGGTGCGTCGCACTTCTAACTTCCTCGAGTACTCAACGCAAGACGCATCTTTGACAGGCCTTCTCATCGACACGGAGAGAGTATATACCGAAGTCAATAGTACGCTCCATGTCCCTGCGCTTCTTCAACAGCTGACACAAACTCCAAGATGATATCCTCGGTCGCTACGGCAAGATCATGACATGGGACATCAAGTCACAACTCATGGGAAAACGTGCGCTCTCCGATCTCTCTGGACTCGTTCAACGCAAACCATATCGCAGCACGAATTGAATCTGCGACACACCTACTCTCTTTGTTTCCCGGTATCGATATCACAATCGACCAGTATCTCACAGAGTCCCAAGAAAAGCAAGATGCGAAGTGGTCAACTGTCCAGCTCCTTCCGGGAGTACAGAAGTTAATCCAGCACCTTGTGAAACACAACGTGCCAATCATAGTTGCCACTGCTTCCTCACGACGGAACTTTGTCCGCAAGTCTGAGAATCTCGAAGAATTTTTTAACTACTTTCAAGGCAACATCGTCTGCGCTGATGATGTAGCAGGCAAGACTATGGGGAAGCCTGACCCGTATATTTTCTTGTATGCTGCAGGTGTTCTAGGCAAGGCAGTAGGCGCTACGGAGCAGTGCACAGAGGCTGAGACTGTGGAGAGGGGCAAAGGACTCGTTTTTGAAGACGCCGTTTACGGTGTCCAGGCAGGGAAACGAGCCGGAATGTCAGGTAGGTTGTTGTTTCAGAGTTTCAATTGGTCTCACGTTCTCTTCAGTTGTCTGGGTACCTGATGAACGCCTTTTGGACGTTGCCAGTCCCAGCCCATACGTCCCAGATGAGACGCTTACGTCCATCGAGCATTTCAAGCCCGAGAAGTGGGGCCTCCCACCTTACGACACTAAATGACGTTACCGATTATTAGCTTTTCGGCGTGAGCCGTTACCGTAAGCATTGTATCCCCAAGGTGTACAAGGACGTCATTTCCGTTTCAACCTGATTTGCAAATAGATATTGAGCACCCTAGAGCTTGTAAAAGGCGCTGCTGCATATAAAAGCTACTCTTCGTCGATGCACTGGACAAAAATAGTTCAAAGTCCCCCGATTGAAAGTGATCCTTTGTGGCTGCCTTCCGCATACCATCACCATCACATTTTCTCCGATCTCGGGCATCACCCTGGCGTAAAGTACCCTATGCCATATTGTGCTTGTGGTTTCCGTTACGGTCGCAGTATTTGTTGATCTGAGACACATTGACAGTGATGGCGGCCGCGTCTGACACGTCTAAGGAAGTGATGGCAGGCTAAGTGACAATTGTGATTATTATGGCTGAAATCAGAACGGAGCTGTCCATTATAGATCCCTTTGACCCTAGAACAAAAAATGTCAACACTACGGATGCGAATTACCCTTGAAGGGTCCACCTTTTTGTGAACAATCCCTGTCCGTACGTAAGTCGTCGACAACGCTATTGACTAGGTCAACAATGAACTTGACAAGACGCATGGCAACTGATTATTGGCAGGTCAGCACCGACGGTTGGCAGATGACAGAGCCTCACTAGCAGGGTGGCAGAATCACACTCCGCGTGCCGATGGAAGCCTAAAGTAACGGAGCAGCCGTGATCGACGTCAACCCCAGTCACGAACTAGATGCACACATTCAGGTAGGTCTGGGCCACGGAATGTTTGACGGTATATGCCGTAGCAAATGACGATGATCGATCACGGACATGTTTTCTCACTCCAGGCCAAGTCCAAATACAGCGTGTTGGACATGCCCTTGAAAATCACTTGAAGGCAAAGAGTCACATGATGCCATCTCGAGATCTCGACTAACTGGTACAGCGCAACAGTACTAGTTCTGCTGCATGAGCAAATTTCATGTCTACCACAAATCAGCGCGCTACTAGTACTAGTTCAGCGTGTTCCATCATGCCAAGCCGCTGTTTGCCGTCCCCTAACATACTGCTGGCTCCTGAACACCGTAAATAGTGCCCTCCAAAACGAGGCGCTTGCTCCACCCCAGGGGTGGGTTGTTGCTAACTTTGGACTGTTCTCAGCCCTGGGCACCTGACGAAAACTGCAAGTGCCAGCACATACCTCGCAGATCTGAGACGTCCACATTCATCAAGCATTTCAAGTAGGAGTGTGGCTTCTCGCCTTAAGATAAATAACAGAAGGGGGGTTAATCGATTGAGACCTGATTTAGAAGTGGATATAGTATCTTGTTCATAAATTTACTGTACCTACCAGAACATGCGATGTGCACAGCACTTGGCCTTAACTGTACAAGGGTTAGAAGTACGAACCAGCTCCAGCGTACGTGCGCGGACTGGTAGTACTAGCAAGAGCCTCATCGCCAGACGAATCATCGTGTTCTAGTGTTAGCGTTTCCGTCTGTAGACGTGCATGTTCGACGGACCCAGGTCCGAATGCTGGGGAAGGCAGTGTGTAGGGCTTTGCATGCACCGCCAAAATCCCTGTAGGTATCCGCGCTTGCAAGTCCTGCTGCTTAGGCACAGGCTGAAATGTCAGCTGCCAGTCGTAAACAAAAAAATGATCAGTACCCAATATTTCATGCAATCGAAACACCTCCGACTTACCGAATCGTTGATTTTCTTATAGTGTTTCAAAAATACGCCCACGCTCTCCAATTCATCCGCAACACGTCCTTTGCGTCCGCGCTTCTCGCGGTCCCGCCCTACTGCAATACCAAGCCCGCTCTCCTTCATGTCCTCAAGCTCCTTCTTTGCCCATAGTAACCATGCCACCGCCTCCCCGCCCTTTTCGCGCGCTCCACTCTCTCCTGCATCAACGCCAAGCCACTTATGCGCAAGCGCTGTATGAAATGCCGATGCATCTGCAAGATAACGGCGCAGCTCGATGCAGACTTCTGCATTGGAGTCTGGATTAGAAGACGAGGAAGATGGGCGTGTGGAGCCGAGCGTCATGGCAAGCGCACGCGCAGAGGAGTACAGCGACACGCATTCAAGGTGGAATTTAAATATCAGCGGGATGGAGGGGTGTGATTTTGGAAGCGGAGGGCCGGGGGATATGGCGTTGTCGTATGCAGACTTGGAGAGAAACTTGCGAATTGCCAGAGTTTGCGCGTCAGCGAGTGCCATCCTGAAACATAGCATCCAACATGAGATGAGATGAAATGAGGGAGCGTACTGACTTTGCGAGGGCAGCATTAACCTCCTTCCTCAGATCGGGCGGCCTAGCCGACGCACCCTCCCCTTTATCCCAATCCAACAACACCTTCTCGCTCACATAGGTAAAGATCCCGCTCGCTCTGCACAGCATTATCACCGCAAAATTGAGCTTCTCGTCCTTCGCTTTTCTCTCGATTTCTGAGATCGCTCGATCATACTCATAAGAACCGAGACTTGCAACCGTCACACGCGCGAAATTCGACAGCGCAAAGGCATAAGTGAGCAATGAGGATGCAAGGTCCGCATGCAGCGATGCTAGAGCGATTCTTGGGGACATGTGAAATAGATGTGCGGAAAGTGTCGTGCGCCAGCTGAATTCTTTGAACCTCGAGCTAGTCAGTCAAACGCATAGCGGATCAACCATAAGACTCACGGGGTTCGGATTTCAGACGAATGTCCCCTGATACGACACAGGCCATGATCCCATGCAAGTATGGGAGGTAGTCATCGAGAACCTAGAGGATATATACTGTGCGAGCCCTGAATTGCAAACGGTGATGCACACCTTGATCAAGCGCAAATAATCCTTGTCGTCTGTGTCAGTGCGTTTGGTCACTTTCAGGACACCGCGTAGGTTTGCTCGCGCTTGGGTGGCTTCAGCGATGTGACTTGCATATACATTGGATGGCGTGGTGTCAACGCAAAAGTCTCCAAAAGAGATAGCGCCAGTAGTTGGGAGTTCGTAAAGATAGGTGCTCATTGTGCATTCATCGGCCACTGGCGGTAGAAACAAGCGACAAGTTAAGCTTGGGGTGACTGTGCCGGCTTCAATTAACAGAATAAAATGTGATCTGACCCAGGCTCGAACTGAGGACCTTCTGTGTGTTAGACAGATGCGATAACCAACTACGCCATCAGACCGATAGTAAGTCAAGGAATATTTATTATTTAATTATGCAAATGGCCATGTCCAGTTTGCCCCCATAAAATATTTCAAACGTGCAACCACATGTCGCTCCACGCTCGAAGTGCCACCAACACATCAGATTGTTCATGTCGCAAAAAAAATTGATTCTAAGAATTCTAAGAAAATCTGGATTTTTCTTTGTGGAGTCAAGACATGAATTAGAATTTAGAGGTTGAATCAGACTTCCAAAGTTCAAACGCCGTGGGAGTTGGGTTCGAAGCTATGTTCTGCAGATATCCCGACGAATTCCGATGCCGTCCATACGGCCGCAGGCCTAGTCCCGCACATCACGGTCCTTGCGTTATTAATACAATGACGGTAAGTCCAACTAGCTATTATAGTTAGCGGCTGTTGTACAGACGACTATTCGGATCCAGGTCAAGCTTGCAACGACTTTCACCCCAACGCTACACGAGTGAAGCTAGGGGAACGTACAGAAGTAAGTACTAGTGGCGCACCTCGTGCCGTCGCCAAAGCAGAACTTGAGCTTCATCAGAAATGATTGTGCTGCGTATGAACCCAATGACATCACCAAATATCCGGGGATACTACTACTTCCGACTCGGAGTCCAACCCAACTTGAAGCTCAATTGCACATGCCATATAAATATCGGACATCGAGCTGCCGGATCCTCACTCTCCGCACTTTTGGATTCACTGCACTTGACCTCACCGTGCATTTTTTCAGGTTCCTCGCCTCACCAACTGATATCGGCAAACGCTTCGATAAGCCAGACATAGCGACCAGACTGTTTCGTATCACCTTGCATTGGGCACGATGAATAGCAGCTTAGAGGGCTCGGCAAATAGTTCCTATGGATCCGTGGCCATCATCGAGCCGACTCAAGTTGGTGGGCTTTTGAGCGCTGCATTATTTGGTTGTCTTGCCTGCCAGTCCTACTTGTATTTTACAAGATTCGCGAGCGATGGCTTCGCCCTGAAAGCAACTGTGAGTCGGTCAACCTTGCAATATATTCCTATTGATCGCATCATGTGTTTAGGTATCTGCAATCCTGTATGTTCCATGTTTGACTTGGTGCCTTCGATTGACATCCGTTCTGTAGTTTGATTCAGCTGGGCCAATTTGTCTGCATAATATTAACATTGCGGGCAATGACTGTCAGCGCCTATAGTGATCCATCTCGACTCAATATCCTTCCTCTAGCGACAGACCTGGTCATCATGTTGAGTGGCTTTACGGTATTCATCGTTCATGTAAGTGATTGATGTATATTAATTCTTTGGTGCTCACGGGTGGTGTCAGTCATTTTACGCATTTCGACTTTGGAAGTTGACCAGAAGCCTGTTCTTACCTATTCTTTGCGGAATGCTCTCCGTGGTCGCACAAATCTCCATGCTCATTCTCTCAGTAAGGGCGTTTTCTATGACGGACCTCATGACGTTTATAGACAGTCAAATTGTGCTGATTGCGCTGTCTTGGATTGCACGTGCGGCCTGTGACTCCATCACCACCGTCGGCGTCACCTGGAGTCTGAGAAAGGGACGAGTCTCTGGTTTTAGAGAGTATGACTATGTATCCGATATCGCCTACCACTCCTTACTACATCTTTTATAGCACGGCGATGACGGTCGACCGCTTGATTCATTGGACACTTGGTAAGATAGCAAGCGTCTTGCTTTAGTGAATACCTTCTAACATTACCTCTACACAGAGACTGCTCTGGTCACCAGGTATTTACCTCTCTCATCAATCGTTTCCTTTAATGATCTCTCAGTTTGACGACCATAACCGTGATAATCTTGGTAAGGATTGTACCACCCTTATCTTCCCCGAATGATGTGTTCTCTAACTAGCTTCAAGTTCACAGTCGTGAAACAAAACTGTGAGTGCGTTGGTGATGCATCTGACTACGACTGAAATGACGCAGATGTGTGGTTTGGAATATGGTTGTTGTGGCCTAATGGTAATGATATGGAATACTTGAAATCAAATCAAAATACTGACCCGCATATTGTGTAGTCGTAGGGAACTCCTTGTTAGCCTCGTCAGTCACCAAACGGATCAGACAGATGATAACCGCGATGAACTTACCAACGTGACATACAGGTTGAATCGGCGGCTACTCCTTCGAGAGAATCGGAAGTCCTCAAGAGGTGATGCCCAGAGTCGCGGTGGTGGTTTGGTGAGCAGCATTTAAATAACTGCGCATAAAATATAATTTTTTTTCAGAATGCAATTGGTTTCGCAGCGGGAGATATGCAATCAGACAGAGACTCGCTGCAAAACTTGAAGAACCGAGACGTCCAAGTTCAAGTGTTCCAAGAAACAGAGCGCTCAATCAATCAGGAACAAAACCGAGTTTCGAAGCCTGCGGTAGTTCACATACGAGCATGTGTTTCAACAGATGATGAAACTGATTGTTAATTATGAAACGAGTGTACGACGAGATGGTGTATCAGTAGCGTCCTTTAGGCATGAAAATTGATCGAAGCTTTGTTTGTAAGTGAATGTTCCTCGGTTGACTGGCCATAGCAGCTGCATGTGAGTTGCGAACTCAAACGTTCGTTTTCTACCAATTGCCTACAACACTTAGACTAGTATCGATCGTTAGAAAAGAGAATGGCTAATAACGAGTGATATCAATCGTAAGTAAGGATGACACGAAAAGAACGAACGCCTCGGTGTATCTTACACTTCAGAGTGGCAGTCTTCAAACATTATGTAAAGACCCACGCCTGCAGTAGTGCGGTGAGGCGGTATCGCTCCGAAACTACAGGAGACCTTCCACAAGACCTTTCACGCCTTTTGTCCCAACAATTCTTTCCAACCTGAACTTATCATACTTGGAATAAATCACCTTTGACATTACATCAGAAGCCTCCACCCCATCATCGAGGAATGGGAAAGACAGGAACTCGGAGAAGAACTGAGGGTGTTCTGGAGGGCCATAGAAAATGAGATTGCGGATGCCTCTGATCTTGTATCTGCAGATACAGGAATCGCTGTGTAAACCATAACTTTACATATATGCTTGAATGACATACCTGCGGTAAAAATGGAACCGCTCGCTAACGAGTAAAAATGCCTTTTTACCAGAGAAAAAAGTTTCTCGTGCTCGAGAGATGTCTTGGTTGGTAGAGTATCTACATGTAGTTAGTTGACGTCCTCGGGTTTTGTTTGTTTATGCGGAACTCACTCAGAGAGTACAGTGAAGCTCAGGGAAGACTGCTTCCGGAAGTGGTTGTGCACGCGTATGAAATCGAATGAGGAAGGTATGAAAATCACTGTGTTGGCACTCTGTACCGCGGATTTGAGTAATTTTGGTAGTAGCTTAACATGATGTAAGATAAGAGAAGTCAAGGTTGGAGTCGCAGAACTTACTTGAGTGGTGAAATACGCAAATCTCTTTTCGGGTTCGTCCTTGGGGTTCGCACAGTCGAAAGGAACAAACATCTTTGCATTGTTAAGGCTGAATTCATGAGGCAATTAAGAAGGCACTCACTTGGTCGATAGACTCCGGAACCTGTATGGCAGGCCATATTTTTTCGACTCTGACCTTCCCTGCAGCATTTTTGAGCGTGGTGTTAAACAACGCTCTCAATTCTGGCATCTCGAACGGTGACAAGAGGATGGACTGTCGAAGGTATGCCGAACTCGCGGAGACTAAGTCATTGTGCACAATGGATTGTCAAGAAGAAACCCACTGGCCGTCTAAATACCATGGCTTGATACGCGAGAAGTCGGCGTCATGGGAATCTTTTGGCAGGTTGTTCATGTTTGAAAGGACATACTGACATGCACATAATCAGAAAGAATATTAACATGAAGAATGACACGAGCGCACCTGGACATGCTCCCAATTTTGCATTGTCAGTGCATTCATTTGGTCTATCACTAATATTTCGATTGATGACAAAAAATCTGCGCTTCTGAAGAGAAGTTACAATTGACCGTTGTATTGGGTTCGCACAATAAACGCACTTTTCTTTCTCGATTGACATCCTCAACCCGAGCGGACTTGCAAAAATGATATCACAACCATAAAAATCGGCAAATAATTTGACACTTTTCCTTGTGAGTTTAATTCCAAGTCTGAAATTATCATCGACATTGCCCTTGAACGTTTCAACATGGTCTCGAGGGTATGTCCCAGGTTCTGCAACTGCCAGCTTATCGACTGCATCGGGTGGAAGAGCATACTCAGATAGGAAGCGAGAGTGGTTTTCGATTTGATATGCCGGAGAGGGCGTGTGTGTGGTTAATGCATCGAGCCAGGCGAGTGCCGACGAACGAAACGGGAGAAGAACGAGTACGGAGGGTCGAGTAAAACCTTGATCTTGAACGTCCTCTGGAGGAGAGACTGAAGCTGCTTTCGCATGTGCGAGACGTTCATTGTTTTTCAAAACTCGTCTTCGCTTTCTGTGTTTTTCTATTAACACGGCTGAGTCTAGAGATGGGAAGCAACAAACTTTGTGACGTGGTCCAGCGCGTGCAATGCAACGACATCTTGTACACTTCGGTGATCCTCCAGAGAAAGCGCAGGATTATATAGATCAAGGTGGGCGGACAAGATCGAGAGTAGATTATCTTGTATCTGCTTTTGATCTGAATTGTACATATATCAATATCATGACATGCGGTACACCGCTGAGCATACCTGACGACTGCTTCGATTGTCGCGCCTGAAATGGGCCCCTCAAACGCTCTGATATCTGGTAATCATTCCATGAATAGTCCAACAACACGATGATATACTACAGGGTGCAACATACTGCTGTTTTTTTGGCCAGTTTTTTCGATGGAGGGGTGTTATCTTCATTTCGTAAACTAAACACAGTTGTTAATTTGCCAACTTTCTCCCTCGAAGACGTCCAGCGTCGTTGATCCACAGAGCTTCTTGATGCATCTGATACAAGCTCCGTATTTGGTCCGTAATGTTGTTCGTATGCCGAAGTAATATCTGACGGAGTACCTTTGAGTATATTTCTTTAAACCACACTAGTGATGTACCTTGTGGATCTACATCGTCATTTTCTTCGTTACCTCCCAAGACCTCGTCATCTGTGGCGTTGTTAGTTCTGTCGCATAACATCGAGGGGCCTGGGTCCGAGGTAACATCTTCTACCAGCTTAACCGTCTTTCGTTTGTTTAACTTCTCGGGTGCTGGGGAATCCTCATCCCGTGTTCTTTTTCTGCTTTTTAAAGCAGACACATTTAGTAGCGTCAGGAGACGAGTCGTGGGAGTGTTGACGTTCTCGCCGAGGTCCATGGTATACTGTAATTTTGAAAGTGGACGCTCGTCAAGATCATCACAAAAATTGCACAACTGAGAGATTACCCGATATGGACGGCAGGGTGGCTGAACATATGACCAAACAAGTCCGTGCGATGTCATCAACACCCCGACGCGACATTTGAATGCTCAGAATGATACCTCCCACCTCGTGATACTATCGTAATGACATTAAGTAGATACTTCTTGTATCTATATGACACATCCTAGACACTACATAATATCGTATAGATACTGTTCTTTGCGCAACAGAAAATGAAAATGAAAATTTGATGCGCTGGCCGTTCGATTGAGAAGCATGCTAAATAATCAAAGCGCGCCATATCCTTCCTCGATCTACACGCACTCAGTTTTCTTCCAAGTCCTTTGTTTGGTATATTGGTGCACGAGTGCACGTGACGACGCGACGCGGAGTGCAATTGATAGGATTCCAAACCGAACCATATATTATCGTTTGTCTTTGTATCGTCTTTCCCCTCAGTCTGTTCCATCGAGACTGAGGGTACGTTCATTTTATTATCTCGCCACAGTAACTAGACACTAACACATATCTGTACTAGTGTTTACTGTGTCTAGGTACTTAATCTCAGTCTGTTCCATCGAGACTGAGGTGTTTACTGTGTCTAGACTTAACAGGTTATGAGCCCTGCTCACTCGTGAACGAGTGGCAGAACCAGCTAGACCAACAGATCACCCAGGAACTAACGTACCAGGTTATAACACCTCGGGCGTGCAGCGCTTCGCGCAAACTTCGATCTAAGTTATTGAACTGTCTCGTTGTTTCCGTTTCGAGCGAGAAGCATCAAACACATTATTTCAAATCATACGCTTATATATCTTAGATCTAGGGGGTCTGTGAGGATTTCTCCCATTATCACGCTTTCTCCCCAACTTCGTCAATCTCAATGCCTGTGCATACTCGTACCAAAAGTAATACAAACGCAACCTCGTCGATGTTGGCACCCGCCCCTACCCCGGTCATGCCTGCTGTCACGGCTATAACTCTTAGTCAGACTAATCTGGAAAAGATCGAGGTATTAGACCGCGGAACGAATAACTGGGGGATCTGGTCCGACAAAATGCAGAATTACCTCCTTTTGAAACACGGAGGTGGATATATCCTCGGGCTCATCATGCGTCCCGACCCATCTGCCGATCCAGCGAGCGCATCCCACTGGGACCTCAACAACCTTTGTATCATCGCAGCGTTACGCACACGTCCCACTGGGACCTCAACAACCTTTGTATCATCGCAGCATTATGCACACGTTCCAGTTCTGAGGAACAAGAATTCCTTTGCCCTTTCACTAATGCGTATTTAGCCTGGAATGCGCTGAAGTCCCGTCATGAGAAGGTTGGCCCTATCGCCCAAATCCTCCTCATACAACAAGCTTTAGCGATCCGATACCGTCGTTCCGAACGCCTCTCTACTACCAGCACCCAACTCAGTGAACTGGTCAGGCGTATCTATGCCATCGGGATACCTAAGGAGGAGGACTTCATCACCATAATGATGCTTAACGCTATGACAGATGACCTCCCACATGTTTGGAATCATATCGCCGATGCTCTGTCCACCAGTACTTCCACGAGCGCCACTGTTAGCGCTTACGGCCCTTCCAATATCCGCGCCCATCTGGATGTCGAGCAACAACTCCTCGACACCGAGAGGAGCAAAGGGGGGGATGTCGCATTACTTGCTAATGGTAAGGGCAGTGGAAATACCTCTGGTGGGCGGTCCAAGACCTGCACAGAATGCGGGCGTCAAGGACATTCCTTCTGCTGCACCAATTGCAACAGTTGGGGGCATCTCGCCAAAGACTGTTTCGCCAAAGGTGGCAGCATGGAAGGGAAACGAGAAGAGGTACTTGCTCGAAAACGCGCTGCCCGGGGAGCCAATACTAGCAAAGGAGGAGCTACTGCGAAGCCCGCCACCAAGCCCGCGTCTACGGGTAATCCAGGTGGTGTACGTTATGACATTGGGGGGCGCGCATACATCCTTGATGGTGAGACTCATGAAGCCATCTATATCGCCTCCCCTTCTGCTACCTCTGCTTCGTCACCTCCTGCTCCCACTGACACAGTGTCACGTGAATTTGCTGGACTCGCCTATGATACTCTCACCCCTGCCTTCATCCGTGAGGTCTCTGAAGTGGACGATGATGAATTCACGGCGCTTTACTCCGCACTAGACACTTTGCAGACTAGCATCGACTGGCGTCAGCACAGCCAACCAGTCGACTTTGCGGGCATTACCTACAAGGCGCCCAACCAACGCCAGCGCACGATCGTGGATCCCTCTATCGTCCCTTTCTTCCTCGACAGTGGAGCTTCTGTTCATATCAGCAATGCCGAATCCGATTTCTTTAGTCTGCGTCCTATTCCCCCCCGCACCGTCAGTGGCGTTGGGGGGTCCTCCATTCAAGCCATCGGCGTTGGCACACTCCGACTCGTTGTAGCTAAAGGGATCCATCTCACGCTCGACCACGTCCTTTTTATCCCAGCTGCTACCATACGACTCATCTCCGTGTCGAGTCTTTGCAGCGCACACCACTGTGTCGCCTCTTTTGATGCTACCAGCTGTTGGGTCCAGGCCCGCAGTGGCACACGCATGCTCTCCAGTACCCTCACATCCCGTCGCCTATATGCCCTATCTGGTGGGCAGCTCTCTGCAGATCACGCCTTCCTGGCGCAGCGCCTCCCCACCCTACAATCCTGGCACCACCGTCTTGGTCACGCAAACTACCATGCTGTCTATGACCTCACGCGCTCTGGTAACGCCACCGGTATGCCTATTACCCTTTCTACCGAACCTCCCATTTGTGATGCTTGCATTCTTGGAAAGCAGACCAAGTCTAGTGTTCCAAAAGTTCGCGTTGGGGAAAAGGCTACTAGAAGGTTAGGAGTTGTACATGTGGATCTCATGGAGCATCCGGACACTGTATCAGCAGCAGGCAATAAGTACATGATGGACATCATTGATGATTTTTCGTCCTACGCATGGTCAATCCCTCTTTCGGCTAAATCTGACGCCTTCCCTGCACTTCATGCTTGGGAGAAGGCTCGTGAGCTCGAAACCAACCTGAAGGTCGGTATATACCGATCAGACAATGGCGAGCTCAAGTCTGAGGCCATGCGAGAGTGGCTCCTCTCGCGTGGTACTCAACATCAGTTCACAGCGCCATATACCTCGGCGCAAAATGGTAGAGTTGAATGTTTGCATCACACCTTAATGGGTAAAGCACGTGCCATGTGTATCGCTAGTGGAGTCCCTGTGAATCGATGGGACGAGTTTGTTTTAACTGCTTGTTACCTGTCTAATCGCACCCCGGTCTCCTCCCAAGCTGGCCACACCCCCTACGAACGATGGTACGATCAGAAACCAGACCTTACCCATCTCCGTGAAATCGGCTGCCGTGCTTTTGTTCTGATACAGAACCGACACAATCCGAAGGTCTATGAACGATCAGTTGAATGCGTGCTTATCGGCTATTCCCTCAACTCCAAGGCTTATCGTTGTTATCATCGGGAATCCCGCAAAGTATTCGTCTCTTATCATGTATCATTTATTGAATCGCACAATTCTGCTGATACCCCACTCCACCCTGGTGTAACTATCGAGAATGCTTCTGTCCCGCTTGCTCTTTCGCAACACGCCTCTGTCACTGACACCCCAGATGAGGAGATCCTTCCCTCTGCTGCGTCACCTATCCTCCCACCTAACCCAGGACCAGCCCCCAATCCCCCTGCTACTGACTTACCTCGTCGGTCCACTCGAACACCCGTGCTGTCTGAGCGCCGTTGCGCAGCAGAAGGTATTCCTTACACTAATGCGACTCAACGCAATGCTCTGTCCTCATTGGCCTCTGCTGATCGACTTCGTACCCTACCAACAGTGCATGAATCTGATGAATCTGCACTGGCGGCGCTTGCTCATGAGGACATTGCCGACCTGGAAGCTGAGTTGGCTCATCTGACTGAGGCCTTTGCAGCCATCCCAGATGACTTCGACAACGAACATCCTTCTGATCCTGTCACTTACACTGAGGCAATAAACTCTGCACACACAACCGAATGAACTCAGGCGATGCGTGCTGAGTTTGACTCCCTGCGCGATCTAGGTGTCTACAAGCTCGTACCCCATTCTACAGTACCCACCGGCCGAAAGATCATGAAAGGTCGCCCCGTTTTCAAGCTCAAACGTGACCAAAATGGGGATCCTGTGCGTTTTAAAGCACGCTATGTGTGCCGTGGCTATTCCGCAGTCTGGGGACAAGATTATACGAAGACGCCTGCACCTACAGCCCACCTGGAGTCTTTCCGGATCTTAGCGCACATTGGCGCTGCCCTCGATTGGGAAATCGAGCAACTTGACATCAAGACGGCCTTTCTCTACGGTCTTCTAGACTCCGATGAGGTCTGCTACATGGAACAACCCGAGGGTTTCGTGGAACCGGGATACGAGAACCACGTCTGGGAGCTACAGAAAGGACTATATTGGATGAAACAAGGCGGTCTCATCTGGAATCGCACTCTTAATGAGGCTATGCTCGCTTGGGGTTTTGTCCGACTTAAAAGCGAGCACTGCATCTACTACCGTCGTAATAGCGCCGGCATACTCCTCGTCGCCGTTCATGTTGATGACTTCTTCACCGTAGGCAGCTCAAAGGGTGTTATCTCAGATTTTAAGACTCAAATCAAGACCAAGTGGCAAGTCTCTGAACTCGGAGACGCCCACTTCTGTCTAGGTATCGGCATCGCTCGTGACCGAGTCCTTCGCACAATTTCTCTATCTCAGACCGCTCTCATTGATCGTATTGTCTCCCAGTTTGGCCTCAAGGATGCGGTGCCCGTCTCTGTTCCTATGGAACCAGGCCTCCACCTATCCCGCCGAGACCATTCCCCTCGCAATGACACTGAACGCGAACTCATGCAATGTACGCCTTATCGTTCCCTAGTTGGATCTCTCATGTACCTGGCTATTGGTACTCGCCCAGATATCTCCTATGCAGTCCAACAACTATGCAAATTCCTCGACTCCTATGGCCGAGTTCATTGGGAGGCTGCAAAATGCGTTGTCCGTTATCTCAAGGGGACCCGCAACTTCTGTCTTGTCCTTGGCGGTGAACACACTGCTCGCCTCATTGCATACACCGACAGCGATCTCGGCAGCTGCATTGACACACGCCGTTCTGTCAGTGGTTACTGTTGTTCCCTTGGCAGTGGCTTTGTTACCTGGAGTGCACATCAGCAAAAGACAGTCGCATTGTCAACCTGCGAGGCTGAATATGTTGCAGCATCGGAGGCAGGCAAAGAAATAGCCTGGTTACGCATGCTGCTCAATGAAATCGAATTCCCACAGGCAACTGCGTCCCCGCTGATGTGCGACAACAATGGCGCGATTGTCCTCACCGAGGACTCCTCTTTCCACGCTCGTGTCAAACACATCGACTTGGCACATCATTCTATCCGGGAACACATATCATGTCGCCAGCTCAAATTGCACTACGTCCACTCCAAAGATAACATCGCAGAGATATTCACTAAAGCTCTACCAAGGAAAGATTATGAGCGTCTCCGCAATTGTTTGGGCCTACGGTGATTCATTCGAGGAGGAGTGCTTGTCGCGTTGAGGAGGAGTATTGGTGCACGAGTGCACGTGACGACGCGACACGGAGTGCAATTGATAGGATTCCAAACCGAACCATATATTATTGTTTGTCTTTGTATCGTCTTTCCCCTCAGTCTGTTCCATCGAGACTGAGGGTACGTTCATTTTATTATCTCGCCACAGTAACTAGACACTAACACATATCTGTACTAGTGTTTACTGTGTCTAGGTACTTAATCTCAGTCTGTTCCATCGAGACTGAGGTGTTTACTGTGTCTAGACTTAACATGGTACTCTTTGGCACTTTGCCAAAGCGCAAACTGTTGGGGTTGTGTTGGACCCCCAACAAGCTGAACTTTTGAGCTGTCTCCGATCATGCCTCTAATCTTCTCCACCCACTACTACCATCCCCCCTGTAGCTCCCATTTGTAGTTCTTGACATGAACATCCATACAAGCGAATAGCTCACACGGAGTGCAGCTACATTTCTAATTTTGCCTGAAGGTGAGTATATGCGCATTGCTTCCACTCTTTTCCACCGTTCGTGTTGAGTTTCTACCTAGTCCTACTTATTATGCAACTACAATGATGGCAGGGAGTCTTTGGTAGGTGCATGTGTTTACCCGATATTGACAGTGCCACTGAATATCCTGCTCCCAAATGGTGTGTGATATTGGCTTATGGGCTACAAGTTATTCTGATTTTCATTTTTCAGTCTTCCAAGTTGAGAAACGGATGTTGGAGGTCGAAGCTGATGAGGATGGGAGTGATGGTGACAGTGAGAGCGACTCTCTGTCGAGCAAAGTGAATCAATCCCTCTTGGCGTCCATCCTTCACTAATGTTCTTCTGATCTTAGTCAGGGATTATCACGCCACTTACTATGTTCCACATAATCTGTCCTTGATCGTTACCGGAAAGCTTTCTACCGGAACAAAGTCTCTATTGGCTGTAGTGCAGGACAAGGTTGAACCTAGTATCATTTCACATGGTCAAAACCATGGCCCCCGCCCGAGCGGTTGGAAATGACTTTTCTTAGAGACCACTAGTGCCAACTGTTCTCCCATCAAGAAAATCACGAAGGAAACCGTCGAGTTTCCTGAGAAGGACGAGATCGCAGGCTTTAGACATTCTTGTTACATACCTTACATCATCGCCTGTTGCCCCCTTGAACAAGGAGTACATCGAAATCGAGTCGCCGCTCTGGTGAGTATCTGGTTCATAATTCAGTGTGGTATTAGACCAACGACACTCCTTGTAAGTTCGTACATCTACTTTAGCGAAGACACTCGCGCGACAATGGTTGATCTACTGATCTACATTGGTTCCCAACCAAATGCCGATGAACATGTCGAACTCCAGCAACACACAGGGCCTAGTACTTTCTCTCGCCCCAGTCCTCCTGTTGTCAAAGTTCCTGCACTAGATGACAAGAAGGTACGTCTGTTTGGAGGCTATGTTCTCAATGGCTGGTATCCAAGTTTTAAGTACAGGCACTATATGTTGCTCGGCAGCCAGAACAAGCTAGCGACAAAGCAAAACACATTGACAACTCCAAATGGTGGATTCGTATTGTGCTATTCCTCTGCTGCATATCCCCTGGTACCAACCACAGTCCTCATAGCGACGGCGCTCAACATCGTCCCAGCACATAGACGCATGTTTTCATCTTATTCTTTTATCTTTCTGACCACCATAACCTCTCAAACGGGCCCAATGTATGCATGTGAAGTTTGCCGCGCTCAACCTTAACATAGAAGAGGGTAGCACTCGGCAACCACTTTGGAGAGGCTTGGTGACCGCTTCTCAAATCACTCTATTTCCAAATTGGACTTGGCCTTGTTGCACTCATATTCTTGCACTGGGACTTTCGGTGTTGTGCTCTCGTTACATTGTTTTTGATGCTATCTCAGTATTCTCTCATTCAGCGATATCCGATTCCTGCTAGCGCAGCAGGTTCCTTACATTGTAGCGCCTTACAATACTTTGTACTCTCATGATGACAATCAATATCTGACTTAAACTGAATATCTCTGTGTGATTTACAATGTCTGAATAATCTAATTGAGATAATAATCTATTTGCCTGGAACACGTCATACACGCTCCATCCATTGGACATTTCAGGTTCCAAGTCTGCTCAGACATACTAGACCCTAACCCTGACATTGTTGACAGTGTTGACACCGCAGATATACCTATGTATGGTAGTGTCTAGGCTGAGCAATTTTTGTGATGATACTTGATCGTAAAAAAACATGATCACACAATCAATCATGTGACTACGACGCGCTCAGGGTGTACTTTTTGATTCTTGCTTATCTGATAATCAGAAAATGTGTTCCTTCGTTGTAACGAAAACCACTGCCTCATGGTCTCACAGAAGTCACAGAAGGATAACTCATCATTTCTTGAACCTAGATGTTATGCAACTGATTATCGCGTCTGATCATCAGGCCGAACAGCATTATGAGATTGAGTACCGTACATGCCGTGCTTCACTAGTCACTTTCAGGTTGCAGGGACTCGGAAGTCATTAGCTTCTGTTCCAACACACCGGTCGCGCTCGTTGCCGGTGAGCTCGACATCTTCATCATCCTTGGTATCCCTCTTAAGGCTTGGTTTACTTACTATCCGTATGGGCCGAGATGAAAGCAGAATTCGTCAAGCAGCTATAAAGTTCAGAAGGTGTGTTTTCCTGCGTCTCTGTTATCTACCAGTGATGAACCTTACTTTCATGTCTGCTCTTCCTTTCGAGAAAACGTGGCCAATAGTGACCGTCGTTCGGCCTTGAGTCTGACCCTAGTTGCTTGGCGAGTACAGTTCTGCCAGTGAGTCAATTCACAAGGAAATGAAGACGGACGGTGATATTCGATCACAGAGTGGAGCCTGTTATCTACAACTGCGTCGCACTGCAATATGGAGGTAGCGATTCAGCGAGAGTTGTGGAGGGATTCATTTCTACTACCAAGACCAAGCCCGCCTCATTTTTTGCTAGATATGGCAAGACACTTCTTTTCCCTGACATTCTGGCATCATGATGGAGATTCTTGCATTTGAGAGTGTGGCCATACACACTTTCATCGCGACTCCAGAACTGGGATGTTCGAATCAACGTGTTCACATTTGGTGCGAATACTGTGTCTGCGGAAGACAGCATCTAGCTATTGGATGCACGGACCACTATTGGTCCTATCATTGACGATGAAGGAGCATTATCGAGAGTAAGAAACATTGTGCTTATTTTCAGAGGCGAACGAAGAACAAGACTGCGCAAATATTGTATTTCCTGACTTGCTACTGTAAATACATTGAATGGCACCTATGCCTTCGTAACTCCATGAACACAGAATGATTAATGAGGGCTGGCAGCCGACCGAAGGCGAGTCCTTGTATAGAGATATTGAGGACATTGATTTAAACATTGTCAGCACGTAGAGCAAATCACTTGATTAAATAATACGACGAATGCTTTGTATGTATCCTTGAAATCTGCTTCGGGACACCGAATAACTTCGATCAATACCTTCATGAAAGTGGGAATAAATAAAAACAAATGTTCCAGCTCCTTGCAGAGCACTAAACGACCGTTAACTTCACACACCACTGCCAGTCGATATATGCACATGCTCCTGAAAGGCAATTGAGGTCATACCAGTCGCTGCGTCAGCATCAGCAATGAGCTTAGTGTGGTATTCTCGAACGCCAAGGATCAGGCGTGGTCCCAGCACACAAGTCTGCACGACCTGCAAAATCTGACTAAACCCATAAATAAAGTCAGTGGACAAAAATTGGTCCTATTAAAATGATAAATTGTGGTAGCATACATAGGCAAGTGAAAAATTGACATACCATTGAGCGTATTGAAGAGATATCGATAGTGAGCCAGAAGGAAGAAGCAGCAACAGAGCTATCATGTCCGACCCATCAGTGGTAAAAGGAACAATAATCACAATATGAGCTCACCAGTGTCACGAGTTCCAAATACAAACCATTATACGTTCCTAAATTCTAAGTCCTTTAAGCGCCCAGTCACAGCGCCTGTTACTAAGAAAGTATTTATAGTTGAAGATGTCCCAACAACAGCGTCTATTGTAGAGTTACCTAAAGAACCTATGAACGAGTCACGTGATTTATCGGAGTATGCTGGACTAAACTTTATTCCAAACGACCCTGACAGAATGTTCCAGAACCTTACGGTTGCTGCGGCACGTGTCATGACATCATAGTTATATATAGAATCGTACGATATCATCTTATTATTTGATTGGTAGTTAGTTCAGACTCAGTTTCGATCTCAGTTACAAATATGTGTATATAGGTAGTGTCTTGTAGTCAGTAGTTCTTTAGTTCAAACCTCTTGTATCTCCTAGTGAGCAATCCGAGACGTACCTGCTGCCTTATCCTCTTTGTGATTATCTTGTTGTTTGAGTCCTAGTCTCTGCCCAGCGTTAATTCGTTATTGGGTTGTGACATTAGGTTTGAACTATAGGAGACTCTGACTCCCGCGTTACACTCTCGCACATCTCTTTCTTTGCTTGGCCATATTGAAAGTCTTTTCATATTGTCATTCAAACAAAGCCATTTACTCTTTGCCTGGTCTAAACAACCGAGACCCATTCATCACTTTTTGCTCATTTGAGCGCATTTCATACCTATCCGCTTTATTAGTTAGTAGTCCTATACCAGGCCCTGCCTTACATTGCAGCCGCCAGTATACGGAGGTGTTGACGACATTAGGCGTCTCGCTACAACTTTGAGTGCTGGCCCAAAACCCTGCCTGCTCAATGTTACTATAGTTTCCTTTTACCTATCCTTTTTCATCACGCACGTAGGCATTCGTTTCGAGTCAATAGCGGAACTGTCTAGACGACAAACCGTGCTTTCGACCTACGAGGATTTAGAGACATACCCTAGTGAGACTCGCACTTGTAAGCTTCGGCTGGAAGAGTGATAACTTGTCCTAGGCTTGTACCCTCAAAACGGAGATTGCATTGTCCCTAGTTTTTCCCACTCGATCGAGTATAGTTTACGTATCTTTTCTTAGTTAGTATTAGGGAAGCGTCAGTGTGGGATTTTACCAGAACCCCTTGACCCTGAGCCAGTGGTAGATCCGATCAGATATCGGGGACCGCTCAGTTTTCCGTTACATAACTTTTCCTTTTCTCACCATCATTCCTTTTCGGAAGAGCCCTTACGAGCAGCTCTTCAAAGACATCAGTAAATCGGGTTCCAGAACACAACTGGTACTATGTCTTCTCAACCACAACAAACGCAACCGGCGCAAACTCAGGAGCAATGGTTCCTGCAATACGTACAGGACCAAATCTCCGCTACCAGTAGCATCCTTCTGCAGAAAATAGCAGAGCTAGAGCAAAAGAACCAGGAACTAGCCACTAAAAATGGAGACCTGGAATTACGCTTGAAAGCACAGGAGGATGAATCGGTCAGGAGAGCTGCTTCGCAACCATCATTCGGAACAGCGGGGGCTGCGATGATGGCACCCTCAACCCCAAACATTAAATTCGCCAAACCTACAGACTTCACTGGAGAGAAGGACTCCATAGACGCACAAACCTGGGTTGCTCAAATCTGCCTGTACCAAACACAATGGCCGAACATCACCGAAAAGCAAAGAATCTCGGTCATGTTATCGTTCATGAAAGGAACAGCTGGAAAATGGGCGCAAAAATACATTGAGGAACATGCCCAAGGAAAACTTACCATGGAAAAACTCGATGAAGACTTCTCTGCTATGTGGAAGCAAGAAGATCAAGAAGGGAAGGCGATCAGAGACTTAGATTCTCTGAAACAAGGATCATCGTCAGTCCCAGAGTACACAGCCGCTTTCAGACAAAAGGCTGCACACACTTCATTCTCCGACTACGACCAGCGACAGAAGTTCAGAAATGGACTTCAAGACCGCGTCAAAATACAGCTCGCACATGTCCCTTACAAGGACAAAGACACCATGAAGAAACTGGTGGAACACGCGATCCAAATTGGACGCAATTTCGAAGAGCTAGACGCGGACAAAAAGAAGACTACGTGGTGGACCCCGAAACAAGGAGGTCCCAGGAACCATGAGTCCAAAGCAGGTCCAAGTAAGGAAAGTGATGCCATGGACGTCGACTCCGGAAAGCAGAAGTGGGCTCCCAAGCCCCAAGGAAAGACTGGATCTTTCAAATGCTATCGCTGTGGAGGAGAAGGCCATATGGCTAGAAACTGCAAAGATGCAGTCGCGCCAAAAGCGCAGGTGAAGGCTACTACAGTGCCAAAGGAAGAGAACTCAATGCCGCAGTGGTTCAAAGACTGGACTGCTAGCAAAGAAGGCAAGGGTTTTTAGAAGGGTCAAAGTCAAAGTCTGCGAACTTAGACCCGAACAATCGTTTCTCCATTCTATCTACGTTTTCGGATGTATCAGAAGTATATATTAAATCCAAATCTGAGCATTTTTATATTCCGATTACGTTGAAAGGAAAGAACCGACAAGCAGACGTGAAAGCGTTAGTGGACTGTGGAGCATCAACACTATTTATAAGTGAAAAGTTTGTGAAAAAGAACGAGGTCCGGTGTCGTAAATTATTAAGACCTATTCCGGTTAAAAATATTGATGGCTCGCTAAATGCCGCGGGATCAATGACACATTTCGCAGAACTAGGTCTAAAGATCGGTGATCATGTTGAGGATGAAGCAGCCTTCATGGTTACGGACCTAGGAAACGATGATGTTATTATCGGCATAGATTGGCTAAGATATCATAACCCGGAAATAGACTGGAATGCTGGACAATTTGCACTTTCTCGATGCCCGGTTAAATGTATTACAAAAAAAGAACAAAGACAAAAAAATAAAGAAAAAAGAAAAGAACAAAAAAAGACAGAAGAAGTGCCAGATCTGATTCCCACAGAAGAGGATGACGAAGAAGACATGGCGATGAAAAGGGCAACGGTCGAGGAAATAGAAGATGAAGAGTATCCTGGAGAATGGATCAAATATAAAGCCTCGGTTGCCACGGAACAGAAGGTTGCAGAAGAAGCAACGAAGGTGAAGAAATCGGTGGAAGAGATGGTTCCTGATTGGCTTCACGATTACCTGGGAGTTTTCTCAGAAGAAGAATCTAAGCGCTTTCCCGAAAGAAAGAAATGGGATCATGCGATAGATCTTAAAGATGACGGCGATCTTCCGCCGAATGCGAAACCCTACCCTTTGTCACCAAAAGAGATGGACACCTTGAAGGATTGGTTGAAAGCTGAAACCGCACTGGGACGAATTAGAGAATCACAATCCCCAGTGGCAGCACCTTTCTTCTTTGTGGCCAAAAAAGATGGCAAGTTAAGACCGGTGATGGACTATAGAAAGCTCAATGAGAAGACGGTTAAAAATGCGTACCCGCTACCGAGATCTCAAGACTTGATTGATGCTTTAACCGGTGCCACGATGTACTCTAAGATGGATGTACGATGGGGGTACAATAATATTCGCATGAAAGAAGGAGACGAATGGAAGGCGGCCTTCAAAACGCCGTTTGGTCACCACGAACCAACCGTAATGTACTTCGGATTAACAAACTCCCCTGCCACGTTTCAAATGATGATGAATGAGATATTCAGAGATCTAATTGATGGAAAGACCGTAGTTGTCTATATCGATGATATTCTCGTATTCACGAATGGCGATAAAGAGCAACACCGGAGGGTTGTACGTGAGGTACTGAAGCGACTAAAAGAAAACGATTTGTATCTGAAGCCAGAAAAGTGTAGCTTCGAACAGTCGGAAGTCGAGTTCCTCGGGTTGATAGTGGAGAAGGGTGGTGTTCGGATGGACCCTGTGAAAGTAGAAGGAGTAATGAAATGGCCTGTACCCAAATGTGTTAAAGATATTCAGGCATTCATGGGCTTTGCCAACTTCTACAGAAGATTTATCTTCGGGTTCTCGGACATTGCCAGACCAATGAATGACTTATTACGGAAAGATGTCAAATGGGACTGGACGGAGAAACAACAAGATGCGTTTGATGAACTGAAGTCAAGGTTCACAACAGCTCCGATTCTAGTCATGCCGGATGTTGAGAAAAAAATGAAAATAGAAACCGATGCTTCCGATTACGCAACCGGAGCGGTTCTATCTCAACTGATGGAAGATGATTTGTGGCATCCCGTAGCTTACTATTCGAAGTCGATGAATGATGCAGAACGAAATTATGACGTTCACGACAAAGAATTATTAGCAATCATTCGAGCGTTGGAGGAGTGGAGACATTATGTGCAGGGAAAGCCTCAACATGTGGAGATCTGGACGGATCATAAAAACCTCGAATATTTCATGACGAGCCAAAAGTTAACAAGAAGGCAAGCCAGATGGAGTTTATTCCTGGCGGAGTATGAATTTACACTCCAACATAAGCCTGGTGTAGTTAACGATAAGGCAGACCGTCTATCTCGGAGAGAAGACCACAGAGGGGGGGTAGAAAACGACAATTCTGATCGCGTTCTGTTAAAACCGGAGTTTTTTACCGTAAAAGCTGCTAAAAGAGGTCAAGTTCTAGTGCAAGGAGAAAAACAATTGCTGAGAAGGATAAGGCAATGCACAGAACGAGAACCTGAAGTCGCTAAAGCGTTAGAAACACTGAAAGCGGCACCGGTACAACTACGCAGAGGGATTGAAGAATGGAATGTTGAGGATGGATTGGTGTTATTCCGAGGACTGGTTTACGTTCCAAACGATAAAGAGATCCGCCGAGAGATATTGGAGTTGTTTCACGACTCTCCACCGGCTGGACACCCAGGACGAGCCAAAACCTTAGAATTGATTTCCAGAAATTATTGGTGGCCTTCAATGACGAAGTATGTCCACGATTACGTAGATGGCTGTGATAGATGCAGAGCAACGAAGATTCACCCAACGCAACCACACGGTCCGCTTAAACCAAACGAAATACCAGCGGGACCTTGGCAATCAATCACTTGTGATTTGATAGTAAATTTGCCTAAAAGCGAAGGGTTCGACTCTATTTTTGTCGTCGTTGATCGATACACAAAACAAACGCACATCATGCCTACAAAAAAGGAAGTTGACGCTCGAGGAATCGCGAAACTTTTCTTAGATAACGTATGGAAACACCATGGAACTCCGAAACAGGTGATATCAGACAGAGGAACACAATTCGTCTCTAAATTTATGGGACAAGTGTCGAAACGCCTAGGCATAAAATGGAACATGTCAACGGCTTATCATCCTCAGACAGATGGACAAACGGAAAGAATAAACCAAGAAGTCGAGCAATATCTGAGAATGTTCACGTCTTACCGTCAAAATGATTGGGTAGACTGGCTTCCACTAGCAGAATTCGCTCACAATAATTCTGTCACTGTAACCGGCCATAGTCCATTCAAAGTACTCTACGGATATGATCCAGAGTTTACCTTTTCACCGATTTCCAATTCCAAAGTACCTGCAGCTGATGAACGAGTGGATGTAATGAAAGAGGCGAAAGAAGACGCAGAAAGTATGCTACGCATGGCTAGTGAGCGGATGAAAAGATTCTACGATAAAGGAGTAAAAGACGCACCACAGTTCAATAAGGGAGACATGGTCTGGCTCAACGCCAAAAATATTCACCAGAAAAGACCGAATAAGAAACTCTCCGACAGAAGATTTGGTCCGTTCGAAGTGCTTGAGAAGACGGGTGATGTAAATTACCGCCTGAAACTTCCAGCAAAATATCAGATCCACCCAGTATTCCATGTAGAATTACTCACTCCGCATTTCCCCTCGACCTTAATCCAAAGACCTCCACATCATCGTCCGCCGCCAGAGATCGTATCAGAAGGCGATTCCGAATGGACAGTACGAAAAGTCCTAGACTCGAGACTGCACAGATCAAAACTCCAATACCTAGTAGAGTGGGAAGGATATCCGATAGAAGAAGCGACATGGGAACCTGAAGAGAACCTCGAAAATGCACGGTTGAAAGTTCAAGAATTTCATCGGCAAAATCCGAAAGCATTGAATCCCCGCAAAATTAATAAATCGGTGTTCGAAACACAAGAATTCTTGGAATGGCGTCGAAACTTTATCCGCCCAAATGTCTTTCGCGATGACGCTCAACCTAGAGAGGGGGTAATGTCACGAGTTCCAAATACAAACCATTATACGTTCCTAAATTCTAAGTCCTTTAAGCGCCCAGTCACAGCGCCTGTTACTAAGAAAGTATTTATAGTTGAAGATGTCCCAACAACAGCGTCTATTGTAGAGTTACCTAAAGAACCTATGAACGAGTCACGTGATTTATCGGAGTATGCTGGACTAAACTTTATTCCAAACGACCCTGACAGAATGTTCCAGAACCTTACGGTTGCTGCGGCACGTGTCATGACATCATAGTTATATATAGAATCGTACGATATCATCTTATTATTTGATTGGTAGTTAGTTCAGACTCAGTTTCGATCTCAGTTACAAATATGTGTATATAGGTAGTGTCTTGTAGTCAGTAGTTCTTTAGTTCAAACCTCTTGTATCTCCTAGTGAGCAATCCGAGACGTACCTGCTGCCTTATCCTCTTTGTGATTATCTTGTTGTTTGAGTCCTAGTCTCTGCCCAGCGTTAATTCGTTATTGGGTTGTGACAACCAGGCAAAGTAAAGCACGTGAGTTTTCATCAACACCGTGAAACAGCCCTTGATAATCCCTCCTGCTGAATATTGTCGCAGTTCACGGAAGTGTTTTACCGCAATCCAGATTGCGAGACATAGTGTGAGGACCTCCCATGCAGTGCCGAGTATCCAAGTAGCAGACATAAGAAGTAGGATATCTTCCAGATAGTCAATCTGGCACTGATAAGTACCGGAGAGAATGAATTCCTCTGGTATTCATCAATAAGCCCCATGCACATTTATTTTCATCCACAATTAAGCTCGCCCCCTGAAATCTGCATCGTCATCATTACGGTAGTCACACCGTTAAGAATGCTGACAGCCAGGAAGGTGACAATGAGGAATATCAGGATTTTTCTGGATCGCTGATACATGGCATGCAACCGAGTGACCATGATGACTTGCAGCATGTTTCAGTCAAGTCAAAACCGCTGAGGTCTTGCAAGTGCCAAGCTTACCCCACAGCATTACATATGCCACATCAACTATCCAATTCCACACGTTGTATGAAATTGAGCCTGACCAGTCCAGTGAGTGACCAGCCTCAGGTAGCGCACACTCCAAACAGACTCACATCTGTGGCAGTATAGCATGACAGTTATTAGTGAACCAATAAGTTAGTAAAGAACCACGCCCACTCCTACAGGGCACCATGGTTAATTGGAGAGGAATAGCAGTTATATGTGCAGAAGACTCACTGTATCTGACAGCAAGATGGTCAGAACACTCACTGAATGCCATTGGTCAGAAGAAGCAAAGACAATGAATGTACTGAGACATACGCAACATGTTCATGCTGATTATGAGAGATAGAAAATTAGCACAGCACCAATTGTGTAGCCTTTCGAACATATGCAGCAGATAAGATTCCAAGGTAGCGCACCTAAAATACTTTCAAGTCAGCACAACATGGCAAGCATGACAAATAAGGTACGTGCACTGAGATACAGAACTGTCATTAGGGACCAGCGTTGTCTCTGGAATCAAATGTGTTTTCGTGTGTGTTCCTCTGACACCAGACTCTACTCACCCAGATCAGCTCCACCTATAAAACCATTCTCAGCGAGATGCCAGCTGCTCCAGTCATAGCATCGACATACCTCTTGTCCAAATGTAAGTGCTGAAAGTACTTGTAAGAAATCAGCAGTCCTTGGATATCATCATGCTCACCCCAATCATATGTCACTCCAACTAAGACGGCAACTGCAAGGCAGCAGTAGAGGTTAGATTGAAATATTGAATCCAACTGCTCTCCACGAACCGATATAATAGCTAAGAGAACGATTTGCATTGATGGTCAGCCACCAAGCGGGATCATCTGAGACCATGGTCATATTGGTAGAGAATTTGATGTGGACGAGAGGCAAACTTGGTAGATTAGTATGACAATAACATTCGCACTATGTATATGTATACCGCCTTAGGGGTAAAATCTATGCAATCCATGTAGATGGGACTGTTGCGTGGTCATCGGGCTGTGGATGCTAATTAAAATGGTACTTGTGCAGAATCTTTCCTGGATTAGACTACAGCGTGACGTTTGGCAGATGAAGCACGGAGTTTTAATTTTAGCAGGGTGCCGGCTGTGCTGGCCCCCGGCCAGGTGTCATTGTACATACAGACATTGTACAGACACTAAGTACTAACCGTTTGTTTTGCTACATGTCTATGTAATGATGATTAACCTAAACCAATGCATGAATTGTAACTATGTAGTACCACTGCTTAGACCGGCACAACCGGCACCTGCTAAAATTAAAACTCCATGCTTCGCCTGCCAAATCTCTCTGAGATCGACCAGCCGGCACAGTACGCCACTCTGGTTATATAAAGCCCCTAAACGTGAATGTGAAAGTTGAACGTCCGGTAATGTTCACTCCATTGGATGCCAATTCCTTATACTCTTCGCAAGCAGACGAGTATGAGAGGTACAACTACTTGTTAATACATAGGGATAACCCGAAGAAAGGTAAGCTTGGGCTACACACCTTGCACTAGCGAAAAGCTCAGTACTAGTTGTTACTGAGGCGTTGACATGGGGCACGACAATATCGCTTAGTAGCTGATTACCGGATCCGGAGGGACTCAGTGTCATATGGTGCGACAAGTCAAAAAGTGAGTGGAACTTGAAGATAATGACCATAGCACTGGTGATGCTATGCACCAAAAATTCTTCTTGCACAGGTAACCGAAAGCTTTATTCCCACCCTTCCTTACTGCTACTTATCCGGATTCTGGATGTGCCAGATAAGCTCTTGCACTGCGCCCTGAAATATTCACAATCATTCGTACTGGCAGGGAACCACCCGAAGCCCCTCGACTTAGATCCGGCTAGGCACACCGTCTAACAGGCCTGACAGCGACGCATGGTCACTGAAATCAGGAACAGGAAGTGATGCAGTCCTCACCACGATGAGGTTCTATGCAAAGTTTTATGTGGATTCAACTGGACATCATGGGATGATTGGTTGCCCCTGGCACAACCATGGAGCCTTTTAGAGCCAGTATTCACCTGCATGCGTGAATATAAGAGAACCTAGCATAGAAATCAGGAAACGATGCAACGGTATGGGTATGGTGACTGCAAGAAGTTATCATCAATGCGTAAGATAACCTGGATGAGCCTTTCAGGGATCGATCGATCAGGTAGCACCGTAAATATTTGCCCTGGATGTGATTGTTGCTTGATGCTTGTGAATTATTCATCCTGATGCAGAAACTGCGGTTGTATCGGAAAGATGCACAACCAATTCACATTGCAAACGTACACAATTTGGTACCACTTCAAACAATCGATCAGATTAATTCGTCGAGTTTAGTATTAATAGTGGCGCTACTGATCTTATCGATGGAATTGGACCAAACATAGTCCTGCGGCAGCTCCACTGAGTGGTAAGGGATCACGGTTGGTCGCATCCTGGTCCGTGACATGGGACATTGTGAAGATCAAAAAGTATTCTTGAGCGCCAGTTTGAAAGTATCGCAAATTTTCAATGGCCACATGGTGAGAGAAATCTGCTTCTGACCATGTCTTCTTGACAGGGGACGCGTTTTTTTCACGGTGCTTCTTTCTATCAAGTCAGGTTCGTGATCTGGCATGATGATCCAGGCATTTCGCTGCATTACCGTCGAGTCAAAATATCGTCCGTGGGACCTCGATTGTGATGTATCGCTCACAGTAATACTTGACCCAGCGGTGGCAAAAATGCGATGATTGAGACATAATGCATAATGCCTTGATTTCGACTGGAAAGGACGATGTAACTCGATGTTGACTAGAAGTTTTGATTGGCGTTAGCACGTGCTTCGCGGAGTCCCAACTTGCGACGCGTGCTGACCGTGTCGCGTTTTGTCCGTTCAAAGTGGGGCTCGGGCCTCGGAGAGCAGCATCGTTTCTCGCGAGCACGTCTGCCAATCAAACCTGGATTTATCCCGGTAATTCCGTTCTGTTAAAAGCTAAACGACCCAGTTCGTTCGACAAATTAAGGACCAGGCTTTTCCACACTCTTCACACAGAATCACTCTTCAACTACAGCATGCGAGTTCTTTGTGTGGCAGAGAAACCTTCTATAGCTCGTTCAATCAGCTCAATTCTCTCTGGTGGTCGCCTGGAAACAGTAAGCCAGAGATTATTACGTACCAACATTCTCAAATCCGTACATTTTGCTTCCAGCGTCCAACGTCTAACAGATTCATCAAGAATTTTGATTTCGATTACCCACAAACCAACTCACAATTTACAGTAACCGCCGTCTGTGGTCATTTGCTTGCCCACGATTTTCCAGAGGAGTACAGACAGTGGAATTCTTGTGACCCTATTACACTGTTCGATGCGCCCATTCACACCTCAGTGCCCGCAGACAACAAGAGTATCGAACGCAATCTCTTGACTGAAGCGCGTCAAGCGGATACCCTCATGATTTGGACAGATTGTGATCGCGAAGGAGAGAACATTGGGAGCGAGATTGTCAAGGTATGCAGGAAATCACGTCCACAAATCGTTGTGAAGAGAGCTAGATTTAGTGCCATCATTCCCCAGTGAGTATCTGGTTCTTGGCCAGAGTTTTTTCACTAACAGACGTTTATGACCCCAGGCAAATTCATCGTGCTGCTCAGCACCCTGTTGATCTTGACATGGCTCAGGCCCATGCCGTCGAGGCGCGCATCTTCCTTGACCTGAGAATAGGTGCTGCATTCACACGTATGCAAACTCTTACACTGCAGACACGGCTCGCCCAATTTCGTGAAAAGAGAGAAGTCGTCTCGTATGGTTCGTTCGTCATCGAGCCACTTGTCTTTTTATGACACATTCCGAGCAGGTCCCTGTCAATTTCCGACGCTCGGGTTTGTCGTCCAAAGATACAATCAAGTCAAGTCCTTCGTTCCTGAAGACTTCTGGTTCATCAACTTTTCTGTGGATCGTGATGATATGAAGGTCGACTTTAACTGGAAAAGGGGTCACTTATTCGAACCCGATATCGTTGCTGATATACACCAGGAGATTTTGCAGAATCCCACTGCCAGAGTGGTGAAAGTGACACAGAAAGATGTCAAAAAATAGTGAGTTTTTCTACATGTTTGAACCGTACTAGACCGGGCTGAACATCCTAGCAAACCACTCCCATTGACAACCGTAGAGCTACAGAAAGCAGGATCCAGATTATTAAAGCTTGCTCCCAAGAAGGTCCTCGATGTGAGCTGAATCGAGATATAGGCGCTTATTTCTTTCCATCTGACCGTGGTCATATTCACCAGATTGCGGAGAAGCTTTACCAACAAGGTTTTTTGTCATATCCACGCACAGAAACGGACCAATACGATCCTCAGTTCAATTTTATGACACTCATCGAGAAGCAAACCGCCGATCCTGCTTGGGGAGGATTCGCCACTGGGTATGCTTCCCAAGGTTTTTTTGTGAACGCCAGACTTATACATGCTCAGCCTGCATGAGGGTAATTTCAATACTCCAAGGCGGGGCAAAAATAACGACAAGGCTCACCCGCCCATTCACCCCACTGCTCATGCAGGGAATCTTGCTGGTGACGAGAAGAAGGTATACGAATTCATAACTCGGCGTTTTCTTGCGAGTTGTAGCAAGGATGCGGAAGGCAAAGAGACAATTGTGCAAGTAGATTATGGCGGTGAAGAGTTTAATGCAACCGGTGAGTACCTCTGCTGCGATTACGACTCACGTTCACACCCTCGTAGGATTGATTGTCCTTCAGAGAAATTACCTTGAAGTATACCCATATGACAAGTGGTCGGCAAAAGAGATACCGAACTTTCAGGAAGGAGAGCAGTTTGTACCTACGGTATGCGAAATCAAGGACGGTCAAACTTCCTCGCCGTCTCTCCTCACTGAGGCGGACTTGGTTACCCTCATGGACAAAAACGGCATTGGTGGGTTTTCACATACAACGATATTCGCCCCAATCTGATCATTTATTATTCCGCAGGCACTGATGCTACGATTGCTCAGCACATTCAGACGATTGTCGACCGGGAATATGTCATTGAACGCATGGATGGTGCAACAAAACATCTCATGCCCTCGACCCTTGGAATTGGGCTTATAGAAGGATATAATGAAATTGGGTTTGAAAGAAGCTTATCGAAGCCGCAGCTCAGGCGTGAAACCGAACGCGGCATGGTTCGAGTTTGCGAGGGCACGAAATCTAAAGCAGAGATGCTCACCGAAAGCATCGAACAATACAGGGAGATGTATGTTCTCGCAAAGAGAGAGTTCGATAAGGTTGTATCTGTAGGTGGTCTGGTTTACACACTGTTGTCGTCTCGTTCACAATGCACTTTAGAGCGTGCGCAGGTACATTGAACGTAACGCAGGGGCAAACCAGGGTGGTGGCGGTGGCAATGGTGGCGGCGGTGGCGGCGGTGGAAGGGGTAGAGGTGCGGGTGCAGGAAGGGGTGCCGGTCGCGGAAATAATGATGATAATGATAACGACAATGGAGGACCCCCGCCAGGAGGTGCCGGCCGTGGCCGCGGTCGAGGACGAGAACGCGGGCGGGGCGCTGCAGCTCCAGCTCCAAGAGGCCGTGGACGAGGTGCTGCTAGGGCCGCCCCACCGCCACCTTCCAACGACATTGATGGTATGTAAATTTACGTTATGAGATATGAGAATTGATATGGTTCTCTAGATTCGAATGATGATATGCCTCCGCCTCCCTCACCACCTCGAAGTCGTTCACGAGCATCCAACGTACCATCAAAGCCCAGTGCTCCTGTCTCGCGGACAACTTCTTCTGGGAGTAAACCCACATTCTCGAGGGTTATTACCCCGACAACTGCTCCCCGACACAACCCCTTGCCTTCTTCAAGTATGACCCCCGAATGTGAATGTGGTATCCCATCTCAGCGCAAAACAGTCACACAGAAGTCAGCTCGTGAAGGAAAGGAGTTCTATGCCTGCGGAGTCGGTGACGGATGTGGGTTTTTCAAATGGTGCGACGACGGATCGATTGGTATGCCAGCAAATCCCACGCCGCTTGTCCCGGCCAAGCGCGCATTGGCTAGCGAACGTTCAGTGAGTTCATGTTTTGTTCTACATCTTGTTTCATACAGAGGTGTGTGAGCTTAATCAGGTCGACGCCGTTGCACGTCAATGTCAATGTCGTGAAGACGCGGCACGGCGTACTGTCAATAAGGAGGGGCCAAATAAAGGACGAATATTCTGGGGATGTCCCAAAGGAAAGGACGGGGGGTGTGCATTCTTCGAGTGGGACGATGAAACACCAAAACCTAAGAGCGCTGCTGGTTCACGTCCCATGTCGTCTCGATCAGGAACTCAAAATGATTCAGCTTCTGGTAGCGGGAAGTGCTTTAAGGTTTGTGTGCACACATCAAGACAAAGCCTTGAGACACTAACCTTGCATGTAGTGTGATCAAGAAGGCCATTGGGCGTCTGGTGAGTAACAGTAAAATTATGTGCTGTTAGAGGTTGCTAAATACATATAGCGTGTCCAAATGGTGACATGACTAGTCGATCGAGGCCTGCAGCAAAGGCGGGAGGATCAGCGTCCGGTGATGCGTGCTTCAAGTGTGGACAGAAAGGGCATTGGACTTCTGGTATGGTGCTGTATCTGAACATGGACGTCCCATTCATTCATAATATGACAGAATGTCCTGATAGTGGTGGGCCTGGGCCATCAAAGCGCCCAAAATCTACTTCAAGAACTTCAAAGTCTTCGAGCACCACTTCCCGAGGGAGAGGTGGGAAGAGAGGTGGGAAGAAAGGGGCGTTCAAGACGAAAGGAGGAACGTTTGGCGCTCCAGATGATTTCTGAGGCTAAACGGCGAATGCGCTATGGCTGTCGACCCGCTTAAAGTGGCAACCCGACTTGATTGGAGCGTTCATACACATTTGCGTTTGTCAGTTACTGTACATTTTAAGACCTAATCAGTGGCGAATCAATCTGACAAGTCCTAATAGTTTGAGTGACACATCCATCTGTCGAACTCACGTCTATCCTCAATGCTTGGCTATGCTTTCTCCGTCGTTGCCACCGCTGGGGCGATTCTTTCTACGTCTGCGACTCGCACATTGTAGTGGACATCAACACCAATGACAGGTGCATTATATTGGCAATCATGGTGGCAGTACAACCACGACTGTGTGCCTGCGTGTCCAAGAAGTGGTGAAAAGCACTACACTACGACAAAGCCCGAAGGACACTCGGTAACTAACTAAACTATGCAGCACTACGCTACCCCTGGAGGGGGTACTCACAGAGTCTCATCCTCTACGTCCGTATGATCGGTAACGCGAAGGTATACCATTGGTGCGGCAAAGATCATGCTGCCGACCATTAGGCACCAAGTCGATAGGAAGATGTTCATATATCTGAAGCACTGGTCCAGTGGTTTGTTCACACAGAGGACTAAAGAACTCACGGGATTCCAGCAGCATCAGTACTCCATGCGCCTGCCGCACCCGCTGATTGCAGGGACTTATCTGTATGGTGTTTGATCAGTATTGAACTCGAACTTACAAAGTTAATACGCGCAGAAGCCAGTAAACACGGCCAACTTGGCGGGGTCGTTCGACATGGCGCCTATTAGCCAGTATGCATATGTCTGCAACATTGAATCCAGCAAGCCATGGACTATCATGACCCAGACATGTGCAACATAGGTTTCTTCTATGATATCGATCTTGTAAGCATCCTTCATGGCTTCAGCGCGGGTATATGTCCTAAGGAACACTTCCATTGTAATTTGAGGCTGTGGTGTTGCAGGATGACATACTTCTGGTAGAAATACGCCCAGACGTGGGAAGCGAAAGCCACAAAGAATACGAGGCTCCAGCCGTAGAAGGCGCGGACTCTACGCCGGACCCTTTTTCGGTCAAGGATAAAGTAACCGAGGAAGATAGATCCAAAGACCTGCGACGTATAGGACATCAAGCTATTCAGGGCCCGAGCACGGATAGTAAATATCGCGCCGTTGTAATTATTGTATTCTGCGCAACATATCAGCGACCACGCTGATCCCAAGAACAGTACCATGACGAACCCCAGGTAAAGCAGTAGTTACTGGCAAAGAACATCGGGAAGAGGAAGATAATCCAAGGGTCGGTCTTAAGCGCCACGTACAAGCGGGACACCTCCGTCTTCCACGATGGGTAGCTGACCTGATTCACGTGAGTCCCGTCCGTACGAATCACCTTGTTTGGGTTTGCCATCAATAGTGGGAGGAATACGCCGACGAGGGTCAAAATCAGGAAGCCAACCTAGTTTAGTGTCAATCTCTGGTGACAAGAGATTATCAAAAGCATACATATGTACCATTGCCAACTAAAGATGACAAGATCAATCAGCTCCGCGGTCAGTCATAGCCAAAATATGCTCACCACTGTTGGTCTGACGGTGGAGGACATGAGCGCGGCTTTCCATTCACAAACGTAACATATATATCACTCACGGTACGATTGAAACTGGTTCCAAATGCTACAGCAGAACCCATGACCCCTCCAAGATTGAAGATTGTCCAAAAGATAGAGATGAACGTGCCCTTCTGAGCCTCTGTGGGGTATGACATCATCAAAGAACCCTGCGCGGTCCAAAGCAAAGCTGCACAGATACCAAGGATGGCACCGGCCGCGATAACGAAAGCACTCGCGTCAGGATGGATGTTGATAACACTGAAGCGCAACATTTCAGTAACATCACAGGATCGACGTACGAGACATCATACAGGAACGAAGCGATATACAACGAGTAGCCCAACGTTCCAAGTATCAGAGTCCATCGAGGACCGAGGACATTGTTAATGGAACTGCAACGACATGAGTCGCCATGGGTCAAATCGACGACCTAATTGAACTCACCCGGAGAATAATCCAAAAAAAGCAAAAGTCGCATACAAAATCGCGCTGGCGTTAGCCTGGACTTTACTGTTGACTTGGCCTCCACCACCGAGACCAGTCAGTGCAATGAAGATGCCGGGGCCCAAGAAACACACAAATCCCAACATCGACACTTGGGTGATGGGGTGGTAGTAGTACCTCCTCCATCCTGTCGGACGGTTAAAAAGCTCAGTGTGCGGATGTACAGGTACCTTGCTGCTGTCAAGTTTTTCGACTTCTGCGTGTACCTCAGACATAGTAATTGGAAGATGGACGTACGAGGGCTCATTATCAAGGAGGAACTACTATCTTCCTCTTATATGGTTACTAGTGGCTCAATGAATTGCAGGCATGCGGAATTCCGTAGGTAAGACGCAGTACATACCTGGTCAAATATTAGCACGGCTTGAACAAATGAATGCCTGACTAAAACTTACAATGGGACGAAAGCCCACATATTACACATGTATTTCATCAGTAGCATTGATAGGCGCGGAAGGAACCGATGTGATTCAATTGAATCTATCACGATAATAAGTCGTGCACTGAAATCTGGACTAGGAGTCACACAGCATTTGTAAAGACTTCGTGAACTAGAGGCGCGCTCCAAGTCTGATTATGATATGTAGAAACCCATCCGGTTAGTGAGCCACGAAGATGAATGGTGCGCTCACCAAAGGAAGATACTCGTGTCAAGATCATGACACGATTTCGAAGTTTGCCAGGTGGTCCAATGGTTACCACACACTAAGCATTATCGAATCATCATTCATGAACCATAAGCCCGCAATGCTATTGACGTAAAATTTGTTAGTGAGGCCGAAGAAGTCACAGTGCTAAGAATGAATGATTACCCTGAAAATGTGACCAGGGACCGTTGCAGCCGCTGGAGGTTGGATCTTTGCCACGCCCGCAATTTGCATCCAATCGTATGCCGACTGATAATAGACGTTGGTCTTCTTAGACATTCAGGGCCTCATCCTCAACGTACGTGTGGTCAGTAACATGAAGGTACACCGTTGGCAAAGACCATGCCAACGATCATCAGGTACTATGGTGGATGATTGGTGACGGTTCGATTTGCCGCGTTGCCGCGGGCATTTTTCAAAGTCCGTCTGTTCATTCACGATGTATTTCTATATATTTTTTGTATACCTATGTATGCTGTCACAGGCTGGCGGCAAGTTGTTGCAGCCACCACAAATATCTGACTCCCTTTTAGGATGGCTGCCTCCTCTCATACGCATGAAGGAACCCGAGCTTGTTGACAAGCTTGGATTGGATGAATGTGCATGAGCATATATTCTGGCGGCGGGCCAATCAGATGTGAGTCCTTCACCTCTCAGACTTTATCTTGACGAAGCATAAATACCTCCCCAGATCCCCGCTCGTCGTCATCTCCCTCTGTTCCTATGCTCGAGTTCGCAGATGGTAGTGTTATGGTATTCAATAAGCTCGGGTAGCCGTCCGACTTTACAACCAATGTGCACCGAGGTAGTATGAATTCTGTGCGCCCGCCGCCGGCTGACTCAATCGTCCTCAGGATGTATTCAGGATGCCTCTGCAATGATATCGATGGCGCACTATACCCAGTCTCATTCCTATGTTTCACCTTACATTATCACTTTCTAGATACTTATATGTGGCTCGAGGCTTTGTACCTGTTTCCTCGTTGAATGAAACCTGGTTGTGCGCTGGATGCGGCATACGTTTGACATTTGTATGCTAATAATACCAGTTTCAATAATACACTAAACTACTATGAATTGGGGGCTGTAGAGCTAAAGGGTTGCATACCGAATGCACGACAATAGAAGTTGCATTTATGTGTAGACTTGAAGGCATGAAATGCCTCGGTACAGTTTCCTTCGCCAAAGTTAGCTGAATATTCGCTGTAAATCAAGTTAATGACAATTGAAAGATATGCGAAGTATGAACTGACGGTCCGGTCATGACTTGGCAGTCAGTGAGAAGATTCCCAGATCCTGAAAAAGTTGTTCAGAACACGATCAATAAAAATGAAGGCTGCATTACCTTGAAAATCAGATAGATAGACGACCTCATTTGTGAGGCGATGCTGTACGTGTTGTGCAAAGCACAGGAACAGTCCAATTTTCTCCTCAAACCCCCGCAAATGATAAGTGGGAACAGCGGAGTTATTATTGATATACTTGATAAACTTGCCCTCGATCCTTTCCTCCAATAGATATGTTGCTGCTCCAGCATGATCAGAAGTATCGTCAGGGATTGCAACTGCAGCATGCACAAGTCGAAGACGAGGAACCTGATCTGCAACAGCAGCCTTTACTGTTTTTGTCTCGATCATTTCATCAACGAAGATGTAGACGAGGGACATCAAGCACGTAGCCCAGTATAGGCAGTTAGCTTCATCAAGTGTCTTCCCCAACTCATCTTCTTTGGAGAACCTATGACGCTTCTTCCCTTCACCTTTTCGGAAGAACACACGCTTAGCTACCACTTGCCTCGCTGTGAAGATGGTGGCCTGCAAGGATGGTTCATCGGACGTGGATGTAGTTGGTGTCAATGAGGCTGTGTGCAAGAGAGCAGGATGACAAGTCTTGAAGCTTCCGGCAGCACCGATCATCGACTTTGGATCAGAATCAACCGATATCAAAACAAGGTCAAAACGAGAGTGTGTGATATTGAGTGGAGTGGTGACAATGTCATGGAATTTGACGGAGCGAATGCCATACACTCGGAAAGTGCTTGATTGATACTTGGCTGAATGAATCACTATGTAAGTAGATACTCAGCTGAGAGCGTGTAACATACAAATAGTAGCTGAGGCTTGTTTTCGAATGCTGCCTTGCGCCTCCATGGCAGCCATGAGTTGTTGTTGGCTAGGTAGCAGGCAAAGCTGCGAAGCTTCAGGAAACACAATGGCACTGCTGATGCGGCTGGGAAGGGCTGTCGTCACGACCGATGTGGACATGTCCGTCAGACTACTAGTAGATTCAGGAATGACAGATATTTCAGTGCCCTGTGCAATCATTGAATAAGCAAGTTTGATGATCCTTTAAAAATTGAATTAATACCTGTTTAATACGTTTATAAACACGGCTACTAGATGGGCTAGTTGAGCTGGGGCTACGTAGTTTCTTCGAATGTTGGCTCTTCAAAAATTGGTCAGTTGGTAGTATGTGATGACACATGTACACCTGCCTGTGTGATATGTGATGCTGCGTGTGTGCTGGTCTGTATGTCACCGGTCATACAATCAACATTATCAAAGCGCTAAACATGGTTTTAGCAACGTCCGAGTCACTTGAACATTGAATTAATAGAAATACACTCACTGACTCATCAATTTGCTCCCTCCAAAGCTGAACACTTTCATACTGTGCATGAGTCATAATTAAAAGAATAGCAACCTTTGTGCTAGCATGAAACTTCGGAACCGGATCTTTGGCTGTCGAGTGAAGGAAGAAGTCCTGAAGCACCATTGCGTCAGGATCATTTAAGGGCTCTCTTGGGTCAAAGAGAATCATCATGGGCGATTTGTGCATTTCGAGACTTTCCAGGGTGACTTGAGAGTTGTTGCGTGACCATTCGATCCATAGCGACTGCAGGTGCTGTATTATAGAAAAGCGGAGTCCTGCTCGTGTGACTGTTAAAGGTACGCGCATGTCCCGCTCGAGGTTCTGTCATGGTGTATTGAGTCAGTGAAATCAATAGATGCATCTTTAAAAGCTGAGACGTACCCCAACCAGTAAGGTTCCAGATTTGCCTTCGGGTTTCAAATGATGAATTGCAGCTCGAATTGTGACCGTTTGGACACGTGTGGATGATGCCGCAAGAAGCATCTTGCCACGATGCTCATTGTAGAGTCGATGGTTGGAGGTGTAGCCACCTGGTACATCAGTCGGACGTAGTAGTGTATTGACTGACTCCATGTCAGACAAGGAACTAATGGGGTCATTTAAAATATAGTACTCACGGGAGACTGGAGCAGGCGGTGGAAGCATTTTCCCACTGCCACTGGTAGTAGTCATGCTAGAGCTGAAGCGCTGACTCGGGAAAAATTGTTCTGCAACAATGATGGTAGTGAGTACTAATACATATAATAATGGTATGGACACCATTGATACTACTTACCACCCCGCTGTGCTGCAGATGTAGCTTTTACAAGTGCATGCCTTGATGCTCCCATTCCACTCGTAAAATCTGACTAGTAGGTGAGCACTGTATACCAAATAGCAAGAACACGTAAAAACTTGCCGACACCTGTGCTGTTTGGCATTAACTCAGCAGCCTTGCGATCAGCGTAATGCTTTGCACAGCCAGGACAGCATAGACGACCTGAGCCATCCTTGCCACGGACATATTCAAAAGCCACTGACATGTCAAATTTGACATTACAACGTTGACATGTCCTAGGACCATATTGATTGATTGGTGTGAAGTCAGCCATCTTAAGACCAGTGTGCAAAATAGATGTAGGGTTGGGGCGAGAGGACGATTGTAAATTTCTGGCTCTACTATATATTAATGTACGCATAGATCAGCCAGCGCACTGTTAGCGAAACAAATGCAATATTCTGTGCAAGTGCGTGTCAAATCTCATTGATCACCACCTCCGTCTGTTCCGGAGTTCTTTTGGGGCAAATCACATTACTACTTGCAAGTGAAGTTGATTCTATACATAGACATTCACAGATATCAGTTACATGCAATGTATACATTATGAAGACTTGTCAGACTCGTCGGTCCAGTCGAACTCATAGAAATCAGATTCCGCATCATCTGACCCATCAGCGTTTGAGTTATTCTCCCCATGAGGACCACTACCTTCAACAAACGGCGGAAAATCTATAACAGGTAAGTCCTCGCTTCCAATCAATTTATCCCCATCACAAGGAAGTGATGGTTGCGCAGCAAGAAGCTCGCGAATCTGCGCATTCTCTTCAATCAATCGGAAACACATAAGGAGATCTGCATATATGTTCCAGACATTGTCCCGAGTTACCGGCGGTGCACCAAGTTCAACCATGAAAATAGAGGCTTGATCGAAAAATTCACGAGGGACCAAAAGAAAGACCGGGTGGTCAGGAACAGCATATGTCTGTCGCACTTCATCAAGTGAAGATTGATCGACTTTCACCTAGTAGCGAGATCATTTTTATCCATCAATTTGAAACATTGACAAGATCCGCAACGCGCAATACTCACAGAGAAGTCACGAGAATCAAAGTCTTCAGGATGATAGAAAATGTCATTGGGTCGGCCGTGTGGGAGTGCCTTGTGCAAGTTGTGACGAGGTTTGACATTATTGAACTTCTCCGCAAAGAGATCAAGCTCATTCTGGAGCCATGGGATGAAGATGTAATGAAAAACAAGCCTCAATAGCCGATATTCAGTGTTTGATGAGAATGAAGTGATGATAGAGTACTCTACCTTTCCAAGGCATCATCTGGATTATAGATACCTTCGCTAACACCATAATCTAGAATATCTTGGAAACCTGGGGTCCAGCGCCGTCGCAGCTGGCTCCAAAAAATCTCAGGCTTGATGTTGCGATGTTGACCCTTGAATTTGTGTTGCAATGTGCGCGCCAATGCTGGGTCTTGCAGGTGGCGAAGTAAGGTGTGGCCATTAGCGATTCCATTGTTCTCACTTCCAGGATCGCTCTGAGTGACTAGGGGCATAACTGGAAGAATCAAAATTGATTTATCTACAGTTGATACGCAGTGACATATTACTAGTGTGCTTACCACTGAGAGCTTGTACTGTATTGCAGTACCATCCAAAAATAAGGCGAGGATTACGGTTGGTCCACCAAATCTTTAACCACAGTATACGTCCCGAGAACGGCTCAATTGCAACATGCAAGAACAGCTGGAATCGACGCCACTTATCATGCTGATCAAATACCCAGATGTCGTTAACACCGGCTGTCCAGTAGATGCTTCTCTTCAGTCGTCGACTCTTGCGAGCCAGAACCTCTTCCGGATGATGGAGATTCATGTAGCTAAGTATCAATGCCCTGTGTGCAAAATTTCTCATACCACAATGCAAAAATATGACTACTGGTAAGCGCACCTTGGAACAGTGATTTTCTCTTCATGCAGAAGAGTCTGCCTCATATCATGTGAACCTTGTTGTGGGAAGCGTGCCCGCACTCGCTCAATAGCAGGTCCTATACTTGCAATAGTGTGTGCTTGTCCGCGTGCAGACTTCAGCTTCCATTGAGATCGCCGCTTTTTCAGTAGGTCGATCCTGTAATCAAACTATGTATTGAATGTGTGTTTGATAAGAAGTCGATGGGTGACTCACGAAACATTGTACATATCGGTATCGTAGTGCTTGCGTAGATGAGAGACAATTTCAGAATTATGATACCCCTTCGCAACAAATTCTTCAATGAATGGTCTGATAAGTTCATCGGGGGCTGTTGATTGAACATGAGGAATCAGTGATCATTCAGATCATAGTGCAGACTAGCCACTCACGAGCCGGAACTCGACCATTTTTACCAAGTGCATTTGGCATCTGTCCGAGTCTCGAGTGTGGAAGCAATCAATAAGAGAGTGATAGACGTGGCACCTTTGTCTGCCCTTTTAAAAAAGAGCACCTCAGCCTTATTGAGTATTGCGACTGCAGAAATTGAAGTCATTCACGTAAAGAAAAGTTACAATGTTTGCCATTTAGTCTGCTCATGTCCGCTCTTGGGAAGTAGTGTGACCTGCGACATTCATAATAATAATAATCTAGATAAATGCAATAATGCGTACAGCGGACTTTAAAAAATACCGGGGAAACGCGAGAAAATGAACCGTCACCAATCATCCACCATACAGGTACCACATCGATTCATATATCTGGAGTGCTGGTATAGCGGCGTGTTCAAAATCAAATAGACGGTAAAGCTGCGCAGATAGCAAGGATGGATGACACCCGCCACGATACCAAAAGCACTCGCACGGGCACTAGAATGGATACTAACAGCACTGAGACGAAATGTTTCAGTAAATATAGGATCAATTGACAAATCATATTACAGCAAGAAGGCAATGTACAACGAGTAGCCCGAAGTTCCAAAGATAAAAGTTTGCCAGGAGCAACTGCAACGACGTTAGCTGCCCCGGTCAAAGACGATGCCATTGTCTTACCTAGAGAAGAACCCAAGGGTGCCAAAGTCGAATACGGATTCGCGCTAGTGTTAGCTTAAACGGCAGCTTTGACTTGCCAGCCTGAGTGACCACGAAGACCAGCAAGCGCAACGAATATGCTTGGGGCGCATCAAGTCCCAATATCACCTGGTGATGGAGTGGCCACGTAGTGGCGACCCGTAGTATTTCCTTCATCTCGTCGAACGGTCAAAAACCTGCTCGTATTTAAAAACGAAGTTTTTGCTGCTGCAGTCAAGTTTGTCGACCAAGTTCACGTGAGCCTTAGACATGTAAGTTAGTAGACGACGCGACGACCCCATGGCTTCGTCATCAACACAACTTGAATCATGTGCTGAAATGGTTCATACTGAGTACGAGTACCATGAATCCCGCTCGCACATCTTGACCCGGGACCTTTGAAACGGCTTGGATTAATTGAAGTTAAAGTTGAGAATTCTCAAGTTCTCATATCGTAACGTGGTGATCCGCCAGTCCCCGGCTCCGCCCGGCTGTATCAGTCCCCCCTGCACACTCTGCGAACCTCTGGTAAACGTACCTCTGTCTCGCCTCGTTTCAACTACGGGCGTCCTGAGAGCAAACCAAATACATTCAAATAACCAATTTTTTAACATAAGCCCACAACAGTCCGTCTATCAGAAACAGATGTGGGGAGCGAAGAACCAAATAAAGAGAACAAACTAATCAGTCCGCAGATTAGTGACAACGAATACCAATCGGCTTACATCGCACATCCAACGTTGAACGTTGAAGTGTGGCAATGTTATGCATAAATATTCAAGATAAGGTTGAGCCTCGAAGAAACAATTTCACAGGAAGTTATGAGTCTGAAACGAGTGCGATTAGCCTGTGAAGACCAATTTTTCATGATGTTCGAAATAGACTCACTGGAAGGTCTTTAATCTATCTATTGTTCAATCTTGAATGTCCGTCGCATCTTCATACAATCATCCTCCTCCTCCTCGTGATCCTCTTCACCTGCGCTGTCAGCTGCATCATCCGCGCGGACTGGTTTCTTGCTAGGACCAGCTTCGTCAATAGCTTTGCACTTTCCTTTGTGGACATCGGGAAAAGTGGTGGCCGTGATGGACGCATCAGGCAGTACCTGCATTGATTTCAACATCACATGATAGACACGCGAGCCATTCTTGTTGTCCAGATGAGCTCCTTTGTCTCCTTTGTTGTGAGGTCGGATATCCCATCTATGAAACTATTTAAGCAACAGAATGCGCCAGAACTTTCGAAAGTCTTACAATTTGAGATATACCTCCACAGTGACGACATCGCCGGTGTGAAGCTTCTCCTCATAATCTTCGGGCAGAATGACATTGCCTTGTCTATCACGGACATCAGGGGCCACAACCTTAGTATCACGAAGATTGAACTGTTTAATCAATCCAACGTAGCGCTCTAAGGGGTCAGGCAAATCAGACAGGCGTCGATGACCTGCGCTGTTGTGAGCAATCCAAAAGTAGTAAATCAGATGCATAACATCGCACCATCAATTTGAGTGGATCCCTCCGCATAATCGCCAAACCCCCCACTTGCCATTGCAGCAGCTCTAGCTCTAGCTTTGGCTGTTCAGTGAGCGGAAGTGTTAGTGTGATATCAGAATAAACATCACTACTCACAGGGACTACGCATCGTGTCACTTTCTACAGGAAAGGACATGTCATTTTGTGGCAACTTGGAGGCAATGTGGACCGAAAAACCTACTTCCGACTTCCGCCCGCTTCAAACGAGGCACCGCCGAGGCATGCGACGGATCTGGGAAGTCTTCCAGCAAGGCGTTCGAGGTCACGATGATAGCAAAACGCTGATCTTCACCATGGGGATATTGACGCCAGAAAGGCAGATCCTTGGGGTAAGCATTTTTATCGAGAACTAAGAATTCTAAGCAATTGGAAGTATGTACAATGCAGGAGAGTACTTACTACGTGCATTCCTGGCCTCCTCCACCTCACCGAATAGGGCATTCAATATGTCAAGGGCGTCACCACTGCATTGGATGGCTTCCATTGGATACTTGTCAGTGGCCATGTCGTCTAGAGGCCGAAGTTCAAACTGGGCCCGCATCTTTTTCAATGCAGCAAGGTCAAGCTGTGACATAAGTTGTCAAAGATTGTGTGGCACGAGCCCAAAAACAGCCACTTCCCCAAGAGTCAGTTCGAGGAAGATTGAAGTATGGTCCTGTCCGATTATGTTGACCGTCGAGGTCCAGTGTCGCGGGAAATGTAAATGTGAAGACTTCACCCTCTGCATCGACCCAGTAGTCTGCATGATCGGCCATAACGTGCAGTGGACGAGGATTCTCGCTGACAGGCACATTTGCCAAGATATCCGGAGTAGCTGCCCCTGGAGCAGTCGACGACACATACAAAGACTTCCACAAAGGAGTCTTCTCTGACAGATGTTGAGGGTCAGAATGAGTCTTGCTCTCTTGCTCAGCGTTGTTGCTCATGACGGAACTTGGGGATGAGAATAAAGAATAACGCAACTGATGATCAAGCGTTCGCTTTTATAGATGGCACATTGCAGAAACATTAGGAAAAAACCAATGTCGTCGTAGCCACGGTGACAACGGTATAGGCACATGTAGGCACCATAGCGCCATGTAGACACCCTTAAGGCTACATGTGATAGGTATATAGCGCTATATAGCCTAAAGCCGCTACAGCATCAATCAGGCCATTTAAACATAAAAGTATCTAATAAGACACACACCTTGATGCAAATGTGTCTAGTTCTGTGATCTCTGTGACTTGATGCTTCATGAAGCTTTTGAAGGTTTCCCATAGCGCTTGATTCTCCTGTGGCTTGTTCTGGTAGGTACCTACCTTTCCCCGCTTCCGAGTCTCCCGCGATCAAATTCCTGGCCGCACCTTCTAGTCCCTGTCTTCTCTGGTTTGTTCCTGACCGGCCTGACCCTCCGAATCACTACCTCCTGCATCCGACGCGTCAATGTCGCATCATAGCATTCGTTCGATTGTCGTTCCTCCACACTGTCGAGTTCGTCGTACTTCACACCTCCTCACTCGCACCTTCAGCTTTCTCGAGTCCCACCCATCACTCCCCTTATCATAATGTCTGTTAGTTTGTTAATCCACATACCGTACTAGTTCCCTCCATTTTTACTGAAGTGTCATCATATTAGCAGATCCTTTCATTGCATATCTCGTCAAATAGATGCTTGATAAGTCTTTGACATGTTCGAATTTCGTGAGCAGGTATCCCGCCCTCCTAGCGGCTCCACCTGCTCGCGCACCACCCCGATCTAACGCTCGGCCCAGCCCAACCTGTTAGCACATGTCAGCAACCCTGGAGTTAGATGAAGCTGGACGTTTCTAACCTACAAAACCCTCCTTTGGGAGTCGGGAACTCTGCTCGAGATAGATTCATCCCAGCGGCTATTTCGGTAAGTTCCGCTGTACTTTATGTGCCACATAACTCCGCTAGCCATATTATCCGTTAAGTCACTGCATGGCCCGTGGGCCATATCCACTTGCTCCAAATCTCGACAGAAGTAACGTTTGGAAGTGAAAATATGAGTCACAGAACTGTACTCAGTGTTTGCTAACATGAGTACCGTGACGTAGCCCAAGTCTGAGCATGACTATTAACAGATCTATGCAAGTGGCGAATCCATGTAGTCCGTCGCAACGATAGGTCCGGCTCGTGCTACATTGTGAAAGAACGGACGGATTCAAAATTCACGAAGTCTTGCCAATAGGACTCCCACAGGTCCTCTCAAGATGGCAGCAATACACCGATGATACGATATCTGTCCTGGGTCGGCGAGTGGCAACTGCACAAACCATCATGTATATGAGTGTTTAGTGGACGTAGGCAGAATAGAATACTTCGGAGTCTCAAAAACATTTCCAATAGCGATGGTAGCCTTGATGACAATCTCGCAATCCAGCACCTGCCTCTCAGGCTTGATCAACGAAGATGAGGCAGAACTTTTGGATGACAACGACACAGCTCAAGTCCTAGCTGCAACCCCCATTGCTGAGATCGAGGCAACTCGACGACACCGCACTGACACCCGGAACCACATCATTTATACCTTTCGGAGGGTGTGGATTATTTGCGGTGATAAATCAGAATGCAAAGACCCTGGGTTGGTAACAGTCGAACGTGAGCGCGCCGGCATAAAATGCAGGGATCGCGAATGCGCCGACAAATTCAGGGATGACAAGGAAAATTTCGAGCAGGATCAGTCGAATGTGGACGCTATGACAGATTGGGCCAGATTGGTGGCAGCATGGTTAGGTAGACACTGCTTTAGCAGGTCGTACATGTCGTACGGGGCACTAAGTATCAATCTGAAAAGTTTATTGATTAGCAAAAGGGTGTATCACTGCAGGATTGCGCCACGCACATCGAGCAAAGCTTATCATGTCGGCAAATATCGCTGGCGTGGTGCTTAAAGTCCGACCATCCAAGTCTGTTCGCCTCCCTCCCCCGGGCCAAATAGATTAAGGTTTATTCGAGGTGGGCGCGTTTGCAAATTCACTGGAAATGAACAGCTGTTAGCGGCATCACGACACGTCTCCTTAATCATGATGCTGGGCGATACTTATGACATGATAATCTATCAAGAAAGTCATCCATGGTCAGTATAATTGAAGTAGTAGTAGTAAACAGTCGATCGGCGGCACCGTACAAATTTGCCACTCCGAGAAAGTCTGACATAAGTTGCCGCCATCAGTGGCACAATTTTACGTCATCACCCTGCAGAGCTGGCAGCACTCCTGCGGGATTGAGCTGGTCGGAATCTGATGAATGATGTGGGTGTTCCGTAACTACCACAGAGTTATCATAGGTATCGACCCATTCATTATCCATGAAGCAGTGTTTTTTTACTTCTCAGGGTCTGTGAAACCGAAGAGGCCTCGGTCCGTGACGGAATGAATATTTAGCATACGGCTACCCTGAATCCTGATAGTCTGGTCGAATCCGAGTCTCCGACCTCTGGCCAACTTACCAAGGGTCAGTCCAAGATCGATAACGTTATATTTTTCTGTCTCTAGTTTTTTTTCTTCAACTGGTAACTCCAGTACCACCATACCGACCGCTCACTCAAGTTGTTTGAACGGGATTTATCTCGACTCTCCAGATGTCAAGCCACTCATTTAACCAGTCATTCCTTTCCATTACTTTAACGCAGGGTAGTACAGACTCGCTGCACAAGAGCGGCATCGCGACGGTCCTTCATATAGAGGAAAAACAAATTGCCGAGGAGCTCAATCCGGGAGAAAGAGCACGCATTCTGCGCAAGCTCGATTGGCATTTGTTACCATTCGTGTCGTTATTATACATGTTGTCATTCTTGTGAGTCTGTCGAACGCTTGCCTTGTCTAGTGTTGCTTATTTATGCTACCTTCAGGGACCGGGCCAATGTTGGTAAGCAGTGGGATGTGTGTATCATACTTTCTATTCATCACCATTACCACTCGCAGGAAATGCGAAAGTCGCTGGCATGTCTAAAGACCTGAATTTGATCGGTCTCAGGTACAACATTGCGGCGGCCGTCTTTTTTGTGCGTGATATAACATGCTCACTCTACTCAATACTTACTTGCCTCCTCTAGATACTGTATAGCTTTGCTGAGGTCCCCTCGTATGTTTAGCGTCAAGAATAACATGTCCATTCTCAATGTTTATGCAGGAATATTGCGCTGAAGCTATTCAGACCATCACGCTGGAGTACGTTTACCTCCACCTTGTTTTCCCCGTCGCCTAATATTCATCCCAGTACCAATTATCATGCTCGCATGGGGTCTCGTGATGACCCTTATGTGTCTCGTTGATTCATTTCGATCTCTTGTCGTGTGCGTAGAATTTACCCACATGGTGAAAACAGACGCATTAAACTATGTAACGGTAGAGCTCGGATGTTCCTAGGCTTGACAGAAGCGGGTTTATTCCCTGGAGTGACCTACTACATATCTCTCTGGTATCCACGATCTGAACAGTCTAAGCGCATTGCCATATTCTTTTCTGCAGCAACAGTCGCAGGTAAGCAACATTTCATTAAGCGTCGAGTTCATGCGTGTTCACATTTTCTTTGGTTGTTAGGTGCTTTCGGCGGACTCCTTGCGTGAGTCTTCAAACTTCTCGAACAACCTGCTGTCGGGCTTGACCTTCTCATTAATAAAGGTATGGTATCGAGCATTTGGAAGGGTAAGTAACATATTGTCATTGACAGTCCATCATTGATTCGTTGATTAGCATCGGAGGATTGCATGGTTGGCAATGGATTGTATGTTTGCATGTTTTCAGGTCAAGTTGTCACTCATTTCATGTGCACTCCTAGTTCTTATTAGAGGGTGCTGGTGAGTCTGCTGGGTCTCAGAGGTAATCCAGACGTTCATCTTCAATCAGCCACCCTATTCGTAGCATGTCTCTCGTTTTTCTTCATGCATGATGTGAGTTCGTGCATATGTTGTGTCTTGCACTAACCATTTAGACCTTTTAGTATCCCGAAACGGCCACGTTTCTCACCGAGACAGAGAGAGCATACGTGATAGATATGCTCAAACAAGATGCGAATAATCTCGCCACACACTACCATATTCGATTTGTCTTGCAGGCCATGAAAGATTACAAGACTTACATTCAAGTTTTTATCTACATGGGGTACTCCTTGTTTCATTATTTCTCATTGACGAAGCTGAGTCCTTCCTTAGGCTGCTCGTCCCTGTTTATGCCATCGCTCTCTTTACGCCAACTATCATCAATGAACTCGGCTATTCCACTACCCATGCTCAGTTGCTCTCAGCCCCACCGTTTCTTGCAGGATGCTTCGCCACAATCCTAGTTGGAATCTACTCTGACAAGTACCAAATTCGCGGCCCATTTATCATTGGTGGCGCCTGCGTGTCTATTGTGGGATACATCTTACTTTATTGTGACGGGCCAGCAGGCATGTCGTATACTGGAGCTTGTCTGGCTGCTATCGGTGTCTATCCAACAATTGCAGTCGATCTTGCTTGGGCAGGCTCAAATGCAGGAGGCGACTTGAAGCGTGGCGTTGTGATAGCGATGGTCATTGGCCTTGGAAACCTGGGAGGGTGCGTCATATCATCACAGATATCCGTCGTCCGCTTAACCTTGTCTTAGTATTTGCTCCTCATTCGTTTACATCGATCCGCCGAATTTCCACATTGGACATGGCACTATCATGGGATTCCTTTGTCTCTCGTATGTGTTCTCGGTTTTTGGACTGTAATATTGATAACCACTTCCCTTATAGAATTTCGCTGAGCCTGTTCGCTATGTGGGACTGTAGCCGGCTTAATAAAAATAAGGAAGCGCAGTGTCAGGCGGAAGGTCTTACTGACAGCAGAAAAAATGAATTCAGGGATATGGGCGATGCCAGTCCGTTGTTCAGGTGAGATTCATAATTCATCCACGACCTTCGCTGATCTGAGTGTTTAAGATATGCTATATAAAACGCACGCCTACCCAAACTGTCCTTTTCAACATCCCATTATCGTACATCTCATTTAATACTAAGTTAGACAATACATTAAAATGATAGTTAACTTCTACGGGTTGAATATCTACCATTCATTTGTGGACCAAGACCTGATTCGTGAACTTCGACAGCAATTGATTAGGATGCTACTATGTAGTAAATCTGTGAGATACAGTATTTACGGAGAAATACGGAGCTAATTTATGCAGACCATCAATGCTGTGCAAAGAGTCCAACATCGTTTTCAGCTATTTTCTGGGCAGCTTTCTCCGAGTCAACCTTCTCCTTCTTGATACGCTCTATTTTTTCAGCCTCGGAGGCTGCTTTGAACTCTGGGTATGTGAAAAAACGGTTCTTCGACTTCTGACACTTCTTCTGAGTCTTATTAGTCAACTGTTCATTCAGATCGAAATTTGATAGCTCACGAGAGTGCAGTGAGCTTCTACAGCAGCGAGTTGTGCACTCTGCATCAGTTGCATCTCAAACAATGTTTTGTTCCGACTGTAGAGGAGCTGAATGTTCTTCCACAAGTCTTCACGGTCACTTTTCATCACTTCATCGTATGACAGGACTGCGGGAGTACTTGCAGATCCAAATTCAAATTGCAACCCAGTCGAAATTGAGCGTGTGACGAGTGAGCTCCCTGAAGTCATTACGGGACTGTCGGGAAGCTTTCCACTGATCTCTTTAGCCTGGGCACGTAAATCACGAGGGTGCACAGGGCATGCGGCACCGGATTCATGAGCTGGCCAATCCTTGATAGTAGCTTCCTCTTCAGACAGCTGGAGGAGCTGCGGCAATTTGGCAACATCTCTGTGAGACACATGCAGACCCTTGCTCCGGTCTTTAAGAGTCTGCCGCGCGACCTGTACAACGAAATGAGCATCGCAGGAACTTCAAAAATACATAATCATACCTTGTGTACTCTTGCAGCTACTGTAATATTCTTGCAGGTGCCATTTGCGATGTCCGCGAGAGCCGCCTGGATCCTAGACTCATAGTTGGGGTCAGTATATGCTGACAGCTTGCCTCTGCAATGTTCCATGGCCCCAACTCAGCGATCACCACTTGCTCGACTTGGAGGACTGCAGCTAGTGAAACGCACTGTTAAATTTAATGTCCGACGTCGGCAGCCACGGCAGGTGGTGAATCTAATTTTTGCTACTGCCACGCTGAAAACACAATCTGCATCATTTCTCAACAGATTCGATTCGATTTACTAGTAAGTAGCATGACCGATAGTAGTTGAATGCAAATGACCGCGTGTACTCGCGAACAACAGGAGTTGCCAAAATCAAGCAATTATGTCAGCTCAAGTGTTGTTCAGCCACAAACCAAACTGCTGAAAATATTGTCGACAGTTTGCATACATAGTTTTAGTTCGACGTGTCGTCGTCGGCTTTGACTACTTGGAGGATGCATCTATACAATTTGACGCTTCAGCCCCCAACGGCAGCTACGCAAGCTATCGTTGGTAATTTTTCTGGCGCACGAACCCAGGAAATTATCATCTCTCGTGGCACTCGACTGGAGCTCTTGCGCCCAGATGTTCAGACCGGCAAGCTATCAACAGTCATTGCCTCTGATGTCTTTGGCTCTATTCGCTCTCTAGCAGCTTTTCGTTTGACAGGCAGTACCAAGGGTGAGCCCCTGTACGTATCATCTTTTGTTTCCATTTTATTCATACTCTATTCTCAGACTACGCAATCGTAGGCTCGGATTCTGGGCGCATCATCATTCTCGACTATGACCCGAAGACAAGTAGTTTCGTGAAGCTACATCAAGAAACTTTTGGCAAGTCTGGAGCGCGACGCATTGTACCTGGACAATACCTTGCGACTGACCCCAAGGGCCGTAGCGTGATGATCTCATCAGTAGAGAAGGCCAAACTCGTGTACATCTTGAACCGAGATGCTGCAGCCAACCTTACGATTTCGTCACCTCTCGAAGCACACAAAAATAATGCGATCATTCATCATATCGTCGGCCTTGATGTGGGCTTTGAAAACCCATTGTTCGCTGCGCTCGAAGTCGACTACTCTGAGTCTGATCAAGATCCTACAGGGGAAGCATTCAACAATGCAGAGAAGGTGTGTTCAGTGATTTTGTAGTATCTGATGACTGATGAGTTTCCAGATGCTAACATACTACGAACTTGATTTGGGCCTCAACCATGTCGTTCGAAAATGGAGTGAAGCCACAGATCGACGTGCCAATTTACTGGTTCAAGTCCCTGGCGGCCAAGTCGCATCTACGGATCGTTTCGATGGACCATCTGGTGTTCTGGTCTGCTGTGAAGACCATATAATCTACCGACACATGGACCGACGACAACACCGTGTCCCCATCCCACGAAGACAACACCCTCTGGAAGACCGTCAGCGAGGCGTCATCATCGTTACAGCCGTCATGCACAAAATGAAGGTTGGTCTGTTGCAACCTGTCGCTGTTATTTTGATTAATATTTCTCGTAGGGTGCTTTCTTCTTTCTCCTTCAAAGCGAGGATGGTGACCTCTTTAAGGTCACAATTGATCATGAAGAGGACGAAGTTAAGGCACTAAAAATCAAGTATTTTGACACTGTCCCTGTGGCATCCAGTCTTTGTATTCTTAAATCTGGTTTCCTTTTCGTTGCATCCGAGTTTGGAAATCAGTGCGTCTCTCAATTCAACGTTTCGCGAGAAGTTTCTGACATTGATTTCAGTTATTTGTACCAGTTCCAGAAATTGGGTGACGATGACAATGAACCTGAGTTTAGCTCGACGTCGTATCCGGGCACCGGAATGGCAAATCCCACCATTGCTTTACCTCATGCGCACTTCCGGCCACGACCGCTAGATAATCTTGCACTCGCAGATGAAATGGAATCCCTGGACCCCATCATAGATTCCAAGGTGATGAACCTACTACCAAACTCAGATACGCCTCAGATTTTTACTGCTTGCGGACGTGGAACAAGGAGTTCTTTCAGAACACTTCGCCACGGTCTTGACGTTGAAGAATCCGTAAGCTCAGAGTTGCCTGGTATTCCCAATGCCGTCTGGACAACTAAGCGGCGCGAGGACGGCAAGTCTTTGTTTCATAGATGTCTCGAAAAACATCCGCTGATGTCGCTTGCAGATGAGTTTGATACCTACATTATTCTCTCGTTCGTCAATGGAACTCTCGTCCTTTCCATTGGAGAAACAATTGAAGAAGTGCAGGACACTGGTATCCTGTCATCAGCGCCCACTCTTGCTGTTCAGCAAATTGGTGCTGACGCCCTCCTGCAGGTGCATCCACAAGGCATTCGTCATATACTTGCGGACCACCGCGTCAATCAGTGGTCGGCTCCTCAAGGAAAGACTATTGTCACTGCTACGACAAACAAACGTCAGGTGGTTGTTGCTCTGAGCTCTGCTGAACTGGTCTACTTCGAACTCGATCTTGATGGACAGCTGAATGAATATCAAGATAGGAAGGCTATGGGTTCGACCATAACGGCTCTAAGCATAGCTGAGGTACCTGAGGGACGCCAAAGAACGCCCTATCTGGTAAGCCATCTTTCTTGAAATCCTATCATGTACTCACATATTGTTAGGCTGTTGGGTGCGAGGACCAGACCGTTCGAATAGTGTCGCTTGACCCAGAAAGCACACTGGAAACGATCAGTTTGCAAGCGTTGACAGCACCGCCATCAACTATCTGCATTGCCGACATGCTGGATGCGAGTATCAACAAGACCCAGCCTACCATGTTTGTTAACATTGGTCTCCAAAATGGCGTTCTCCTACGAACAGTACTTGATCCTATCAATGGGCAACTAACTGATACTCGGACTCGGTGAGTTGTTTCGCTCATTGGAGAATCACGGCTAATTGTTTACAATCAGGTTCCTCGGGAACCGACCAGTCAGATTGGTTCGTGTTCAAATACAAGGGAATCCGGCCATCCTAGCGCTCTCTTCCAGATCCTGGTTGAATTACACACATCAAAATCTCATGCATTTCACCCCCTTGATTTTTGATAACTTGGACTATGCATGGAGCTTCTCCGCTGAGCTCAGTCCTGAGGGTCTCATTGGCATAGCTGGTAGTGTTCTTCGGTGAGTGATCTCGTCCATCATGCCTTGTCGAAGATGAGAATAGAGATACCGGATGAACCTCTAAGGAGGACATGCCGAATATTTTTGAATACCAATTGTTCCTACTGAAATTTCCTTATTCTATTGTTTTTCGAATTAACACTGACTACGGTTTCCTTGCCAGTATTTTTCAAATACCAAAACTGGGCATGAAATTGAAGCAAGACTCAATTCCGCTGTCCTTGACCCCTAGGAGGTTTATATCTCACCCCAAAAATCGCCACTTTTATCTCATTGAAGGCGACCATCGTGTTTTGGGCGATGAGGCCGCAAACAAACGGTTACAGGCCATGGTGAGATTTGTTCTTGCGTTGTGACTATTGCGGACTTATCGTTATCTCAGACGCAAGCAGGACAGCACGTTGATCAAGAAATGCTTGACCTACCACCTGAGATCTTTGGAAGGCCGAAAGCGGCAGCAGGGAACTGGGCGTCCGCAATCCGTATCATTGACCCTGTCGAGGTAAGGCCATATCATGACTGGTTGATGCGTGGGCTTACATTTACGTTTTGTAGGGCAAGACCGTTTCGACTGTCACACTAGACAACAACGAGGCTGCCTTCAGCCTCGCCTTCGTACCATTTTCTGCACGAAACAATGAATTACATCTTGTCGTAGGCACGGCGCAGGATACTTTATTGTCTCCGCGGTCATGTACTAGTGGTTTCTTGCGAACTTATCGTTTCACCGAGGATGGCGTGGGATTGGAGCTCCTTCACAAGGTGAGGAATATATTGACGAATGCTTCATTTTGCTGACAGACCCATTTAGACAGAGACGGACGATGTCCCCCTTGCTGTCATGGGATTCCAAGGACGTCTGGTTGCTGGCGTTGGAAAGGCTCTGCGGATATATGAGATGGGTAAGAAGAAGCTTTTACGGAAAGCAGAGAACAAAGTAAGCATACACCAACATTGTCAATCTGCTTTGCTCACATTCACATTTCAGACATTTTCTACTGCCATCGTGAGCCTCAACACCCAGGGTTCCCGCATACTTGTCGGCGACATGCAGGAGTCGATACATTTCGCAGTATACAAGGCACCAGAGAATCGACTGCTCGTCTTCGCAGATGATACTCAACCTAGATGGATTACTGCGGCGACAATGGTAGATTACAACACTGTCGCAGCCGGTGATCGCTTTGGCAACGTATTTGTGAACCGCCTGGACTCAAAGGTCTCTGACCAAGTGGATGACGACCCCACAGGCGCTGGTATCCTTCATGAGAAGGGTATATTGATGGGTGCCCCACACAAAACCAACATGCTGTGTCACTTCCACGTTGGTGATCTTGTTACCTCGATACACAAGGTGTCGCTCGTTGCTGGTGGTCGCGAGGTGCTACTCTACACTGGCATTCATGGCACTATTGGAATTCTCGTGCCTTTCGTGTCCAAGGAGGACGTAGATTTCATCTCAACGCTCGAGCAACACATGCGTACGGAGCAGGGCAGTCTTGTGGGCCGGGATCACCTGAGCTGGAGAGGCTACTATGTACCAGTGAAGGCAGTTGTTGATGGTGATTTGTGTGAGACATATGCTCGGCTGCCAGGGTCGAAGCAGAGTGCGATTGCTGGAGAACTTGATCGCACAGTGGGAGAGGTGCTGAAAAAGCTAGAGCAGTTGCGTGTGACTGCTAGTGGTTTCTAGGTGTTGTTTGCAGTCATATTGTAGACTGATCATTGTATTGTATTCAAAACTGAAATATTTTTTATTTCTTGTGATTTATGTAATCGGCTGACTAGATGGACAGTGACGTTGCAGGTGATTGCGGGGAGACTCAAATACCCCCGCACGATCTAAACTCCCACCTGCATCTCTCCTTCAACCATCCCAAGCCTTTTCGAAAGCCAAAGCAAAGCCAGAATGTTGAACATTGGTGCACGTATCGTAAACACCTCTCGCGTGCGGGCAATCCAAGCAACGCGGTCGTACGCGACCAAGGCGGCCGCCCCCGTGGCCCTCAAGAACCACAAGGTGCTACTGACAGACTGAATGAGAATGATCTCTGACAATAACGCGTCTTTTCAACCCAAATACTCGTGTATAGTACACCGTCCATGCTACCGCTGCTGGGCGGGGTCGCAAGGGTGAGGTCAAATCATTCGACGAGACCCCTTTCTCTCTGCACCTGGGAACGCCCAAGGCAATGGGCGGAAACGGTGAAGGGACGAACCCTGAACAACTGTTCGCCATGGGATACGCATGTGCGTATTCGTTAATATATTTTAAATCGCGTGATCTGCACTGAATATATGCGTAACGGATGTAGCGTGTTTCCTCGGAGCCTTGCAGATGATGGCAGGCAAGACGGGAAAGAAAGATGCCGCAAGACACGCCGTGATCCACACGACCGTGCATCTCGGAGAGGCGGAGGGGCTTGGGGGGTTCGGGTTAGCCGTGGATATAAAGGTTGAGGGCGTGGAAGACGAGGAACTGATCAAGGCTGGTCATGAGGTACGTTTCCCCTACTCACGCGTGTTGGGAGCATGTATTGTGATCCGCTGACCGTGGTACTCCTCCCAGGCTTGTCCCTACAGTCGTGCACTTATGCATGGCGCAGTTGTGAATGTTTCCAAGGCATAGGTATTAGGTACACCTTCAGGCTCTGGCCCCAGGAACTGTTTTTTTCCTGCGACTTGTTCACACGTATTCCGGTCCTTGAGAATGCTAGGACATAATGCACATTAGCCGTAACATCTTGGCGACTCAATCATTAATTAATCTGCATGATACTACAAGTACACCGAGCAAAATATATCCGGGAGGTACGCATCCGCAACGCTTTTACAAAGAGTTCCTGTACCACTTGTCCTCGACGCCATCAGCCATCGTCAAGTATGGCATCAAGTCACTCGTCAAAAATTCGCTTGGCCATTGTTGCCTGATTTGCGCCGTGAGATACTTCTTAGCAATTTTCAAGTGGCTTTCCTTGACGCCCGGGGCGATCTTCTTGATGCCGGGCGCCTGCTCTGCGATGATGCGGTCAACATACTGCGTGGTAATCTGCTCGCCAGTGTCAATACGTGCGCCATATTTCACCCACTGCCAGAGCTGCACACGTGCAATCTCAGCAGTAGCCGCGTCCTCCATCAAGTAGTTGATAGGGATGCAGCCATTGCCGCCAATCCAGGCCCCGCAGTATGCTAGAGCCACAGAAACATTAGAGCGGATGCCGTCCTCCGTGATCTTTCCGGGAACGCTTGCATTCAACAAGTCCGCTGCAGCTACTTTCACATCCTCACGTCTGATGTGGTACTATAACCGATGCGTGAGCAATAGGAACAGGTAAAACAATATCGCTGTGCGAACCTGGTTAGGACCGAGCATATTTTCGTCGAACACTTTGCGAGCGATCTGATTGATCAAGGGGTGCGCAATCCAAGTGCCATCATGGCCAGCAGCGACCTCACGGAATTTGTCTGCTCGGACCTTCTCCATTGCCACCTCGTTGGCTTGAAGGTCATCCTTGATAGGGATTTGAGCAGACATGCCGCCCATAGCAGCAACCTTCCGCCTAAAAACATGATGAGTACCTTATCGTCATGAACGAAACGTGGCATTACCTATGACAAGTTTGGATTAAGAGGCGCACATACGAATCCATAAACGGCACTGTCATAGTAACATCTTTCCTGTCTGGTAACACAGCGCTTTTGTCCGCCCTTCGCTTCTTGATGGCGCTGAAAATATAGTCCCATCTAAGAATACACGCGGAAATGAGCGACTGACCCATGACATGATGGACAAATTAATTATACGCATATGAATGCTCCTTACCTTCCGCAATTCAATCCAGCCGAGTGGTTTCTGAGTTCGAAGAGAATTTCTTCCATTTGGAACGCCGCGGGAAGCGTCTCGATGAGGACAGTCGCCCTGATTATGTTGTGGGCTATTCCAATGTAGGACTGAGAGAAGAGGAAGACGTCGTTCCATAGACGAGCTTCGAGATAGTGCTCCATCTTCGGAAGATAGAAATAGGGACCCGAGCCACGTTTGATGAGTTCCTTCGCATTGTGGTAGAAATAGAGTGCAAAATCGAAGAGAGAAGCCGAAATAGGGGTATTGTCAATCGTAATACGCGTCTCGTCCAAGTGCCAACCCCGAGGCCTAGACCGAAATATGAACAACCGAATAGAAAAAGGATGTGCGACGTACCGAACAATAAGCACTGCTGGTTTCTCAGACAGCTTGTATTGCTTGCCGCCAGACTCGAAGTCAATCTGACGCCTTATGGCGTCGCGCAAGTTGACTTGGCCGTTAATCACGTTTGCGAACGTAGGAGCGTTGGAGTCTAGACATGTTATGTTAGCGTAATTGTGCGTATCATGGATGGCATGCGAACCTTCAAAATCTGCCATAAAGGTTTTTGCACCACTGTTCATAGCGTTGATGACCATCTTACGGTCAGGAGGACCTGTGATCTCAACGCGTCTGTCTTCAAGACCGGGTGCAGGTGGTGCGCAGTGCCACGAGGGCTCAGCACGGATGTGCGCTGTTTCAGGAGGAAAGTCAAGAGGCACTCCTGAGTCAAACTTGCGCTGCGCATCATCGCGCGCAACTAGGAGGCTATGTCTTGTAGACTCGAACGTCCTATGAAGTGCAGCGAGGAAGGTAAGTGCACCATCGGTGAGGATGTCAGATTGAGGGTTAGAAATGTCGACCTTTGTGTGGATCTGAACGCCTGCAACCATGTTTGAGAAAGATAAGTGGAGTTGTGGAACCAGATTAGATTAATGTGTGTTATGTACTAGTCTCGGGACTCCGACATACCGCAGATCCGACATATGCATTCTGAGTGAGCATGTGTTTATTTCTGCAATAACCACGAAATTACGTGAAACTGAAATTGAACACGGAGTACAGACAGTTGAATCCGTGAAGCATACGCATACAGATCACCATAAGAATATCAGTCCTGGATCTCCTTCGGGGATCCGCCACTACTCCTTATCACGAGCTCTTGGAATTGGTTCCCATTTCAACTGGGACGGCGACGGGTTCCGAAGGCGCTACCCGACGAGGGAATTTTGTGATAAGTATTCGATAGTGATGGATATAAGTAGACTGAATTTACCGAGGATATTTTTCACCGTGCGCTCTCCAACTTTAATGACTCTGCGGCAAGCCAATTGCCACACCCCGACGCTCACAGAACCTTGGCGTGGGTCAATCATTGAGTATTCGCGGACTGATCGTGCTAATAACTGTGAGAATGCTGACCTTTAGGTGCGAAAGGGAAAGCCATCCACCAGCCGAGTGGGCCAAGCCAACCAGGAGGTAGGTAGAATACTGCAGCCTTTCTATACCACCAGCCAATGACGAATGATAGTCCTGTCGTAAAGACCCACATCAGTGTTTTGAACTTCAGTGAGAATGCAGTCTTCCTGGACGCAAGCTCTCCATCTATGAAACACGTCAGTCCATCGGTATGCATCAACGTGTCGTGGAGCCCACGTACTGAACTTCTCAAGCTCTGCTAGCCCTTTGTCAACGCCTCTCTTCAGCTTTGCCCACTTGGCAAACTGATCTTGTGCGCTCGTTTGCATCAACTCTTTCTTCGCCGTAAGGAGCTCAGCTTTCAGCTGGCGCTGTCGAGTATATGAGGCATTCATGAAGAGTCTGCTGTAGAGATCCCATGCCTAGAAGGAAGAAACTGTAAACTCATACGTATGAGGCATTAAGAAGAATACCAACAAATTCAAGGAGGGCAGTTTGGCCAATCCATGAGATGAGCTCAGTCAGAAAGACGAGCGCAAAAATCGTGAAGATGAGTGACATGGTAGATATCAATACGGGCCTCGCACTTGATAGCAAAGAAGAGAGGATGTGCAGTGCAAGTACAGGTGGTGATTGAATATCAAGCCTTCAGCTAGTCGGCAAGTTTGAAAGAAACGTCAACACTGCACACAGCCGAACACGTTGGTACAAGCCATACGGCGTTCGCGGCGTTGCGGCCTTCGCACCGGATCATCATGTTCGCTAATTGGTAGATTGCAACATCGCAGTCCAAGGACTGATCTTGCTGCTCAATTTACTGTCCTGACGGACATTAACTCAATTGTTCAAAATCGTGTAACACCTGTAGCGCTCGGGACAATGACACAGAAAAGAAATGCCAGTATTGTGTTTTGTCAACTGTGAATTGAGTATAACAGTGCACTATAGGCGATGAGAGTCTCAAGGAAACAGACATGACTTAAGGAAGAAGGAAAGGTGATATTTGCATGCGGAGGTGGTTGTATAGCCATAATATGCCAGTAAGGGGTGATACATGCTGCGTTGCATTGGTGTGGTGCGTCTCTCCGTGTTGTCTCTGCCTCAACTTCACAGCGCCAAAAACATCGAGAATGAAAGAAAGAGAAGGCTGCTCAAATGTTGAGCTTGGTGCGCCTCCAGTGACGGCGTTTAGCGTTGTACTGCAAAGTATCAGCAACGCTCTCAGCTCCCAAGAACCTCGGCACATACTTGAATTTTAGTGTCCGTCTTTAGACGGAACCACTGAGGGATAGGCCTGGAAGTGGTTTATGACTGGGGCGTAAAGGCATCAATACACCCCACTCACCTGTTCTGACGGCCGGCCTTGGCGAGGATACGCTTCGTTCTGAAGGACTTTTGGGAAGGCTTGAAGCAAATTCACCTGTCAGTACATGGCGCAGTGATCAACGTCACAACTCACCATTATTGTCGATGTCGGGGGTCGTTCCTCGCTGTGATGAGATGTGATGAAAAATAAGGTTATCATCGTGAACTCACTATACAGTTGCTGACTCAGCGGCATGCACGGCATTAGCCGCTCTTCGCCCCACGCTTCCGGTATCCGACAGTGACGAGACTTAAACTCGTACATACGCACCCACACGAACTTTAGTGTGTTCCTATGCAGTTCCTCAAATTTTGGCTCTCAATGTTGGCTTTGGCGGTGTGCACGCTGGCCGCCGAGCCGCCGAAGGAGCTGCAGATTTCAGTCACCTACTTGCCTGAGGACTGCCCTACAACTGCCAAGACCGGTGATGCCATAAAGGTACACTACGTGAGTTTTGGTTCGCGAGTTGACTATGTCGCATGAATTAACATGCGGCATGAAATACAGACTGGGACGTTGTTCTCCGACGGTAGCAAGTTTGATTCAAGGTCGGCAACGGCCTTCTCTTTGTTTGTCGTTTACTTAATTATAATCATCTTTGTATAGTGTCGACCGAGGCCAACCATTACCTATCAAACGTGAGTCATTCAGTTTGCGTTCAAGGTACCTTGCTGATCGTTTATTTATCCAGTTGGTGTTGGTCAGGTTATCAAAGGATGGGACGAGGGTCTCCAAGGCATGTGCCTCAACGAAAGGCGTACCTTGACGATTCCTTCAGACATGGCTTACGGTTGGTTTATTCTGGCAATCTGTGAGGTATATACTCAACCATGGTCCATTAGGTTCACGTGGATTTGGCAGTGTTATCCCTCCACATTCCGCCTTAGTCTTTGACGTCGAGCTTGTTAGCCTGCAGAAAAATTCTCGTTCAGAATTGTAGACAATTAATGGTCAATGGTCATGCAAGCACTGATATTAGTTGTGCCAGTGGGTCAAATACATGTACGCGAACGCTTTGGATGAGCTAAATAACAGCCTTCACTTGGGCTGCACTTGCGGCTCCTTAAGCTTCTCGGTCACAAGCTCACTAAATTCCTCCCTTAGTATAGTCTCCCGTCTCTGCCTCTCATCTTTCTGCAACTTCAATATGCCCCTCTTCTCCTCTGCACTAATGACTTGGTTCTCCTTCCTCATACGCACTGCGTTCATGCGCTTGTGCCGGCTTCCACTCATTACATAGCCAACTGACTCGAATTGAGCAATCTCGTCCGAGGTGAGACCGATTTCACCACGACGTGGAATACGCGAGTCCGTGTCATCCTGTAAGAAGGCAGCCATGGCGCTACCTTCACCGCGAAGTAGAGCACTACCATAAGCGCGTTCATCGAACTTCTTCATCGTAACCTTGTGAAGCGGTTGGGGTCCGACATCTTCATCAGAGTCCTCGTCCATCGCCTCTCCAGAGTGTAATGGGATAGTGGATGGTGGTGGCATAGAGCTAAGGCTCTGATCGACTGAGGACGAAGAGGCGAATGGTGCAGCTGCGGGTTTCTCCACCCATTCGTCCTCCTCAGATGCACGAGGGGGCGATGGGGTACGACTAGGACTTGGGCTGCGAGGGTGATAACTCTTGCTCTTGCTTCGCCTGCTTCTCTCTCGGTCTTCTTCTGCACTGTCGTAGCTCCGGTGTCTGCTAGGTGCTCGATTCTTTCTCTCTTTCCTCTCCCGTCGTTCAGCTCTGTCTTTCTCTTTCCGCGCACGTTTTCGGTCTTTGCGTTCCTTCCGCCTGCGTCCATCCTCGCTGTCAGAGGAGTCAGTGGGGGTTAATGACTGGTCACGTTTAGATTTGCGTGATTTTGTATCGCGAGAAGGTGAACTGAATGTAATTTTAGTATACCAAATGTTAAGCAGCAAAATGAACGTACAGTGTTCTCGTTGGAGCCTTGGGAGAAGGAGGCCAGATGCTTAGTGTCGAAGCATCTCTTTGTGCTCGACGACTGTATTGAATTCAATACATCACTTACTGATTTCAATGACTGGAAACGTACCTCTCCAAATACTCGCTCCCCCCGCCACCATACGACCCACCAGCATGCGGTGGTCGATCCCTCCCTTGTCGGTTGGGGTACAGATTCTCCTGATTCCGCCACGGAGCCTCGGTAGGTGGAGGCGTCGCATGGCGCTTGTAGTCAGTGTACTCAGGGCTTCCCCGACGCCGCTCTCTGCTGCGGTCCCTCTCGCGATCTCGTCCTCGGTCAGGGTTGAGGCTTTGCTGCCGTGGATCATCGTCTCTTTTTCTTACATCCCCTCCATCCTTGTCCTTATGCGTACTATTGTCCCTCCTTTTGTCTCTCTCGCGTTCTCTACTGCGGTCCCTCGCTCGGTTTCTGCCGCTGTCTCTTTCTCGTTCACTGTGTCGTGGTGGGCTACGTGCTCGAGGTGAAGGGGAGCGTGCACGTCTGCGGGCGAGAGAAGTATCTTTTGGGTCTTGTGGGACCAAACCCATGCGTGAGGGATGTACGGTCGCCATGTTTAGTGACTACTTAGATGCGGGAGAGGAAAGTCAAGGATGTAAAGACAAGCGTGGGAATCAAGTTTCTTTTATGGAAGGCTGGTTACAAAGTTACGGAAAGTGCATGTAAAGTAGGGAAAATCCATTATTCGGTATCAGAACGTAGCTAATCATTGTGATATATACAGTGATGAGTGTGTGCGGATTGAGTGGTGTCCAGAGATTAGTAGTAGTCATACAGAATGTAAATTTAAGATGGATATTGGCCATCAAGAATGGAAAATGTGCAAGTACACCGAAGATGCAATTGAACTGCGGTGTTGTGCTGGGGTATCGGCTCGCGGAGCTCGATGTCGTCCTGTTGGAGTGAGGGGGGTTGTGGAGCTGCAAAAAAAAGCGCACAGAAACTCATTCATCCACCAACATCATCATGTCGTGCTTTGAAAGCCTCTTCCTGGTGTCGCACCGCCTGAGATATTGACGCGCGGACTCCTCAAATACCTCGCACCCCTCAAAGAGGCTCTCTGGTACCACATCCTTCCGTTGCTCCCAAGGCTTGAGGTCAACTACCTCGACGCGGTCAATCGCGACGAGTATCATCCCGAAACTGTAGGCATCAGCTAATAGCGGATCCTGACATTCCCCACGGAGGACCTCTGGAGCCGCGAATGGCCTTGTACCTGGGTGTATTTGCTCCACCTTCCTTTGCGGTGCTACTGCTGCGGCCGGCCCTGTCCGTGCAATGTATTGGAAAGGATCAACAGGTTCATCTGATGGCGAGATGAATACCGAGTCCATAGACACAGAACGTCCAAAGTCAAAAAGCTTGATGGTATCGGAGGAATGCGTCACTTGAATGTTCAACAGTGAGAGGTCTCCGTGACTCAGTCTAAATGAATGTAGGTGTGTAAGGCCGTCGAGAAGTTGGTTGTGAAAGTCGGTTTTCTTTTTTCGGGTTAAAGCTGGTTTCAAGCGAATGACCTCATATAGTGTTCGTCCGTCGATGTATTCCAACACCATACCAACGTTCTCCAAACAGCCTAGAAATGCGGTGATATTGCGGTGTCGCGATACCGTGGTATATACGCGCAGCTCGGCGAGGAATTGTGTTGTCACATCTGATGCATTTGACTGCATCTCTCCGTTGATCTCAAGCTGTACAACGTCAGGTTTCTTGACGACGCACTTGAACAGCTCAGAAGCGGAACCTTGTGCCACAGGAGCAAGGTTCGCGGTAGGGTTTGGTGGTGCAGAGTAAGCGGTTGGCGTAGGGAAGGAAAATATCGAAGTTGGGTGCCGTGGTGGATTGTACACAGGTATCGAGGGGTTGGGAGATGGTATTTCTTTTACTTTCTCTCCCTCAACCTTTTGATTGAAAAGGCCATTGTCTGGTACTACTGTGGTTTCTTCTGATGACGCGAACGACTTGGTAGACGGATGCACTGGCTTCTCATCCTCCTGATCTAGCTCGACTGCAATGCAACATAAAAGTCAATAAATCGATTATATATGCAAACCTTAGCGACTCACCCATCCACCAGTTCTTCTTGGACGTTAGTGTCACCCTCTTGACGTGCATTTTGGCGGATTGCACAAGAGGTGACTGTGGCATACGTGGAGCAGGTGACGGATAAGCTTCGAGTATAGTTGTAGGAGCCCGTGATAGTGGTTGCTGCAAACGTTGCATGCTGGCACGAACGTGAATTGAGTATTTATACCAGCTAAATACTTGGCCGCAATCTGAGACGTTGAGATAATCAAATTACCTTATTTTGGTACCATGTTTCCGCCGCACTTGCCCCACACTAACGTTAAAATTATTGACCTTATGACTTTCCCCGCAATCTTTATTTAAGCACTAAGCTTAAGCATAAGTTACACTAGATTATCCAAGGCACTGGCACCTTCACTAGCACTGCTTGCATGAGAAGCTGAGAACTCGGAAAAGTCGGCTCAAGTATGTATATTCATTATTTCCAACCAACCATCCTTAGCATCTTGGCACGATCCGGTATCCGAATACCGGCAACGCTCAGGCATATTACGAACAAATACGCGGGCGTTCTATGGTCAATGTACACGACTACGGGTATGCGACGTAGCGTCCGTGTCTAAAAAGTCATGCAAATGGTCGAAAGTAATGTAAAGTATTATGCAAAGGTACAGCAAACACGAGGCGCGTCAGCTTCGCTAGCTCAAAAAAGTAAGATAGCGGAGACCACTCCAACGTATTTCATCATAAAGACCAACCAATCTCTGGCAGAATGGACCAAGAAGCTTGTACCAGAGATCTGCTTTTGTCCCGCCGCCTGCTGTGAATTAATACCCGAGGTTGGAAGGTTTTGCACAGGCATCATCGTCTGTTTCTCAATATTGCCAGACCCGCACATGACCTGAATACCGACGGAGGGGATACCGTTAACGACAACAAATAACACTACTGGGAGCTCAGCATCCAAAAATTAGGGAGAGGATTCAAAGGCGTACGTGCAGGACCAGGAGGCATGATGGCTGCGTTGGGGGGCAACTGGTTTACATGAAGAACTGCGCTTCCATCGCTATTTCCTGTAAAGGAGCTCTGCAACTGTACCGAGCGCATGCCCATATTCTGTAACGGATGAATCATGAATCAATTTTAAAAATAAGCAACTGAGTCTATCGTACCATTGTATGCGTAGAGAACCCGGTCCTCATAACAATAACGTTTGCTGTTTGGATGTTGTCCACATTACCAAAAAGGTCTGCTAGCGTCAATGAAACATTGAAATAGGAGCCACCGTAAGAGAGCTGGTTCGGCAGACCCTGAGGCTCTGGCCGACGTTGGTTGTAATACGAAGGATAGAATTGCTCGATTCGATATTCGGTAGGATAGGGGGCGGTGGTATTCACGTCACTGTTGGGATTCGACCCTGCCACGAAGACTGAACCTAGAAAAAAATTAGCGAAGCTCTGGTCTGATTACATTAACACTACCATCTGGAAGTAAGGTAGCCGTGGAGTGATACATGCGTGGAATGGTACTCGAAGAAAGTCCATCAAGAGACCAACGTTCGGTAGCTGGTGCCTTTGGATCATACACGAGCGGCGTCAATTGTGGCTGGTCAGCGTACGACTGGCCGATAGTAAATGTGGTGTTTCCGTAACCGGCAGTACCTGTAATTCAAGATTACAAGATGATTGTCAGAAGCCTTCTGGCACTAACCTATCTTCGCGCCGTTCAAACACAAGACCCTTCCATCAGGAAGCAGAATCAAGTTTCCCATCGTTCGACCGTTCGGCAAGGCATCTAATTCAACGTAATTCGGGGATTGGTCGGGGGTGATCTGCACACAGGAGGAAGACGCTGGCCAATGAGGGATGTCCCAGTTTTGGGTCCATCTGCATTCATGTATTAATTCGACCTAGAGACATACGGTCTGGAATATGGACTCACTGCGCAGTACTGATGTTACTACCACCACAGAACATGATCGACGCCGTGTAGTTGTTGTCCGGGGTCAATGGTAACATCGTGCTTCCGGCACTCGCAGGATATACACGGACGGCATCTGGCATATCCTGCAATGGAGTTTCCATATTTTGGTCCATATCAAGCAGGACCGTTTTCCAGCCGGACTGAACAAAGAGTTTTCCAGATGGAAGGAGCCATAAAAGAGGGTACAAGTTTATAGGGAGCGTATTCTGAAGGATGGGCGAGAGAACTGGCTGACCACGACTGGGAAAGAACTCGTACGTAGGGTTGTTTTGTGATGCATCGTTAACGTAACCTCCATTCATGCATCCTCCAACCTATGGGGGTTAGCAAATCAAAAATACATCGAAGTGTGAAAAACGTACAATAATGATGCTTCCGTCCTGAAGCGTTTCACTGCATTCGCGACGTTAGTGCGGGGTGACACGTTGGCAAAGATACTCACAGGGTAGGATACCAACGCCTTGTAGTCATGGGTGCAGCCAAAAACCAATCGCAGTTACCGCCATCGCACGGGTTGAGCATCCTAAAATGGTTCAGAATAATTTGCCATGTCAGATAAAAAGTTTGTACCGAATACTGAGGTGCAGCGTGGCATGACCATTAGCCTGATATATAAGAAAGAAAAAGACTGCATACGATTGTCGGCCATCAGGATCGTCATAGGGAGCTCCGCCGAGTTGGCTCGTGGCAGCATCACCACCATAAGTAACCGCCTGATTACCACCAACATTGAGCCACGTCCCATTGCCTAAAACACTTCCTCCCTGACCGATTATCGTAAATATTTATGCGGATCAAGGGGGAAACAGGATAAGCTCACCGCGCAGAAAGTATTCGTAATAACATCCATGGGACGCGTTTGTTCGGAGCTGACAGACCATTCTAGAGGAGATAATCAACATATTAGAACTAAACGTCACAGAATAATACAAACCTGCAGCCCATGCAGGGTGGCCATTGATTTGTGTCGGGTTGTTTTCTGTTTTGTCAACGATATAGACCTTGTCTTCAGTACCCAAGAATACCTAAGGTCAAATGTTAGTCAAGGAAAGTGAAGCAGCGACCGGCGGGCCGACGTACCTGTTGGCCACTGCCGATGCTGTTGCCAACGATCTCAAACGCGTTGACCGTCACTGCCTGTTTGGGCTGGCCAGGTGCGTTCCTCGCCGCACGCACATATCCAGCAGCGCAGAGAAGGTATAACACGAGTTCAGATATTGTCTGCTTGGGAGAAGTAAGCAGAACCATGGCGGGAGGGCGGCGGCAGAAGGGAAGAAAAACAGTTGACTAGATGCACCAGACATAAATATAAATATGTATCACATAACGTTGAACAGCATTCCAAGAACGGTCCAAGTCGAGTATCTACCACCAGCCGATATTGTGCCGGTGAAGGACCGCCTAGAAAAGTACAATTATAGGCGGGCGCTCCAACTCGGAGTCCCGTTTGTGAGACGTTACTGGCAGCTTTGAAGTAGTGGCGGTGGTAGAACGCAAGTAGAACGCCTGCTAGCTCGACAAGTTGAATCAATACTGTAATGGAACTTCTTACAGGGCAAGAATGTCACTGTGTATCACAGATATTTTCTGTAGTCTCCCCCAGCCAGACATCTCGAAAGAAGGCAGTCGTTCCTTAGCATAGTATAACCTCTGGTACGGTCCTCACGATGCATATCAAGATAACGGTTTCCGAGAGTGCCATACAGCTGCTGGCAGTGGGTTACGGCAGTGACAATTGTCAAGTTGACGTGTGAGCTCTTGGCTGTTGGACTTGGTTAGCTCGACTCGGAACCAGCCGAAAATTTGGCTTAAACCTTAAAACGTCGGTGATTACATACAGTAGCTATACTCTACGCGTTTGCAACGACTTCACTGCGCATCGACTTGCACAAAATTCTAAATTGGCTCCTACAGTCATCCCCAGACCCCAATTGAATAATTCAGAAGAAAAGTCGTTCCAGTTCCAGCTCAAGCCTGTCATACATAAACTTACTCGGCACTACACGCGATTGTCCTCCATGTTCGATTTTCTAGCACCTTGTCGGCAACGCGGTCAAGACTCAGCGGTGACGTCGTTTTCAAATTCCAGGGCACTCCGGTATGAACCAGAATATTTTCTAGCAGGCCAGTCAATCGAAGGAAAATGTTCGTTCATAATACTGGTCCACTTTTGATGGCCGGGCACCATGGAGTTAAGCAGACCGCGCAAAAGTTGACCCTAGCCGACGCCACTGAAGTTTTGCATAATTCTAAACCCGTTCGATGGATCGACCAGTGCCACTGCCGAGCGTCGCCCCTCCGCTGGATACGGAACATATGAGTCTGCTAGCTGAGTATCACCTCCACCTGATCGCGAACACCTCCAAAACTGATCCCTCCCCTCGCATCACATGACGTCATTGGAACCGATGCGCAGCTGGAAACCAGCGTTGGAACGTTGAAAGCCCGACTTCTGCGGTACGTATCATTCACAAAGACTGCAGAGTACCGACAGTCACGGTGGATACAAGACGTCAACAAGAACCCCGTGTCGGCCACTGCTCCTCAGTAAGTACAAGATCATGAGTAATAGAACACACTGGCACCGTAACTGAGTGAGTGTTCCACAGAAACCTTTCACCCATGTACCTTGGTGAAGTGAGAACGGTCCAAGGCTCTGGTAACAAACGCCGAGTTGAGCACTGATCTCATGGCATAACTCCCGTCAAACAGTCCGAGGGATGTCATGCTGACATGACCTGTCGTTCACCGATATCTCGTAACACTAAGACGGGAAATTCCTGCAACGAGAATGCCTTTCCTAGGGTATCCCCACACCTTCCCCTCATCAAATGATGGTCCCAAGCCGTTTTATCGGCTCCTGCCGGATTCACAAATGAAAGTTCTTAGATCCGCTCGGATTAGCAAAATTCTTTTGTACCTCAAGTTTCCGATCAGAATATGATTCCGCGCTGTTCGGTCGGCCTTTGCCGTCATGAGAGCAGTGCAATCGGTATGCCAGGCCCTAAGACGATGTACTCGGATTCCTGTCTCATCGGTTTCGGAAGCTAGCACGTTCAAGATTCAGTAGTATGAATGATGTCACCGGATTATGAACGTTCTGAACTGTCGGACTAGCTGCATGTAGGCAAGCTCCTATAACTGAGACCTAAGATAGTGATGTGATGGCAAGAAGCTAAATCTGTCACCGTGGTGGAGTAGAAGACGTGTCATGGTATTAGCTGAGACATCCACCACTCAGGTATGTGCATAAGTGCTGAGAGCAATATTCGTTCACATCGCGCTGGGACACGCAGATGCGCGAAACGACGGCAACTACCCAGGCACGACTATTGGCAATAATGTTTGCTCCAGGAGACGCGAGGAACGCACCCGAATAGATGAGATGCGCGTCAGAACACATAAACACGACTTCCGCACTTATTCCGAAGTGGAAAACGTCTTCCGTTTTGAACTTCGGCGGCATAGCGATTGCTTCCTAATATCCACCTCCCATTGCTGTCTGATGCAACTCCTTGTTGAGTTCCCATATTTAATTGATGATTCAACATAGTTTACCGTGCAAGGGATAGTTTTTCAGCCGCAAATCCTGAGCTTGGCGCCAAGGCAATACATGTCACATGAAGTACTCAACCGCTCAGCGGCGAAACCTGCGTATCCAAGAAGGACCTTGATTGTTCCACATGTGTTCACATCCTCCTTCAGGGTACCAAACGTACCAATTTGATATGAGAGTCTTGCCCAGACATACGCATCTAAAGAGCGCCGCGGTCTCCACTTTATGAAACTCATGCTTGACTTGTGAAGCTATATCATGCAAGCTTTCCGCATAAGGAAATTTTTCAACAGTAATGCTTACCTATACCGTTCGCAGGTGCGCGTTTGGGTGATACGCACGTGTCTAATTGTCTGTAGTAAAAGTGTGAGCAGTAGACATGCTGTGATGCCAAAATATGTGTTATGTCTCGGGGTAAGCTCCTATGTCCGCAGAGAAGTTAGGTATTAGTACGAGAATATTCATAGCAAGTAGTGTACCTGAACATAAGTAGCTGCATGCCTAATTTTGGCAAGGGAGTGAAGGAGTTCTGAACCGACATGGAATTAATGTTCTCGTATCAGTTCCTCTTTCCATTTTTTGTACGCGAACAATGATTGACTGAAGCAGCGGCCATGAAAATTAAATCAGCCAAGAGCAAGTGAGTGGGTAGACTGAGGGTTGGTTGATAAGCTACCTACGATGATCGGCTTTAGATGGAGCAAGGAGTGAAAAAAATGAGGGATTCTCTTCTAAACCTAAAGGTTGTGGTTAGAAAACTACTTTTGGAATGCCGGGGTCAAAATCAAATACTAATCGCGGGAGACTGATCAGCCAGAACCATATTCAACCAGACGGATGGGTCCAACCAGGGCGCTGCTCCCTCAAGTTAGTTTAAATCGGCAAACGCCGACCGTTTCCTGAATATTTTCGTGGCCAACTCGCGTCAATGTATACATTAATGTGAAGTTTCTTCTACCGTCATCGGTTCGATAAGAAGAATTGAAATGATGATGCATCCGTACAAAATCGCATCTGCTGGATGAGTCCAACATTTCCGAATATTCGATCATGACTAAGATTGTGACGTCACTACGACATTCCTCGGGATCTCACGCCACCTATCATAAACCTGCTCCACCCGCTATAATGCTGCCACCTTTCGCCGCATATGAATCAACTACCACAGTTGACCTACTTAGTGGCTGAGTGTGACAAAGCCGCACAAGAATCCCATCTCTTCCTGCTTCGCTCCTTTTTACCGGCCTCGATTCTGACGCTCATAACCTGCTGATCGCATAAATCATCCAGCATCGATCTTCAGACTACGCCCACCCTTTGTTCCAGAGACGCTCTGTCAACTTACTCCAGACGATGCGCAGCAATGGAAACCCATCGTCTGACGCTCCCCCTCATTCAGAGAAATCCCCAGTCTTCCGGAACCACAAACGTAGTACATCAGGTAAGAACCATTTACAACTCTCACTTTTAAATAGTTTCTTTTTCTTGTCTTTGCTGTCTCTGACGCTGAAGCGCTATCGGCGCTGTCTGTTCATCGACAATGTTTTCCATTTTGTTCACTTGCGCTACGCCGCGAGTTACGTGGTCATGATGCTCTCAATGGCGTTTCCCACTCGGACGCCACTAGTCTTGAGCAATCTGGTTTCTTTTGGTCACATAACAAAACCATATCGACGTTGGGCGATGCTCTGCTTTCAACTCAAACTCGCTTTCTTGATTTTTCAATACTACTGGCGTGTATCGTCGACATGCTTATTACTTAGTCTCTTATTTGTTCGTGGCGGTTTAATCCCCGGGATCTTCTGCATTCGTTCGTTCCCATGGGGCCTGTTTCCGGATCTCTCCAGGAACCGGATATATCCGTGCTATCGTCATACGGCACGGTTAAAGACCTAATGTTGTATTCAATTTGTCTTCGTAACTTTCAACTCAAATAGTAAATTTCGCTCAACTGTTGTTATGTCAATTTTTCCTAGAATATCTACACATTCCTCGTTCCCCGCTGCCACCATCTCGTAGGTTGTCCTTTTCGAAGCGACACACCTCTTTCCATTCGCCCAGAGAAGTTTCTCTACCTTCTCAGTTAACGGGCTATACATTCCCGAATACGGCTTCCAACACAAGACCAAATTTATTTGGCTCGAAAGGGTACATCTTGATGTTTCTCAATCCTTTACCGGGGTCTTACACTACACGGACAGTGACGACTCTACAGGATTGGATCATAGCTCCACCGGGTTGCTTCATTTGTCACCATCAATACAGTTGCAGCCTATTCCACATACACCGGCTAGAATCGCAAGCCCTGACTCATCGCCAGACATGAACACTTCGCATCTTTCGGGCAACAAGCAACCTGATACTCCAGATACTTCCTCAGCAACTATTCGCCAGCAGTTCTCGTCACATAGTATGGAAACTCAATCCGCACCAGCGGCGCCTATGTTTCCGTCATTACCTGACGGTCATCTGTCTATGCAACCTACCAATTGTCTAGATGATGATCCCATAGCGAGGCTGCCCTTGCCATCGCAAACTCCTTGCAATGTTCTGCCCCGGATGGATGGTTCAGTAACTGTTGCTTCGCCCTCCCCCAGTAACAGCCAATCACCGTCGGAGGCATCCGAGCGGCGAACGCTGCCCGTGCCTCCGCAAACAAATGCAGCACCCAATGATCTGCAATTTAAACACCTTTCTCTGTCCAACGCACCCATCCCATCGTCACCTGCTCCGGCCTACTCGCGCGATAATGTCTCCGATAGCCAGACGCACCCGCCTGCATCATCTTTTAATTCAAGCCTGTATCCTGCTCCCGAGGCACCAGTGATTTTGACACCGCCAACACAAGCTGAACGCTGCGGAGAAGATGCCGATAGACGTGCTCCTTACGACTCGTTTCTTTGCCATGCTCCTCCCCCAGATACTTGGATAGCTGTGGAGACTTCGTCGTCGGAGTATCGGCTGGTTGTGCGACTCCCTGGCTTCAGAAGGGATGGCATGTGAGTTTTTGATGGTTTGTGCTTCATGGGAAGTTCGTTGATTACCTTTTCAGTACGATTGCTACTCGCAGGCGCCGCATCCTTCACGTCGTTGCTGATTCATGGGAGCCTGAAGGCGGTAAGCTGTCGATCTTTTTATTCATTTTATAGTGTACTTATTTCCTAATGCAGGGCACTTCGAACGTCGTGTGTTATTCGGATATGACGCTGATCTGGCGCAAGTGCGCGCAGAATTTGACGGACAGATCCTTCGTATCATCGTTCCTCGGCGTGTTCCGGCAGTTTCTTGGTATAACCATCAGTAAATCATATTGGTCTATCACTTGACACTGCTATGTTAATAACATCGCATAACGCACACCTGTGGGTTCAGTATATCTTCATCTAGCATGGCATTTCTTCGGACCCATCCACCGAGGATATGCTCACTTCCACCTGTACAAGTATTCATACTCCATTGTTGGCTTTATTTACACTTATTTTCTCAATCGGGTTGATCCGATGCCAAGGAAGGTCAACCTAATATGATAGACTCTGAGACATATCAGTAGCTATCCTTCCAACCGCAGCCTACGGTATCTTCGACCTCATTACTTATTTGCCCACTATTTCCCCCCTAGTGCTGATTTCATTCACTGTGCGCCTGACCTATGTAGCTGACCGAAAAGTCTCGCATATTTAGGTGCAATCAACTTGTAACACACTTGATATAATTTGTGAATGGCGTGAATTCGAACCCTAACCTCATAATTGTTGGTATGCACACTTGGGGCTCCGCATGTACAGACTAGTACGTGACAGTGTCACGCTGAGTGGTCTTGTTGGAAACCACTCGCTGCTCGCGCGATGTCATGCTCATGTAAGTGGTGCGTTCTGAAGCTTGAATGCTGCTCATCTCCATCCAGCGCGACAAAATATGCTTCCAATCCTCCGCAGCTAATTTGAAAATCATCGAGTCAAGAAGTTTCTAGACAAAAGAACATTCTGAGTCTTCGGAAGGGTTATCATAGTAACTGAACCTGTATGGCCGCCTTATCTCGAGGCCATCATGATGCTGAAAGGTCCATATCACCTTTTGCAGATCACAGCTCACAGCCTTACCAGGCCTCTCACGTTGGGCCCTTTTCCGAATCCAGGCCTCCAATAATTAAAACCCCTCTAGTGACTCGTGCGAAACGCGAACTTCAGCTTGATTCCTGCACGATCGATTATCGCTTCATCTTCAGGTATATCTTTCACGAGGCGGGCAACCACAGATCGTTATAACAAATAGGCATGGAGGCACCCGATTTGGATGGGATTAATGTTCATATCTGCCCCGACGCCGGTTTGAGCATTCATCGAGGCGTCATTCTATTTTTGGTTTACTCTTGGAAGTGATAGACATCTGCCTATGCGGAGTGAAGTCGGGTCACGGAGGTTTTCTCCTCATCTTGAGGGCGGATATAAATTCACCCATTTGCTTTTTATCTTCCAGCTCTTAACCGCTGAGACCTGAGAACTACACGTTCGTCTATTTTCCCCGCAATACCGTGACAGCTCTACCATGCCATTATCTAGACGTAACCAGCTTCCTGACACACGTACTCCAGTATACATTGACATTTTACCAGAGTCTAGTTCGCGCTGGGGCTCATCCTCATCATATTCATGTGGCTCATCTTCGACTCTATACCAGTCCCCCATTGGGCTCTACCACTCGAACACGCCGTGTCGCATGAAGGATATTGATCCCACTGTAACTTTCGTCTCGACCTCTGTCGTCATTGGCAAGTCATCCTATATTATATTATTGGATGGCGCACCCATACACAGCGAGGACACGAAACTCGAATGTATTGGACCATATTTTGCCGGTTCTGTGAACCCACCGGATGATAACCCAGTACTCTACGGAACAGCCTTGGTTCCCAGGTATTGGGAACTCTTGTGCAAATCCCCAGGTCCGTACCTTCCGACCTTGACACGCAATAGACGTATAATTATTCCTACAAGACCCCACCATATACACCATCCTTCATGATGTGTATCGTCCTGCAGACCCGGCACCTTGTCTGCCAAGGTGCTTAGGCCGTCGACGCCCTGTTCTTATCTTCTCTGCTATATACCACTTTCGGTACTCGGTCCCTGTATGCACGCCCCCATCTTCTGTGACACCACGTCGTCCATACCAAGCTAATTCACCTTTCATCGTAAACACGGCTCGTGCTTATCACAATTCACTGGAGCCCATCTGTCCGCAAAGACACCCTATACATTCGTACCTCTCAAATCACGAGAGCCTTCAGTCGCACGAAGACAGCTCACAAAATTCGCTGAATGAACAATCCATACTGGACGTCGGCTCAGATGACGGCGGCTTGATGGGCAACTTGCCCGAGGCGATATTCAAGGGAATGATGCCACAGTCGTCGGCTTCAGGCTTCCCGCAGGACATTCATAATTATGTGAGTAAACGATTGGACGAGAAATTCCGCTCTTCACATCTCCATCAGATCATGTAGGAAAGAGCCAAGGCGTGCACGTATGGAAGTAACATTGCGCTGATGATTGAAAGTTAAGAGCACGCTCTCCGCCATCGAATAGGGCTATGTCTCGGACATAGGGTGTTCGAACAGCCCCGTCTATGAGGCAAGGCGTCGATAGACGGACTGGTAAATTTGGATTTGACGTGCATGAGTAATATATTTATATTTGACCATTTACGCTCATGCAAGCACAGGTTACTAAGTACATCGATGGCTCGGCGCTCAAGTGTAAACAATCAAGCAAACAAAGCAACTAAATTGTCAGGCAAAAAATAAGAGTAACTGGTGAGTGTAGATTTTGCAGAAGGTGATATAGGCCCAGCATCGATCGCATGAACACGCCGTTTGTCCCCAGATACTGACCCGCGACATCAGGAGAACCTCTCATGCTAACGCCGTGGCAGACGCGAACTCAGCCGACGCAAGCCCACCCATCGCCCGGATTGAATATTGAACCCGCCCGATCGGGACGTGCGATCGAGGACATGTGACTCTTCTCGTTGAGCCGTAAATTTCTCAACCATCAAGTCAGTTTATGTAACTGGGGAGCATAACCTTGTGGAGCAAGGTGAATATCATATACATCCTAATTCACAGCCTGAGCGGTCACAATACTAATACATCGATCGTGTTCTCGAGAAACCACGCCATTTATACACATTTCAACTTGTTCCGAAGTCTACAGCACTCTTTCGAAAGACCACCTGTGCTTTTCGTCGCCGGTGTCGGACCCAGCGACGAGCTGCTAAATTCTCAGCAACGGTAAATCCACGTTAGCCTATGAACCTTACCGGAGCATTGTCGACTGCATCCGCAACTCCCCAAAACGCAGTTCCTACACCATCTTGAATACTGGAGGATTCGGTTCATGAAATGAAACACAAAGAACGAGGCGGAACTCACCTGTATCCTGAGTCGGTTTCTGTAATGGTCCATACATAACTATGTGCTGGAAGTGCTGTCGCGCAGTCTGCACCCCAAGCAGCTTGGAGGGCAGTAGCGTCGACAGGAACCAAGGATTTGGTGTTCTGGTCGTGATCCTGAACGATCCACTTCAAATGTGATATATATTCAAGCAGTACACATAAAACGACGTGGAGCACATACACGCTGGTGAGAAGAATCGGTCTTGATGTTCACGGTCAAAGGCTGATCTAGACCGTTGTAGGTGATCGCAAGCCTTTCGTTATTTGGGGAGAGAGCTTTATTAACGATGACATAGGTGCCCGGCGCGGGAGGTTTCGTCATGATTGCTGTGTGAAGTCTGAGTTGGAGTTAGGATGAATGTCGGTTGGTGCAAGCATTTTCATGGGGCTTTATAGTGCGTTGTCCACGGTGATATGAAGATGCATATGTGTCGGTTGGCTTGTGGCAGCGACAACAGGCTGAAACATTTGTAGATCCGATCCTTGACACACCCCCGCAGATGCATACATACAACCTCACACCTGAGACACAGCCAAACATAACATGTCCTACTCAAATTCGGAGACGAATTATTGATATCTACAAAGCTGTGTTCGCACTAAGAATTTAAGACCAGAGTCGGAAAATGTTCACCATTACTCGTGATCAAATGGTGAATATACTTGAATGAAAAATGTTGGGTATGGACTGATATATTGTTAGATTCTAAAGGACATGTTATCACGCGCAGATACAATAGTTGTGTTAAATGATCACATACACTATATTTTAACTCTGATATACATTTGACGAGAGAATGGACATGATCGACTACGTTAGACGAGAAGTGGGCTGAAGTGGGCCACAATTTTGGAACTGCGCTTAGACAATACGAGTGCTCCACTAGGGGCGCACTCAGTACCGTATTTCCTTATTGTTATAACGTTAAGTGCTGAGGGCGATGTGCATGTGAACATCGAAGCACACTCAACCAACCAACAACTGATGGAATTGGTTTTGATGAATTAACACAAAATGGTAAGCTGAGTAGTACTAATGAATGGCTCCGACAGACCTTTGTCGGAATGCACGGGGTGCCGGTGAATGGTCGACGCAGCGGAGAAAGAAGAGATGTAAACGCTTGTTGTTCGCTCAGAGACTTGGATGTGACTTCCCGCTGAGGCTCGACATCAAGTTGGTTTTACTGGGGAACATGACCTTGCGGAGCAAGGTGAATATCGCAGTTATCATATGCATCATAATTCACAGCCTGAGCGATCATAATACTAATACATCGATTGGTTTCTCGAGAAACAACACCATTTACTGATGTCACGGCCGGTGGCTACACATTTCAACTTGTTCCGAAGTCTACAGCACTCTTTCGAAAGACCACCTGTGCTGTTCGTCACCGGTGTCGTATCCAACGACGAGCTGCTAAATTCTTAGCAATAGTAAATCCACGTTAGCCTATGAACCTTACCGGAGCATTGTTGACTGCATCCAGAACTCCCCAAAACGCAGTTCCTGTATCATCTTGAATACTGGATGATTCGGTTGACAAGTGATTCGACTCGTTTATGAAATGAAACACAAAGAACGAGGTGGAACTCACGTGTATCCTGAGTTGGTTGGTTGAATGATCCATGCGAAATTATATTTCCGAATTGTACGCGCGCAGTCGGCATCCCAAACAGCTTGGAAGTCAGTAGCATCCACAGGAACCAGGGATCTGGTCTTGTTCTCAACGATCCACTTCAAATGTGATATGTATCCAAGCAGTACACATAAAACGACGTGGAGCACATACACGCTGGCGAGATGAATCGGTCCTGATATTCACGGTCAAAGGCTGATCTGGACCGTTGTAGGTGATCGCAAGCCTTTCGTTAGTTGGACAGGGAATCTTGTTAACGATGACATAGGTGCCCGGCTCGAGAGGTTGCGTCATGATTGCTGCGTGAAGTCTGAGTGGGTTAGGATGTAAATTGGATGAATGTCGGTTGGCGCACTAGCAAGCATTTTCACGGGGCTTTATAGTGAGCTGGTCACAATGATCTGAAGATGTATATGCGTCGGTTGGCTTGAACAGGACTTTGGCAGTGACAATTGTCCTTCACAGGCTGAAACATTTGTAGATGCTTGACACACTGGGCCCACAGACGAAATTTCCAAGTCCGCGGGATATACATACAACAATATTGTCACGCCTGTCGGTGAACACAAAAGCACACTCACTGGCAACCAACCAACAACTGATGGAATTAGTTTTGATGAATTAGCACAAAATGGTAAGCTGAAGTAATGAATGGCTCCGACAGCCACATTCGTCAGCGAAGTGGCGAAAAGAAAAGAAAAGCTAAGCTAAGCTGACGAAATGCACGGAATGAATGGTCGACGGAGTGGAGAAAGAAGAGGTGTGAACGTCACGCTTGTAGAGACTTGGATGTTCCCGCCCGATCGGGACGCGCAATCGAGGTCAGGTGACTTCCCGCTGAGGCTCGGCATTTAACTGGGGAACATGACCTTGCGGAGCAAGGTGAATATTGCAGTTATCATATGCATCCCAATCCACAGCCTGAGCAGTCATAATACTAATACATTGATTGGGTTCTCGAGGGACAACACCATTTACTGATGTAACTAGTGCTCATTTCAACTCGTTCCAAGGTCTACAGACTACAGCACTCTTTCGAAAAACCACCTCTGCTTTTCGTCACCAGTGCCGGTTCCAATGGTGACCTGCTGAATTCTCAGCAACGGTAAATCCATGTTAGCCCCATAAACCTTACCGTAGCATTGTTGACTGCATCCGCAACTCCCCAAAACACAGTTACTCCACCATCTTGGATACTGGAGGATTCGGTTGATAAGTAATTCGACCCATTCATGAAATGAAACACAAATAACGAGGTGGAACTCACGTGTATCCTGAGTTGGTTTCTCTAATTGCCCATACATAGTTATGTGCTGGAAGTACTGTCGCGCAGTCGGGACCCCAAGCAACTTGGAGGGCAGTAGCATCGACAGGAACCAGGGATTTGGTGTTCTGGTCGTAATCCCGAACGATCCACTTCAAATGTGATATGTACCCAAGCAGTACACATAAAACGACGTGGAGCACATACACGCTGGTGAGAAGAATCGGTCCTGGTATTCACGGTCAAAGGCTGATTTGGACCGTTGTAGGTGATCGCAAGCCTTTCGTCAGCTGGAGAGAGAACCCTGTTAACGATGACATAGGTGCCCCGCGGAGGTTTCGTCATGATTGCTGCGTGAAGTCTGAGTGGGAGTTAGGATGTAAATCGGATGAATGTCGGTTGGCGGTGTTTTCATGGGGCTTTATAGTGAGCTGGCCACGGTGATATGAAGATGCACATGGGTCGGTGACTTGGCTTAAACCGGACTTTGGCAGCGATTGTCCTTCACAGGCTGACACATTTGTAGATCCTTGATATTCCTGCAGACGAAATTTCAAAGTCTGGCAGTGGCAGTCCATCGATAACATGGCATCAGGTGCATTTCATGCACGCCGGCTTGATTGGTGGCTATTGTATCCAGGTATAATTTCCAATCGGCCAGAAATACTTACACTTACCTTCATAGGACAGGCCTGCCAGCCCCATCATCAGCAGAGCAGGTGAAACAGCAATTCTGGCGGTCCATCAGTAAAGTCATCAGCGAATCTTCCCAATAATTAGGTTTGCATTTTCCATGATGGCCCATTGGTTTTCACTGATAGCTGATACGGTGGGGGTAAGATGTCTAAGCAGTAATAATTAACTTACCTGTCTTGTAAGTTTTAACTTGAGCTTCAACAGCCAGTTCGATGAACTCGGATGGAGGGCGAAAGACACCAGGGAGCTCGCTATAAACAGAGAAGGAGCCGGCCTGAACGACATCACTCATCACAGTAGGTACCATGACGGGAACTGTCACGACAGTTACGAGTCTTATGAATTCGTCAATGAGGTCAGACACTTACACCACTTAAGCTTCATCCCTGGACGCTCCACCTCATGGAATTCCAGAGCAAATAGTACTTTTGGTATGTCTTTTTTTGAGGTCTGAATCTTGTTCAAGGGAGTCTAGGCTTATCTGTTGGTTTTGCATAACAAAACCGCATCGACCTTTGCAGCGTGTTAAGTGAATCGTAACCGTGGGAACTATCATGTGCTTATCGCGCCGCATGTGGCTTCTGTCTCGAAGTAACCTCGATTATTGTCCTGTGAAGCTTGCACTAAGACAGGTAGTTATGACCCGTTCACTTAAGCCTTTGTTCATTGATCATATCTTAGCGCCAGTCAAAGGCATATAAAGAAGTCTATGCTGCCCATGGTACCCAAGACTTTGCACGTCTTCTGGCAACATCATTGCGATGAAGTCCGAGTCACGGAAGTATATCGACCTCATTTATGGCGTTACATCCAACTACCAGGTTAGCTGGGATCTACCAATAGAGATAAGGGTATGTAAATATACCACTTGGTTTCAGTCAACCTGACAGGCACAGGTGGGCGACTATGGAATGAACAACGATTCAACTGGAGAATTCGAGGTGTTTGGGAACATTTACGCAGATAAAATTATCGATATGACGGATCCGGCACTATGCCCCGTAGAGGAGGAAGGGGAAGACAGCCTCATCGTCAAATCGGAGGGTGTGATTGCCAGGGACCTCAGCACAAATACTGAAGCGTATGTGCTACAATATGCAATGTTTGGGTACATATCTGACTGTGTTGCAGCGCCGTGCCTGGTGCAGCGAATGTTGCTCTCAAAGTTGAGTTTGAGTTCGATGGTAGGAAACAAGCAGCTGTGCTGGTCATGTACAAGCCAAGATACATCAGCTTTCCCAAGAATGAGCGCATCATCGAGCTGCTCAATTCCATACCTGATGTCCTCAAAGGGAAGTACGTCATCTCCGAAGTTACAACTTGCGCAGCATTTATGATGTACTTGTCTCCCAATAGTAAGTCCGGCATGTGTAAATTCTTCTGTGCTGTTCACTTAGCATAGGACCAGAAAAATGTTCCGTGACATTTTGCGCCACCGGGCCTACTGCACCAGGTGTCAATGCTCGAGGATGGTCTGCCTATGGCATTTCCCGTGAAGGATACCCGACCGCAAAATATGTGCCCTTGTATAGGCTAATAAAGCCTCGTTCCAAGTTCTAGTTGCCTTTCAGTCAACGAGAAGATGAGCACATTCACGATGCGATCGAGGAGTGAGTTGAAATCGCCTCGTGGCTCAGCAGTGCAATGACCCCCTTGTAGGCGGGAGAATGATGTTCGTGGACAGTGAATTGAAGATAGTTCCCTCTGCAACTCGCATATGCGATGTGTCTATTTGCAGAGATGAACGAGTGACAAAATTGTGCTAATGTTATATTTCCTGAGCTGCTACTACAAACACAATATATTATCAAAGATGAATACGCACTGGTCTCAAGATCTCAAACCATGCCTGCGTACAAACCTTGTTGGTTGAGAGAATACCGAGGACGTTCGCCTCGGTGTCTGCATCATTTAGCGCGGCTTGGTGGCTATCGTCATGCGGAGGTTGTAATTTGCAATCGGCCAGGAATACTTATACCGTTTTGGGGACTTGCAGTCAGGTCCAGGGCAGCCTGCAGGCGAAACGACGACTCTGGCGGCCCATCAGTGGCCCATTTTTTTGCACTGATAACTGATACGGTGGGGGTAAGATATCTACCGTGTCACTTTATAGCGGTAATTAACTTACCTGCCCTGTAAGTTCACACTTCAACGTAACGACCAGTTCGGTGAAGACTTCGCGCATTCCATCCAAACCGTTTGTCATAGACAGTGAATCAAAGACGGTCTCTTCTGCGATCCACATATGCAATTACATTCAATGGATATAGATCTGGGTGTGATGTCAGCGCGAACCCTGATTGATCTCTTCAACGCTCACGGTCAATTGTATACAGCGTTGTCGAGTAAGAGACCCTGTCTATTTGTAGGGGTAATGCTAGTGCTGTATTTCCTCAGTTTTTATTGTAAATAGAATATTTATATCGTCGAAGAGCCGGCCGAAGGGTGTTCTTGTATATATCTAGCATACCCTAAGGACGGAATAATTGATCCCTACTTATGCTTAGATGGCAGCAAACAGTCACGCAGATCAGTAATGCTCCTCTAAATGCATTCAGCCCAATTAAAAAATCAGCGTCACGATACAGCATGACACTCAACGCCGCGTCGGAGCTCTGCCATCGCAGCACGGTGTTGGCCAATAGCAATGACAATAAAAATGTGCCAGATTGCGTGAGAACCGCCGCCACACCAGTCCAGCCAGTGAGAGTACCGCTCGGAAAGGAAGCGTTCCGGGATATGTGTTGCGTAGAAGACAAGGCCGATGAGGTACGATGTGATGGAGGGCCAGACGGGGTCTAGAAAAGCTTATCAATACGGGGGATGTTTTGCGGTATGGTAGAAGAAGGGACTCACAAACGAAAGCGAACATCTGCGCAGGCGATTGGAGGTATGCGAGGGCTGTCATCGGGGCGGCGGCGGTAAATGCAAGGGACAAAAAGAAAGCAATGCGACAGTGCTGAAGGAATCAAGTCAGTAAGAAATTCAAAGAGCGAAAAACGTCATTACTTTATACTCGGCCTGATCGAACCATTTAAAGAATGGGAATGCGTTCCCTGCAATCCCAGTCATCAAGCAACAAACAAGGAATGCGTTTCCCACTTCTGGATGACAATTCTGGAAGCCATAATATACGACGGTGCCAACTGAGGCGCTGATAAGCCTGGTGGGATGTGAATGATTCAGCAAATTCAAGAAGCGTTGAATTGTACTCACCATCCAATGCCTACATAATCTATCCGTGCACAAAGCTCCATGCCCTGAGGATGTGCACAGCCGGCCATGGTATGCCAGACCACACTGCTGAAAAGGCACAAAAGAGCAAATGAAATAAATGCCACCTCCGGAGCGTCTACGATATTTGATGCGTTAAATATGGATATCAAGTTAATGAGCCAAAGAATGAATGGAATGAGATGCGTGTGTATGTTCACTTTGTGCTAGTCAGCATGTAACGATATTCATAAGAAATATAACGTACGGGTTTCATTGTGTACAGCGAACAGTGACATAATAATAAGCGGCCACTTTTCTAGGGGGATGAACCTGATGCACGAATGAACGTGTTGCAAAGAGGGTGAGGATTTGCCACATACCGATAGCCTCCGAGGACAAAGGGGTTGTTTCGCCATTTTGGCGGAAGGTCGACATACTCAATTAGTTGTGATCCTTGTAATGATTGTTTTACTGCACGAGCAATGTCCTTTGCTGCCACTTCTATCATGGCCTCTGCTTCAGTGACATCATCAGATAGTTCAGTGATGAGTTCGGAGGACATGATGGAATCGATGAGGCCGGATATGTGAGAATTTCCCGGGAGAGATGGAAGCTCACTAGAGCGAGGGTCAAACGAACGTAGGTGCGCATGGAAGGACTGGAAGCGAGCGGAAAGAGTTGGCAGAAAACCACAAAAGTCAAAGTCGGAAAAGCGGGAGTAGGCATGTTCTAACAGCGATATAATATCGCTTGGAGCTAGGGCTGCCATATGTGGACGGACGTTCGGAATATCAGGTAGACGCGAGCGCACGTCGCTCAGGGAAGGGACATCGGGGAGTTCGGGGAGATGAGACTTTACTGGAGATATGTCTGGAAGATGGAGGTCCGGGAAGTGAGAGCAAACATCCATTCGAATACTACGGAGCATCTCGAGGGCATCTTTAACCCACTGTCTGGCTTCTTCGACAGAGCAACCACCCTTATTCTTCAAAGCCTCAGCGAGGTGAAGGTCAGTAATTGGAGATTCGAGTGTGGCCAATCGCATCTCAATGTCTTCTAAATAGGATAGGACGAGGTACCGAAGCGCAGCAAAAGTCTCTTTGGCTGAGTTAGATGAGAGGTCGAGTGCCTCAAGTGAATGAGGCAGGCGCTGGCAGATAGCCAGGCGGAGGTTACGCTGTGGATCATTCGTGGAAAAGCGACGTCTGTGACGAGGACGGAGTTCAATATTTGCCTCCGTCGCAGTCGACGACATCGTATAAAAATGAGATGGAAGATAAAAGATGGAAAACGGAAAACGGAAGACGGAAGACGGAAGAACAAACAAGAGCCTCGCCTATCTGTAGACCGTCAGAAGTGAGGACGTCGGAATTAGTATACATCCTCCGAAACGCTTCTAAATATGGTATCTTGTCGGCATAATTGCCTTTGTGCCTTTTGTCACACTTATTGCTAAATTTGGGACACACTTGGTAATAGACGGTCACGTTCAATTCGAGTGCACCGGCTGCCAGCTACTATGACTCGGACTCCGAGTCGAGGAGCTCTTGAAGGCTTACTAAAACTCGACTCTTCTCATTGACCTTCAGTATACACCAATACCCGACACATACCCAACAAATTTCGCAGGATGACCGTCGCTTCAGGACTTCCCCAACTGCTTGTTGTAGGCCTGGGTAACCTTCCGTTTCCCCAGACCCGCCATAGGTAGGTTCTCATTACTTACAGATGTCATCTGACACGAAAAACTGACTGGAACCGCAGCATCGGGCATCTTATAATTGACGCCTTAGCTGCAAGATTTCATATACATATGTCCACTGACAGAACGATGGGGGGCGTGACTGGACGTTCAAAGGTCACGCTAGGCCAAACTGCTGTATCTCTGACACTCCTGAAACCAAGTTAGTGATTTAACTGTTCTAGTTTCTCAATGGCTTTAAACACTCGGCCAGAGCCCCTCATGAATATCACCGGTCCATCAGTGGCAGGAGCTCTCCGCAATTCTGTCAAAGCCTCAGATGCAATGGTCGTTATCCACGATTCACTATCTCATAAACCGAAGGCTTTGTCTCCAAAAATAGGTGGTTCTGCCAATGGGCACAACGGTGTACGCAGCATCATATCTGCACTCGGAGGCGAAACCCATTTTCATCGATTTCGTATTGGCATTGGTAGAGGTCCTGGTGATGCAGCAGAATATGTTCTGTCGAAGCTTTCAGAGGAAGAGAAATACTATTGGAATGGCGATGGTATAGGCCTCGACCTCATTTGTAACGAACTCGAACGTATTGCGCGCAAACAGGTTGAGAGCCAAGGCTTACCGTGACCTTTGTGGGTTCATATCTCAGCGCTTTGTTAATCTGTTAATAAGTTTTGGCCTTAGACCTCGGACAAGCATGGGGTATTCGCCACGACGCGTGGCAAACCCGTGGTGACGGCTTCATTTCCGTTCAACGCCAGCGAAGTCCCGACATTGAACGCCCCCGTAGTACTCGCAGACTGATGCGTGTACTTTTCGTCTCCATATGTACATCACGTATTTTACGTGGCGTGGCCATAACGATACCTTACCGTCGGAGCTACGTCACGGGTATGATTCAGCCTCACCGACTTGCACGCGATGGCACGTAAGGGTGCAGTGTTGTCCATGTACTGATGCCGTTGTCCGACAGTGTTCGGTCATTAAATGAAAGTATATAAATTTTTTGGAAGATCTACATAAGCGCTGTTATATAGCGTTAGTTAATCCCCACAACACGAAGCGAACTACGGGTGTGATCATGGTTGGTTGGCTACTAGCATCTGCTGCTGCGGTGTGTATTGGCACGACCTATGCTCAACCATCACCAGAAGTTCAAGCACGTATCAGTGCTGCTATAGCAGCTGCGCAGGCATCTAACAAATCCACGGATATCGACTACACTGCTTTCGTGAATCCTTTCATCGGAACTGGTAGATCGGGTTTCTTTCGGCAGCTTCACGTGTACTGACAGCTATTTCCCAGATTATACCAATTATGGGGATGTTTGGTAGGTTCCCTCCATGACGCGTCGTAAGTCGTTGAACGATGCCTGCCATGCAGTCCAGGCGCGTCGGTGCCCTTTGGAATGGTACGTCTCAATTCAAACATGACCGTGACGACAACACGTATGCCTATCTCCAGGTCAAATTCACTACCGACTTCACGGGTTACGCGCCAGCGGGTAAGTTGTTCTGCAGGTCGTGCACGCTCCGTTACGATGAATCGCCCTTAGGGTACATCTCGGATCCATCCCAGAAAGCTCGCGGAATGAGTCCCCTGCATGACAGTGGCACGGGGTCATCCCTCGGGACGTATGGTAACTTCGAGGTCATGCCCCTCCTTTGTCCTTCAGGATTTGACACGTGCACGACCACGCTGGAGGCGCGTGAGAGGTACAGGAAGAACGATAGTGATGGTATGGCGTCTTGTGTTGTATGGAAGTCCCAGGAGCTGAAATGAGCGCAACAGACGCGTACCCAGGCTACTTTTCACTGACTTTAGATAATGATATCAAGATGGAAGCTACATCGACGCGTCGTGCTGGGATAGAACGCTTCACATTCCCAGGGGGCTCGAAACCGTACTTTGTACTCGACCTAGCCAATGACTTGCCGGCATCATTTGCGGGCGGGACCCTTGATATTGACCCAGAAAATGGTCGTATCACGATTGGCGGCCACTACGGTTCCAGGTGGGCATTGAATGTCCTTTGGGTCAGTGATGTGGTAAATCAGCTTGATTGTGCGTTAGTTTCGGTCCCGGCGAGTACCACTACCAGGCATTTGCTTGTTATGATCTCTTGAACAGCGGAACTCAAAAACTGAGTGAATATGGCGTCTGGACGGGTGATAAGTGAGCACTGCGCACTGCTGTCATAATTTAACTAACAATACGCTCATCAGGTACGGTCTCGACGCAAAAGGACTTGGTCAGACCCATCTTAATCTCTCTCAGAACTTGATAGGGGGTACACCCTACCAATCAGGTGCACTCTTCTCATATGAGGATAACCCAAAGGAAGTGATCCTTCGTGTGGGTATTTCATTCGTATCGACGGACCAGGCCTGTGCCAATGCCGAGGAGGAAATCGGCACAAGTTCCTTTGAGGAAATCCAGAAGGCGTCCAAGGCTCTTTGGCAAGAGAAGCTCAGCAAGATCGAGATCGATGTTGTAAACACGCCCGCTAATGTGACAGAGATGCTGTATTCTTCGTTGTACCGAGCGTCATTGACTCCTGTAGGTGTAAACCATCGTAACGAAGTTGAACTAACCGTGTTTTTGCAGAATAATGCTACTCTAGAAACTCAAGGCGCGTTTGCGAACACGACATCATTCTACTTTGACTCTCTTTACTGTAGCTGGGACACGGTGAGCAGCAATAATGTGATGTCAGAATTTGACTCACCTACATACGTAGTTCCGAACATTTTACCCCCTCATGACTCTTCACTCCCCAATCGAATTCGCACAAATCGTGGACAACTACATCGATGGCTGGCGTAAACTCGGCTGGATGCCGGAATGCCGCGCGAACAATCTTCCTGGGTGGACACAGGGCGGGTCAAGCGGTGACAGCATCGTGGCACAGTTTGCGGTGAATTATCACAGTGAGGCGCAGGCGCTGGGAATCGACCTCAACGACTTGTATGCCGCGCTTGTCGCGGACGGGCAGGTGAATCCGCCCGAATGGAATACAATGGGCAGGCAGGTGAATGTATACAAGTGCGTGACTTCGTTAATACCGTATTAGATATGAGCGCTGAATTAGATTTGCAGGCAATTTTCTTATGTACCCTTTGCTGTTCTAGACACTGGGAGTACCGGTAGACAGACCAGGGAGGGAAGTAGAACTCTTGAGGTGAATGCTCCGTGATCAATGCTGGCGTTACGATCTCATGACCCGGCTGTATCCATTCCAGTATGCATTCCAGGACTTCGGTATTCGTCAGGTGGCACAAGTGCTTGGCAAAACGGACGATGTTGAATATTACACGAACCGATCATATGTGAGCGAATAGCGGCGTCAAAAATCACTGATCGCAAACTTTACAGTGGTACCGCAATGTCTGGGATGCAACTGTGTACAGTGATGGATACCAAGGTTTGTTGGGTCGATGTAGTGATGGGGATGTGAATCCTGACGCTGTCATCGCAGGGTTCATGCAGAAGAGATTCTCCAATGGAACCTTCTATAACACCGACCCTGTCGACTGCTCGCCGAAGGACACCAGGAGCAGTCAAGAGTGCTCGCTTCAGGAGGATAATCAGAGCGGGTTCTACGAATCGTCATCGTGGGAGTATAGCTGGTGAGTTTCTCTGTTCTTGCGTCAAGATGTGCTGGATGCCTTACGAGGGGCAATGACAGGTATGCACCTCACGATACGGAATACTTGGTTGAGCTCATGGGAGGAAATACAACGTTCACGAGTCGACTCGACCATTTCTTTGACGTAGGTTCATCCTACGGGTCGTCCTGACTAATATTGACTTGTGATATCCAGGAAGGATATTATCTAGCAGGCAACGAGCCTTCTTTCCAGGTTATTCTCTAATATACACGGTTGAAACGATGCTGACCTGTAGAGCAGACACCTATCGGATACCACTATGTAAACCAACCTTGGCGTTCTGTGGACCGTGTCCGCGATGTTGTCATGAATAACTTCAATATCGGTAAGATTGGAGAAGCTAGCTGATATGGAGTGATGCTGAATTAGATCCAGAAACCGCGGGTCTTCCTGGAAACGACGATCAGGCCGCAATGGCAACACTCCTCGGGTTTCATCTCTTAGGATTGTACCCAGGTATGCTCCTCATTCGTTCACCCATCCATACAATTAACTCGGGTGCAGTTCCCTCAACGACGCATTACCTTATTGTCTCGCCCTTCACGCCAAAATATACTATCCACAATGCCTACCTCAACACCAGCACTACGGTAACTGTTACCAACTACTCTGGTGCGTCTGTGGCGTACCCGATACCCGATGGTGTGCCCGCGTACGTGAAAAATGTGACGATCAATGGAGTGCCTGCGAAAAGTAGATGCTACGTTGATTTCTATGATACGTTCAGAGTGGGTGGGGAGATCGAAATAGTTGTCACGGAGGACAAAACGTATGATTGTGGTGGGCCTGTACCAGAGAGTCTGTCGATGGGAGGATTTGCTAGGGCACGATAGAAGCAAATCGATGATTCTGTTGCGGATTGTGACAACATGCGAGTCGGAACGTGACGGTCAAGGTCGTCATGTAATTTGTCCTTGTTTGCACACATAGTAGGTCCGTGCGATAATTGATATTGAAGCCTCGAGTCGCGATCCGATCGTTGCTCGATCACAAATTAAGCTGCGAGGTCCGCTAAGCTAATCGGGCTCGTCATCCTCCACGACGTATGTGATAACATGGACAATATCATCGCCATCGGTCTTGGGCTCGCCCTACGCAGTGTTATCGACATCGTGACTGACAGTGATTATAGGCTTACTGGTGCGTCTTGTTACTGTTGATGAGTGGCCCATCTAATTATTATCATTCAAGGTACACTCGTTGGGCTCTGGGAAGGATTTGTACTCTCACATTTCCTCCATAAAAATCCGCGAAATCCTAATGATGCTTATCTTGCCCTTGCGACTCGGTTCGTTATCGACTTTTTGCTCACGAACTCGCTAGTTCGTTTTGCCCTCACTGGCGCATGGACACTCGTTGGGCTCCTCCTTGCTGACGTAGCGCCCAGTGTGTTGCGAGAGACGGGGCTGAGGCATGTATACAGGGCGCTAAGGAAAGATGTCAAAGCCATGAGGAGATCCATGCCACGATGGAGGATTGAAAACGATATACAGGTCCCAAACATATCTATTTCAAATCGTGTACCGGATCTTTTGTCTAGTCCTCCATCATCCAGCATTGTATCGAGCACGCGTGCTGCCCCGCCAGCTTCCCCAACTCCGATCCTGCAGAGACGCTCAACATCAAACTCGCCCTCCAGCCAAGTAACCTCTTCCGTGACGAACACTCTTACGCGTGAAGTTGTTCTAGGACCCTCCCCGGCCCTCATTCACATTGATGTCGACCCTGAATTTCCTCCTTCTTTCAACCCAGACACACCCTCTCCTCGCTCGTCCCTTCTCTCTAACACGTCTGATTCTTTAAGGCACGACCAGGCTATACCGATTCAAGATGACGACCGGGTACACACTGCCGTGCCGTCTCACATGCAAGAACAAGAGCAGGAACAGGGTGCAGACCTCAGCGTGCTCGACTTAACTCCACCCGTAGCTGCAGTCGGAATAGCATTCACATCCAAAATCATCTCCCCTACCCCCCGCTCATATATTGAAGGTCTCCCTCTCATCTCAGATTCTGAGATCGATCTTTCTATCCATGCGCCACCAGTTCTACCACTAGAATCACGTCCTGCTTCCCGTGTAAGGAATTTATCATCCACCTTTGGCGCGGGCATATCGAACCAAAACACTGGCACCGGTGTCAGGGAAGTTGGTAAGGACCGAGGCCCTGATATTGGGAAATCACGCACGCCACCTCATCAACGGGCGAGCTCAGCGGGGGTGTCGGTACAAAATAAGCCTATTTCCGGTAATCAGCCGAATTCGACAGGACACAGCAGCAAATGGGAACACTCGATGCTTCGTCATCCTGAACAGATCATCCTGTCCGATAGTGCTGCTGGAATCGGCGGGTTTGCAATACGGCCAGACGGCCAGACGCCTCAACATTCCGGCACGCCTCAAGCACATCCTGGTAGTGACGGTGTGCACATGAGCTCAGTGCTTGGTTTGAGTACGCCACTCTCCCCGCCCAAGACCCCCGCCACTCTCCCAGACCTAACGCCCGCTTCAGCACCCCAGATCAAGCCGCCAACGCCAGCGCCCTTCACCAAACCGCCAACGCCAACGCCACCGCCACCCACTAAACCGCTAACGCCAGCGCCAGCGCCACTTACCACACCCGCACCCGCACTTCCATCCAAGACCCCTACACCACCTGCACCTCTCTCCAGGACCCATACACCGATGCCGCCAGCGCCACTAACTAAACCGCCAACGCCAGCGCCACTCACCACACCCACGCCTGCACTTCTATCCAAGACCCCCACACCTGCACCTCTCTCCAGGACCCATACACCGATGCCCACGTCCAAATCGAGGTGTACAAGCCCAGGTCTCACATCCACTTCCGTCCGCAACCATACCGATTACGACCCTGCGAACCCAATTCGTCCTATGCCAGGCCTCAAATCTCCATCTACCGAACCAGACCCAATTTTCCCAGATGTGGGAGCGCGTAATGAATCTACCACGAGGGTGTTTAATCCGTTAGATACCAGCGGTGCTGATATTTATGATGATCCACCACCACCATTCAAAGAATTCGAGTCGCCTGTGCATCCGCGTGGGGTGAATTTTGGTGCAGGCATTGGTGATGGGAAGCGACCAGGCGAACAGGTCACGGAGGGTTCCAAAGGTCAGGGTGCTGTTGCCAAGCCGCCAGCTGCCGAGGGTGATGCGAAAGGAGAAGAGCAGGATAAGGTCTCCAAAGGGGAAGGAGAAGAGGCAATTACAAACACGAATATCGGAGATGCGGATGGCGTGGGTGGACAAGACTCCGGTGAGGATACCAAAGGGAACATTGAGACTTCAAACGCTGGGGACAATGCCCGAGGTGCGGATAGCCCGAACCGAGAGGATTGTGCTCGAGAGAACGGCAAGGATAGTCAAGAGCCAGAAAATAGTGAACAAGGTAATCAGGGACCGGTCGATGATAGTCAAGTTGCCAACCTTGCAAGTGGTGATACCCAAGTCGCAGGCGATGATTCCCAAGATACAGGTATGTGTGTCCACTAAGGCGATTTGAACTAAGCCAAAGCTTTACCTCCAGACTCTGGCCCCAAACCAGAGCCGACGCGTCTCACTCCTGCCCAAGAAGAGGCTGAAACCCACCGCCATGCCTTCCTACTTAAAGAAGTGACCCGACTCGAGGAATCACGCAAACGGGAGATAATGGACTCTTCTGATGATCAGTGCCCTTCTGAGATTCAGGCTCGTCTGAGTGCCGTGAAAGCAAGAATTTCAAGGATCATTTTCGCTGGTACGTTCGTGTTCCGTAGATCTCGCACTGTCTTGCTTACTATATTTACCAGACCCACCCAAACGCCCACCACCTACTTTCGAAATAAACTCTTCCGGCAAAAGTCCTCAGGAACTCACCAGTGCGCTGACGAATGCGATCATCGATTTGCTTCTTGAGCGGCGGGACGTTGGACCGATAAAAGTCACAGTATCTTATACGAAGAACAGGCGGGGGAGTGTGGAAAAGGTATTGAAGGAGTTTAATGCGGAGTGAGTTTATTCGGCTTCAATAACATGTATGGCTGTTATTGTGATGCTGACGCTGACGGTGCAGTAACAAATTTTCGATTCGTTCTGAGAATGGGCAATTTTCGACTCTGATAACAGTGTAATGGAGACTGTACAAGATACGATACCCCCGACAAGGATACCCTCCCTCCTTGCTGTTCTTGCTATTTTCTCGATGAGTGATGGGAATGTTAGATTACACTTGTTGTATCACACATGTAACTTGCCGACAAGTCGTTGGCCTTAGCAATTCAGCCATTACTTGCCCAGGACAGCGCGGAAGGCAGCAAGAAGATTGAGCGTGGGCTCGTGTAGTATAAAACCGAGTCGTTGGAAGAGTAACCAGTTGAATGGTTGGCTGGGCGATAGAGGGACTATCATATATATGCGGATGCATAGATCCAAGAGGTGAAGTCACGTGTGACTAGTATGTGACGATCCTAAACGAAGCCGTCTTGATCCGAAAACGTCGATTCAATTCATGTTGAAATTATAACGCTTGCGGCGAAGTCGTTTGACGGACAACAGATGTTTTATTGCCTCTGCCACACTCACCGCGTAGGATGCTCGCATGACTATGGTACAAGAAATATTTGAGCGTTATTCGACTCGTAAACTGTTGACTTCATCTTTCATAGATCCGCGTTCATAATTGCGACGATGACTGCTGGGCCCTGGCTAGCATGTTAGACTATGCGTTCTCTTCGCCATCAGAGTGTTTGAATCTCATTCCCTCACTATTCTCTCGGCACCATCTTCCTATTCTTGCCTCTCCTTACCTGGATTCCTTCTTGCTGCACGAAGTGATGGGGACTGGACGCGGGCATTGAATAGCTATACCTGAAAGGAACAGGAACGTTTAGAAATCAATAAGACATCCGAGGGCGACTCGCGTGCTTTCGTTCAAGTCATACCAATGTCTGTCGTGCCGAACAGCCCTCGACAATGTCGATACCGGATGCTAACAGGGACATCGCCACTTGTCATAGCAGTGATCAATTGTATTCAGGGTTGAACGTTGACCTGTGGAAATACACATGCAGCATGACCTGAATCCCAAGCCTCAACCTCCCACTCAGCCGAACTCTATCCGCAGTCCCCATATCCTTACCCCAATCTTCCCTTCCCACTCATTCCGTCCACCGCTCAGCCCATCCTTGATCCTCATCATTTTGCTCCATCGCAATATCATGCCTGGTAGCTCAGAAAGCCAATATATCAGACTTGATATACACCATTTACTGGCTCTTCAGACCCAAGACTAGATGATGCCAATCCCCTACTTGCAGAAGCCGACCACATACTCTACTTCACGTTCCACCTGCCCCACGATTCACCCCAAACTCTATTCTAAGCGCGCCTCGAACTCATCTGTGTGCTGACCATTGCTCTTGGGATATCACGTCGTATGTTTGATATTCAATTATAATCGTTTTCCAGTGCGAGGTCAAGACCTTTTTCTGTTTCTCCTCAGCTGTTCGCTTGATACGATAGGACTCTGTAGCTCACAGCAGCGCCCACTCTACTCAGCGAGACCCCTGATCGAGGCGGAAGTATCACAGAATAAAGCATGCATACTGGAGCTTGGAGACCGGCATCATGGCCTGCTACAACAATGCCCTTCGGCCAAATCCTCGCTCTTTGACATGATTCACAACACTCGAGCAGTAGCTGATCAGCGCCGTATGTTACTTCAAGTTGTTGATACCTTTGGAGAAGAGGATTTTTCGTCACACAACTGCCTGTGTAGTTGTGCGTAACTGAACGGAGCAAGGGTACAGAGGCTGCGATACTTTCAACTCTGTCGATGGATCGTAAATCGTACGTCGGAGAACCATAGACTCCATTTAGGCGCACATTGAAAAACCAAGCATTCTGCTACCCTCAGACGCTCTCACTCCAGAATCCCCCTCCTTGGGAGTCAGTGACGACACATACAAGCCATGTGTCAATCGGACGGGGTGGATTCATCGTTCCAGTGATGTTGTTGGTGGTGGGTGTTCTTTTTATCAATAGGATTTCGCAGTTGCTCCATTAGTCAAGCAGCAGTAGAATTTGCTCTGGAGTAGTCCAACCAATCGACTACCATGTAAGAGTTGTGCCATGCGGTCACCGAATGAGTTCGTGTACGTAGATTCTCGAGGGTTCGTCCCACATTTGCATCATGTAATAACCAGTATTTCCACAGAGCCGGACCACATTGTGCGACTAAATGGAACAACAACTCTGGCACAAACTGTCATAACTTGTGGTCTCACACATATTTTTATTCTCGGGCCACTGTTGTTCAACTTTTTCTGCCATTGTTCACGAGGTGTTAAATGATTAATGAGGGCTCGTTCAGACCGGTTTTCCATGTCACTCAGCCACCATGGAGACTACCCCCCGAGCTTCATTTAACGACCTTCCCGCCGAGATCGTCGCCATCATCATACAAGATGCTGCAGAACCCACTTTTACTCAAGACGAGGAATATGAGCTGATGAATCTGTACTCAACCGCTCGTGAACTTTGTCTCGTCTCCCACGCTTTTAGGCACGTTGCACTGCCTATAATGTTGCACACAGTATTACTGGATTTTCGTAACATGCCAGCTTTCTTGCATGCTCTATATATGCAGAACGAATACGCTCACACGTATCCTGCTCTCCGTTTCGAGTACACATCTTACATACGCAACATCTGGTTTGGAGAGCGTTGGGGTGGGCGTCCCTCAGACACTCACGTCTACAGCCGCTTTACCTCTGAGCCTGTGTCAGACATTGAGCTCATCGCTCCAGTACTCCTGAGTGCATCGTCACTAGCGATCGAGTTCTCGTGTCTAGACCTCCTGGTATTCTCCGTAGAGCTCGCATGGGGCCGTATGGATGACAGCATAGACCGTGGATGTTTGCCACTTCCGTGGAACATAAAAACATTAACGTTATCGAGGATCACCTGTGATTCATGGGACATGGCGAGGCTTGCCTCAGGATCAGCCTTCCTGGCATCCATCACCCACCTTATCGCCATCCCTCCCGACGAGGATGACATATCTTCACACATCATTTTTCGGGCTAGGTGCGGTGTTGGATCTCAAGGCTACGCTGCGCCTCTGTGGATGGAGTACGTTCCGTGGGATTCTTTCGAGAGACTCGAAAGAGTCTCTTTGGTTTTCCCCCAAGTCAAACTCCCGTTCGATGATATGTACGACTCTAGCATGGAACTGAAGTTACACGCGGAACTGTTGACGCTCCCTGGTTCCATGCTCAGGGGCCGCCGCATACCCGTCGAAATACAAGGGTCCAAAGATGCTGAAGAGGGTCATTTTTGGTTGAAAGACGTTGATGCTGAGGTGTCCGATGAGTATTTTATTTCCTTAAACGACATTCATGTTGTGGTGTCCGATCACCCGGTGCACTTTTGTACTGAGATGACTTGTCTATCTTGTCTTCATCCAGATTGGCAGAAAGTGTGGGCATCCGGGTTGCAAGCTGAAGGGAGATGGGTGTTATGATACGATCAATACTGGGTTTACGTAGATGTTCGTAGCTGGCTTCCTGTATCGTGTATATATACTACGAGTTTTTTCGACCGTAGCACCACAAAACCCATTACTGCCGTAGCGGGGACGTTATTTTGCAACCTTCAAGGCGAATTGCAGATTATTTATCTCATTCTGGCCTACCGTGAATCAATGCACACGTTCGATCTGATTGTTGACTCTCATGTTTTATCAGATTAGTTTTTTTTTTTTGCTCGGACACTCAAAGAACAAATAGCTCTACTTGGTCCTGCTCTGCTGTCCAGCGTACAATCTTCGCAGCGCTACACGTTGCTCGATGCCTATTCTGTGACCCGGTATATGTAGATTGCATACAGCACACAAGGTTAGTAACTCGCGCCCGCTGACATGGTAATACTACCGCTCAACGTTTGTCATGCATTGCTACAACTGGTGCCAGAACGGTGGTTGTTGACGACTTATGTTACATCGGTCAGCTGGACAGTGAGTCATGGTAGGACAGATGGGAGCACAATCGTTTCAATACAAAACCTCCTTCCCACTAAATTGGAATTGGAAGTCGAGGCTTCTTGATAGAAACAAAAGTGCAAAGTCTGCAATGTGTTCAGGGTCCGGCTATGTCACGAATCTTGCATCCCTACAACAGTTTGAACAGTATTCAATTGTCGGATCGACTTGGGACACGTACAATGCTTCGACAACTGACCCCTTTGAACAAATACCATTGAGGAATTTCATCACTAGTACTATCATATGCATATGTCCAAAACATGACTTCACGTCCTCTTCTGTGGAATATAAAACAGACAGCATCCACAATCAATTGTCAACAACCTCTCTACAAGTGAAATCAACTCACCATCATGTTTATCCACCTCTCTACTACTTTCGTTGTTCTCCTCGGCCTGACGGCCCTTGTCAACGCTGGAGTGCCAGTAAGCCTCGCATCACGTCAAATCTTATCATATTGTCACACAATGTCTGCAGGCTGCTCGCCACGCTGCTCTTCTTGACAAGCGTAGCACTGTCGTGACGGCCCGAGTAAGCTTGGCTTCGTGTCAGTATCACCTTGAGCTTACAATATACATAGGCTAATTATTTAGCACTTGCGCGCGTAAGCCTTGCTTCGCACCAAACGTGTAAAACTCACCATAACATGTACGCAGAAAGAGACTCCAGAACCAGACCCAGGCAAGCCAGTAGTCACTGGACGTGTAAGCTTTGTTTCATACCAAATCTGATCACGTCAAACTCACCACACAATGTATTCAGGAAGAGACTCCAGAACCAGACCCAGGCAAGCCAGTAGTCACTGGGCGTGTAAGCTTTGTTTCACCGAATGTCATCATGTCAAACTCACCACATAGTCTATTCAGGAAGAATCTCCAGAACCGGACCCAGGCAAGCCAATAGTAACTGGACGTGTAAGCTTTGTTTCACACCAAATCTCATCATGTCAAACTCATCGCACAATGTATTCAGGAAGAGACTCCAGAACCAGACCCAGGCAAGCCAGTGGTAACTGGGCGCGTAAGCCTTGTGTCACACTGAATGTAATCATGTCAAACTCACCATGTGATGTACGCAGGGACTCTGAACCACACCGCTATGATTACTAGTAAGACTTGTTTCACGTGTTGACTCGCGACACTGTACACAAGGCAACCACTTTGCAGAATCGTATTTTTATGTAGAACAAGTTACAAGGGATGTTGAGTAGGATAGTGCTCAATGAGGTTGAAATGTCAGGTGCATTACCGATCGCACTGGCAGTGACTGCGGCAGGACCACCGCGCTCTGTTTGTCAGCAAAAATTCTACTATACAAGGCAGGAGCTTCTGACTGAGTCTGAACATACTTACCAGGTAACTGCCATTTCGACTGCAACTCCCGTCTTCAGCTTGAAGTACTCCAGCTTGGGGGAACTTTAATTCAGATATCTTTTCCATTGACCCAAGACATCATCATCACACAAAGTTTCAGCGCTTCAGCACTCGACACTCTGAATCGCACAGCAGGTACATGAAAATCAAACAATATTTAACTCATGATCATTCAAAACCACGACAGAGAATTCTATCTATGCCAACGAGGGCTAAAAGTGCCTGCGACAGTTCAAATTTACATACAGTTATATTACATAAATAGTCTCGTCATCTAGTTCGTTCGTTCCCGTTCCATGTCAGTACTAGTATAGATATATAGGGTGCTCGCAACTGTAGAATGAAAGTGACAAAAGAATTATACGAGGGTTGCCGGAAATGCTAAGAGAGGCCTGTCTGTCGGACCAAGCTACCCACATGCTGTATATACAACAGCACGGAGCCCCTCGCTCATGATCAACCAATATCAAACCACGGACGACATGTTATAGCTGTAAGAAGTGCTTCAGGACTAGATTCGTGAGGCTCGCGCAGGAACTAACCTCAAACATCAATGTAAGGGAAAACCTCCTTCCTCAGATCAGTGCAAGAGTGCTAGACGCGTCTACCTCTTCATGTTCCGCTCCCAACCAAAGCTCCCCAGAGCGGCGAGAGGATGCTAGACCTCTTAAGTCTACTTCTTCGTGTTCCAAACCCTCCCAGAGCTCCCCAGAGCGGCGAGAGGGTGCTAGACCTCTTAGGTCTACTTCTTCATGTTCCAAACCCTCCCAAAGCTCCCCGGAGCGGCGTGAGGGTACTGCAGGAATAGTAGCACCGAAGATAGAGGATGCGAGAGCGAGAGCAACCGTGAAGCGAGGCAAGGTCAACATATTACTAGTGAGATTGAATGAGACAGACGTGTTTATATAGACGATGTTGGGACACGCAGAGAAACTATGAGAAAAGGACTGCGTGGAGTCTTGATCCAATTTATACGGTATGTTATTTCCCCTGAATATGCACTGCATGAGGCTGGTGTGAAAACTAGGCTCATTATCCAGCAGTGATCACTCCTTGGCAACCCCGCGAGTCGGTATCAAGGAGCGTCAGCGTCGCCAATGTTTCGAACCGTCTCAATTCCGGGGGGGTGAATAGGCCGTATAGGCGGAGGTCCTACCAAGTGCAGAAACTATGTTTATTTTTTGATACAGCAACTTTGGGCGTCGCAAAGGGAGGTACCGGCTCACGTCCAAGTATGGTTCATGATAGCCTACCGCGCAAGAGAGTTTAGGTGTACTACGAGCATCCTATGTTTAGTTTATCATGAGTGAGTGACCGGTGCTGATGCCTGAAAGTTAGTGGTAGTCATTGCAACAACCACGAGCTGAAAAAATAAAAATAGAGAACTGTACTCGCCGCTCATTCGAGACTGCAACAAAAATTCTCCCGGATGCGTGCAGCCCGTCCTTGGAGTCGTTTTGAGTATCGGTGGGACAACTGTCCCATCGCTCTCATCTTCTTAGGAGAAACCAAGAGTTGACCCTCTCGCTGTAGGATGAGTACTATGATGAACCATCAGCTAGACTCGTAACTGATCCCTGCATTCATGATTGTATCGTTTTCACTACTTACCTGTGCAAACAGGTTCGAGACTGCTACCTTGGTGAAAAGATAGTCTTTTGCAGTGGCGCATCGTCATTTCGGTTGTCATCCTTACTTCAGGAAGTTGCTCATTCGGACTCTGTACACTGTGGGTAGTAAATGCAATGAAATTCATTAGGTAAAATCAGGTGATAATGTAATGAAATTCATAGTACAAGGTGCTGAAATCGAGGTGCTGAAAGTTCCGATTTTTACTCTGAAATTTCAGTGATATTGCGCTGAATTTTTACTCTGAAATAATGTGCTGAAATTCTGCTCAAGAATGACAAAAATGAATATTGCTAACCACTGTGACATGCAGTTCACAGATTACATGATACGATGTGTCACTGATTACCCATTTGGAATTGAGCAATGGCAGGAATTGAACACATGACCTTAACCATCGGTACGTAGCATCGCTACCACTAAGCCATAGGATCTTTGATATGGCTAACTACAAATCCTGATATATACCACCCTTTTCCTACATTTTTCGACCTACTACCTACTACGACATTCATCTCGTTGTTCGTTATTTCCTGTTCCTTGCCCCCACCAGCACTCCCTCTTATTTATCTCTGTGGACTGTTACTGCAGCCTGAGCGTATTTCAGTGTTATCATAATTGTTAGAATGTATAAAGATGCTTATCTTCATTTGTGCCGCACAAGAGTTAGCGCACGACCAAATTCACAAGCAGGTTTCCCGCCCTCCCAGCGGCTCCACCAGCTTGTGTCCCTCCCCAAGCTAATGCTTGGACTAGCCTGACACAATCAGGTTGTGCCTCCGACTCTTCCTAAGCCAGACGAAGCTGGAGAATTGGATTCATTGGAAAATAGCACTGAAAGTGGTGCTGAATTGGATTCATTGGATAATGGTGCTGAAATTTGGTGCTGAATTGGATTCAGCACTCCAATGAAATTAACTACCTGCCGTTTCAGTAGAAGTTCCAATGAAAATTTCAGCATCAGTACTTTTTCCAATGATTTTGATTGGAATCACTATCCACAGTGTGTACATGTCATGTCCGGTCATCGTGTCGTTTGTGCCCCGCAGCCTGCCGGGCTTTGGAGTATTGACTTGTCATTGCCATCAGCGCACAATCATACCAATTCATTGGAAACACCTGTACGCATCTGGTGTGTAGTATGCACCGCGTTCCATGGTCCAGGCCGCTGGTTATCAATAAAGAAAGACCGCACAAGTTACACTTAGCGATTTCCAAAAACAATGATTGGGGTTCGCACCATGTACACCTTCCGAGCGGGATAAGCACTGTTCCTGTTTGACTATGCGCCCTCTCTCAAGCCAAATCGGGGTGCTTTAGCAGGCTTCATCTTGAGTACTTTGGCCATCGATAGCAAATTGATACGGTCATCATTCTCGGCCGCATGCAGTGACGTTAGAAAGCCGACTGGGAAATACCGTGTTTCGGCGCTCTTCCAAATCCAAATATTTCAACTTGATCACTTTAAGACTATGTCACAGTCTATAGGCTACACATTGGTCATTACTCACGGGGAAAATAAATACAACCTTGACTCACCGGGCCTTCTCGTCTGCAAGTCTAGACATCTAGTAACCAGCAGTTTGTGTCATTTGATTAATGGACATGTTCTCGTCCTTGAGTGCCATGTGTCGGTCTCTATCTTCTGTCATGCGCTTTTTTGAAAACATTTAACAGCTTATTTTTGAAACGCGATCTTCGGGGTCAACGTGACAAGAGGTTACAAAACAGTGCATAGTTGCGGACTGACACAGATGATCTTTCCCCAATACACGCACTTAGACTTGCGAACAAGATAATGTCAGCACTTCAAAGTGGTAAGACTTGTAATTTCTTGCATCTTCAACTGTCCTAAGCTGCTGACGTTAATGCAGACAACTCATTTTCGAATCACTGGTTGGAAATGTTGTACATAGTGAGTAGTTGAAATTCACTGAATCTTCCCATTGACTAAACCTTTCCAGAGCCGCCTGTGACTCGGGGAATGCTTTTCAACTGCTGTGATACCCTTCACGAATGAAATAGTTCTTTGATCGTTGTCAGTCTATTGCGCAAGGGCATCCGGTTGCTAGACTGCTTGCTTTAAGGATCTGAGATCCTCTCGTGAACTGCGCTTTGAAATAGTAATCCCAAGACGTGCGTAGGTACGGGTCCCTCAGCACGCTGAACAGCCACTATATTTTTAGTAAGCACTACTAGTCAAGCGATCATTCATATTCATATAGACTGACGCAATCTTGAAGCTATTTCCTCCGTTTTCCAAAAAGAAATAGCAGCCGGTGTCGGTTCAGGCTCGTTTGCCCTGTTCTTGCCTGCTATAGTAAGCAGAAATGGTAGCTTAGGAACAAGTCAAGCAATTTTATCTACCTCGGCTGGGTGACACTTCCTGGTGAACGCCTGTTTGCCAAAGAGCACCGACGAGGGGCGTCAGACTCATTTGAGCCTCTGTCGTATGTCGACCATCAGCGCGGACTGCGGGCGATCAGTTTACTAGGCCGCTGCGTAACGAGCTGTGACTTCTTGCCTTTACTTGGGATTATTTCGTCGTGGACGGCTGTTATCCACAGTCTTCCATCCTGAGTGTCGGCAACGGGAACTATCACAGGCATCAGATAATAGCTGCGGGCAATATCTGAAGATCCACACCAGCCATCCCCGGGGCAACGTCTTTGCACAGGTTATCAACACTCAGCTGAGCTGGAACATAATTCGTACCTGGGTCTTTAACAATGATGGCGGCACACGAAATATGAAGTACCAATAAAACGTAAATGAGGGATGGAATGTTGGGGTACATTGTGAAACTTTTGCGAGAGGTGAGCCCCACGATTTTGATGGAATACGCATGGACAAGCTGAATTTATAGCAGAACCGCACGCCTCATGGATGTGGGGCCTTCGTAGCCTTGAAAAAAGCGATAGAGGTCTGCTCCAAGAGGCCTACAGAATCAGCCCCGGCCTTACCCACATTATCTGCGCTTCGGTGCTGAAGCGAGCTGCCAGAGCACAGCAAGTGCGCACAGTGTATGGGAAGCTCAGCTGCTTCGAGAGGTGTGAGAGTAGCTTCTCGGGATACCGCAGTACCATAATCGCTGGGATGTCCAGAACACGCCGTGTTATCGACACAACAAGCAAGCGAATAATCACAGACTGATAGACCTTCTGCACTGAAAAGAGGCTTTCGATAGTCTTCCTTGTTTTGCGTTAAGGCTTATATATCAGCCCTAAACCCCATCTCTGTAATTTTTCAATACGTAGGAGAAGTACGCCAATGTTTCTCGACACTCAGTGTCTGGACCTGAAGTTACTCTGATATTTGGCGGGAAGCTAATGGATGACCCGACAATTGAAGACACTGAAGACCAAGATGATCGCGGAGCCCGGAGCAGCATGCGCAAATTCCTTGTCCATCTCATGATGCTCGAACCACACCGCGGGTGTTTTGATGCTCCGGAGTACCAAGTGTTTGATTGCCCATGTGCAATGAATCGCATGCCCAGCAGTCCCGTAAATCATACAGGACATACATTGAAGTAATTATTCGCCCAACATAAAAAACTATATACAAAAGAACACAGTACTTGTACTGCATATATGTGAGCGACCATAAATCAGAGCATAAAGAACAGAGACAACGTTGTCCAGCAACGTTTGTATCCAGGTAATGAAATCGTATAGGTGAGATATCGATATCGTGGCATGATTAGTGGAGTAGGGTACTCGCATGGTTGAATAATCGTGATAAAATCCACATGAACAAAACATCCGTGGGGTAGTTGCGAAATACGACACTGGTGGTGAAAGCGTTGTGGACATGGTAATCAATGGGCGTGTAATACATAAACATTCAAAACGTGATATTCAGAATAAATGGGGTCCCCGAGTCATTCCGGACCTTGAACTTGTTCCTACAATGTAAGGCATTAGTGCGAAGCCACATAGAAAAGAAGAAATAGAATAGCATAAAACCCATCTGCTAAAAAGCGGGCGGAACAACGCGGTAAAAAAACTCACTCTTTCACCCAATCTACAACAGCGTTCTTCAACTCACCTACCTTTCCGCCTCCCTTCTTCTGCTTGTTGATATATCCAACGACCGCTAATGGCTCTGCATGAGGTGTTTCCAGGAGCAGATCTACAATGGCGGTATGTACAAGGTCAACGGCTGACGGGCCGTCGATACCTGAAAGGGTGAGTTGGGGTGGGGTTTCAAGTTCGCCAGAGAGGTCTGTGCATGGTAAGAGAAAGTGGAAGATTCAGCACCGTGCCCAAAACCAAAAGGATTCAAATCAAAGAAGCACCTTCATAAACCCTCCTCTCGACTCTCTCTCTGACCATCTCAAGCCTCTCCTTAAGCCCATTTAACCTCTCCACACTCAATGCACTTGGACTTCCCCGCCCTGTCCCACTCTCCGCTTTCGAGATAAGCACCTCCAACTGCTTCAGCTCCCGCATCAAGAATTCCCCGCGTAGGGATTCGCGCTCGGTCTGCTCTGGGGTAAGAAGGGTCGGCTCAATAGGCGTCCCTACCTCCTTGAAGGGAGGTGGCGGCGAATTAGGGCTGCTGTCAGGGAAGTCGGGTCCTTGCATCCCACGGATGTGCCCATGCTTTGTTGTATTTGTGTCTATCTCCGTCGTACGCTGCACAGGAACAGCCGCATCTTGCGTTGGACCATCTGGAGTGGGAAGGGGGTCTGATGCAGAGCCTGCAGGGTTTTGAGTGTCAGGACCTGGTGTCTGAGCACGGGCCGAGCTCTGCTGGTCTTGGGGGGTAGTCTCAGGTGCACCGGGTGTGGCGTTCTGGATGGCTGGCTGTATAGCATTCTTAGGTCCTCTTTTCTTCCTTCCTGGTCTGTCTTGTTTTTGAGTGGCGGTAAGAGCAGGATTATGGTTGCTGCCAGGGTCGTCTGCATCGGGGATGGTGTTCAGGAGGGGATTGTCGGCGGTGGTGTTGATGTTGGTGCCCGTGATACCATCAGTGTTCGATGCTTGAACCCCGTCGAGAGGTTTGGGATCGGTAATCGTAGACCTCGTAGTTAGAGCGTCAGGAAGGGTGGGTGTTTGAGAGAGGTGCACGGGTGGGTTTTGAGACGCAATGTCTGAGTGGATGGCAAACTCATTCCCGGTACATTCCACTGCAAACCCACCCACAAAAGCTTCGGGTGCAATTACCTCGGCAGAAAGTCCGCCCCCGAAAGCTGCTCCTCCTGTAGTACCAGTACCCAACAGAGACTCTGACCTACCGCCGAAGATCGGCTCAGTTCTTGCGCCTTTCCCTACCACTGAACCCACCACCGATTCGTCGTCGTCGTCGTCGTCGTCGTCATCGTCGTCTGCATGCCTGAGCATTGAGGGTCCAGGGCCTGAACCCACGCGGCGGTGTCCTGTCACTGCGCTGGGCTGAGGCTGTCCTTGTCTGGAAATTGGACGCTCCCACTCAGCCGTGCTTGCCTGATGTTGAGTGGCATCGATTCCCACGTCCGAGGTAGTCTTGTCGCTTCGCACGCGGCTCATTATATTCTTCGCGCCAAATAGGGAGAGGACGCTGCCCATGACGGATGCCGGCCGTGATTCTGGCAGTGGCACTTGATGAGCAGTGATTTTAGGGAGGGCATTGACATGCATGCGAGGTGTAGGAGAAACAACTTCGATATTTGCGGTGATCATTTGGCTTTCAGATGTAAGTGGAGGAATGTCGAGTACACTTAGCTCTGGGTCCTCCTCTTGTTCTGGAGAATGTGTAGATACACTAACGTGCACCCAGCTGTCATCTTGGATAATTATAGGATCGTGTCTCGAAGGCCCAGCATCGGAGAGGTGTGAAATATGTTGAGAGTGCAGGTCGACAGGTGGAAGACATGCAGGATCGACGGCGGTTGATATGAATGCTGGGGATGGACCTGGGACGACTTCGCGGACGCGACTGAGCTCAGAATTCGTTTCGGAAAGGGCAGGACGGCCAGAGTGCGTCCCGAGTGGCATGCGTCTTTTGTGTATTTGTTGGGAGGGTGAAGCGGAAGGTGCAGCGCGGGTACTCGAAACAACAGATGATGGTGGAGCACGTCTAAACAAGCTTCGCACGGGATATTTGATGGAAATCTTCGGTACCCGGAAGTCATTCTTGACCTTCCATCGCGGCATGGTCTTCATTATGGATTTCACTTCCTTCCTAAGTGTCTTATAGACACTCTTCAAACCTGTATCGCGCCATATCCCGGGAGCGACGTCTGCAAGGAGGAGCCCGACTAGCGTCCATGCGCATGTGAGGGCAAAGCGAGAAAGTGATTGTGATAAGTAAATGTCAATTGCTACGCGCGTAGCAAGGGCGAGGTATGGGTCTTTTGACCTCGATCGAGAGCGGGTGTGTTTTGAGAGGAAGTGCGAGAGTACGACGCCTTCCCAGAGTCCGATAAGTATGCCTTGCAGCGAAGTTAATTTAGATATACTTGAAAAAAAAATCAAAGACCGCTCGAGACCAACCTACGAGTTTGTGATCTTTGCCTGTTGCAATGTCGAGCACGACGCGCAGAGCGACGCCTGCCCCGATTGATAGTATGTTTTCCATGTCTTTGGTGAATGCATAAGTACTGTGTCAAGCTCAATAACAATATTATTGTTGTGTGTTCGGCAAATCCCGTACACAAACCAAAGTCTACATCCGGATTCCCATCTCATCCGATATTCCAGTAACAGTTTCCCACCTCATTTGTTTCTGGTATCTCCAAGCTCTCCTAACATATGGCAGACGGCCGCCCTCTCATCGTATATCCTTCACCTAAGACAGGATAATGCCTTAAGATCCTTCCCTGAAGCCGTGGAAGGTGCAAATCACTGGTCATTCCATTCTCGTGCATTCAGTCTTATATTTTACAGGATTAACTATTCAAGCATATGTCAAAAAATCGGCCACCACTTGAAAGTATCTCTCCTGGTCCTCCTCCTCCAAGAACGGCATGTGACGCTGCGAAAACTGCGCCCACTTCACATGCGGGATTCTCTGGAAGAAAGGACTCATGCAGACGTCCTGCGCTTCGTCCATCACACCGTTGGTGAGCAGAGTAGGAGTCGTGATTGTGTGAATCTGATCCAGACACGACCATGACTTCAGCGTTCCCGTGATCGTAAACTCTGATGGTCCATTCCTGGAATCCATGATCAGTACATATCAGAAAGGTCGGTCAAGATATCACCTACATCGTATGATACACGGTGGGATGTTCCATCATTGCCGCAAAGGACGTCTCCATCACCTTTGGCCAGGGGCTCTTGCAAACGTGCTTTTCAAAGAAGATCCCTACCATTTTTTCATATTCAGGACTATCCGTTGTCCCCTCTTTTTCGTGCCTCTCAATCGTCTCCCTCACATCCGCTGGCAGCGCTTTCAGCAGCTGGCGGGTGCTCTGTTCCCACAGTGCCATGGACGGCGTTCCGCTGGTGATGACGAGGTGTTTGAGACCCACAGGATGTCTGTGGCTGGCGTAGTGTGCCCCTAGCATCGCTCCCCAGGAGTGACCTAGAAGAGCGAAGCCATTCTGGACACCAAGGTGGGCAACAAGGTTTTCCAGCTCATCCACGAAGAGATCAACGGTCCAAAACTCTTTGGGCTTGTCCGCCACACCTTCAAAAAAGGACTTTCCGATGCCGATCTGGTCGTAAAAGACGACAGGGATGTTACATTTGTTGTGAATTTCGGCGAGAGGTGTCATATACTCATGCGAGACGCCAGGGCCACCGTGCAGCACGATGAGAGGGTGGGCACCCGAAGTGAGATCGCCGACGACTTTGTACCAAGTCTGGTACGTGTCATGTCCGACTTTGAAATCTACTTTGCCTGTAACTTCGGTCATTGGAAGTTGGACGTATGGGGCGTGTTTCGAGAGCGAGCTAGCAACGAGCAGGACGCAACCCTTTATGTACACCTGAGAAGGATGTTTCAACGTTCAAACTGGACTATTTCGGCTGTTTGTCCATCGCCCGAAATGAAACGGCGGTGTTTGGGAGGCTGATCATCAAATCAGTCGTGCTAGCGCTATATATGATTCTTCGAGGCTTGATTTCACAACCGGTCTTGGAAAATATATTCATCCAAAACTTCAAACACGTGAATGCGGCGTTAAATCATTAATCAGTATGGAGAATCTTGAAGCTGTGGACTTGTTCTATGGAGGCTGATATGGAGTTTGGATGAAATGGGCGCTCAAGTACTTGATGGCCATGCACATCGTGATGTGAGCGCGGAGTTACAATATGCATGTAGCCATATGGTATTACCATTCAATCAAATCGTCCATCATTCCGCGGTGATTTGAGCAGTTCCCTTAGGCCTTAGGTTTGAGCTTGTTTCCATGATGGTCCATCGATTGCACTGATGTGACTGACGCGGCGTGGGTAAGTTATCTACGGTATTACTTTATAGCGGTGATTAACTTACCTGTTCTGTAAGTTCAAGTTCCAACAGGGAGTCTATGCTTTCGATGAGCGGTGGCTAATTGAGAGTAGCAAGCGGAATGTATTCGAAGGGAGTACGAATATACATGGAGGTTCTAATGATTAGGAAGGATGGGGAAAGGTTTGGGTAAAAGCCCGAAGGGCTTTTCGGCCCGGCGCATGTGTCCGAACCTATGGTTTCAAGGTGAGCTGTGATCCCATAAAACGTAGGAGAGTAGCGACGCGGACTGCGAAGCTTGACACCCGGTGATGATAGGAGCTGTACTCACCTAGGAAGATTTTTTTTTTTTTCTCAGCGCACCGGAGGGAGCGTTTGGCGCGAGAAAGGTTCAAGTGCTGGGGATAAGGCTTGGATATAAGGTGCGATGACGACTGCGTGGTCTCTTAAATAAATGGTGAAAGCGTCGCTAGACCATCGGCCCATGGACTTTACTACGTCGAAAGGTATTCCTCTCAGCAAATACTCGAGCGTCCCGCCGATCCTGATGCCATGCCCTTTGAGATCAGGTAGGCTGGCTGTTTGGGCGATTGTGGCAAGTCTTTTTAACACTTCTCTCTTCGATAGCGGTCTCATACCTTTAGGGTGTTTCCAGGCGAAGAGGTGAGCGCCGTCTTCGGCAGGGTTGATTAGGAGATGATTATCTAAAGCTGCTTTAGGGTTTGACAAGCCTTCTTGCGCGGCCCAGAAAGCATCCTCTCCGTTTAGAGGGGAAGACTTAGTGCTAGGGATGTGAAACTTGGTGACGGGGAGACCGTTTCGGTCGGTAGCGGTGGAGACGTTGCGACGGGAGATGTGTTTGGAAGGGTTGAAGGACTTGATTGTGGGAACGGTGAACTCTCCGAGTCTCGCTATTGCGTAGAAGGTTGTAGTGACGCAGGCGAATATTGCTGCGTCACGATGATCGTTTAGGTTCATGAAAGAGCGCATAGTATTGAGGATATCGACAGTGAAAGGGTTCCGTTTCGAGCATTTAGAGGATTCTGGCGCTAGGGCTGCAGCGCCGTCTAGGATGGCCTTGAGTTCCTTCGCATTGACGATCCATGGGCGACCGTGCAAAAGGTGCCATGCTTTCAACCCTGCGGTGTAATTGGCAAGGGCAGTGCCAGAATAAGATCCTGCGCAGCTAGAAAGAAAGGCGAGGAGTAGAGTAGGGGATATTGGACAACGTTGTTCCTCTGGTATCTTGAGAGAGTCGCAATAGACATGGAAGACTAGGAGACCGGCACCGTACGTTTCTTTGGTAGATAGAGCCCAGGATGACCCCATAACTTCCAGGATGCGATCTACTTGGTCGTCCGATATGGACGTTTCGGATGATCCGGCGGGTGCTTGTTCCTGGTGGGATCCACTTACGAAGTCTTTCGCGAGCGAGGCAGTGAGGTCTGAGGGGGGAGGGAAGAGGAGTGAGGCCGGGTTTATATGGTTGCGGTGAGGGAGCGGGTTGGGGGGGAGGTGGTAACGGGGCGCTGAAACGAGAGTATTGGACCTTTGTACTAGTCGGCGATGGCATTAATGATAATCTGGTCTTCTTCAGCGCGGGCTGCTCTGGCACGTTCGATGGCTTGTTGGCGTATGAGTGTGCTATTAATGAGTTTGGCGGCGGGAGGGGCGTACTGCCCGTCGCGGAATAGACGGTACTCTGTGGGAGTGAGAGGGAGTGTTGCGTCGACGATGAGGTCCTTGAGCTGAGAGGGAATGTGGATTTCAGGGAGTAGAAGGTGCTCTGGTCCGAGTTTTCCTCTTGAAGGTCCGTCTGCGGGGTTTGACCCGCTTGTGACGTATTCTGTGCGGATTTCGAAACGTCTGGGTAGAGAGAGAATGAAGTTGTGAATGCGCTTGAAGACTTCGTTGACGGCTTTGTTTCGGTGGCAGCCTTTCCACCACCCTTCGATAACTCCGGTGTTGTCGCCGTAGACGACGGTACAGTCGCTAATGCCAGGGAGAGAGGCGAGAGTGCGTACCAGGAGTTCGAAGCCGATTGCTTTGGCCCATCCAATGTCTCTTGCGGCATTGTTGGCGGTTTTCCAGCCTGGGATGAGTCTCCAGGCGCGCCAACGGTCTCCCACAACGATTCCAATGCCAATGCTGGAGCTGGCGTCTGAGAAGGCTAGGGGGATGGCAAAAGGCGTAGGAGGGTAGATAGGTCGAGAAATGCCGCCGGATTGAAGCGTGTCAGACCACCAGATTAAGTCGCTCTGAACTTCTTCGTCGGGTCGATGCGGCATGAACGGTTTCCCACGACAAAGGGCGATTGTGCGTTCTAGGCTTGTCAGGTATGCTCTGCCCCTTATGGCTGCGGAGCAGGCATGCATCAATTTACCGTAAAGCTGTAGAGCTTCTTGTATGTCACAACCCAATAACGAATTAACGCTGGGCAGAGACTAGGACTCAAACAACAGAATAATCACAAAGAGGATAAGGCAGCAGGTACGTCTCGGATTGCTCACTAGGAGATACAAGAGGTTTGAACTAAAGAACTACTGACTACAAGACACTACCTATATACACATATTTGTAACTGAGATCGAAACTGAGTCTGAACTAACTACCAATCAAATAATAAGATGATATCGTACGATTCTATATATAACTATGATGTCATGACACGTGCCGCAGCAACCGTAAGGTTCTGGAACATTCTGTCAGGGTCGTTTGGAATAAAGTTTAGTCCGGCATACTCCGATAAGTCACGTGACTCGTTCATAGGTTCTTTAGGTAACTCTACAATAGACGCCGTTGTTGGGACATCTTCGACTATAAATACTTTCTTAGTAACAGGCGCTGTGACTGGGCGCTTAAAGGACTTAGAGTTCAGAAAAGAATAATGGTTCGTATGAGGTACTCGTGACATTGTAGCACGTGTGCCGGCTTCTTTCTCCAAGTGTGAATAGCTAGAAGGTACTTGTCGACTTTGTTCTCACTTAACGAAACTACGCGAAGGTACAGGTTCCATGTGAAACCGATGTAGATAGTGCGCAATGTGAATGGCTGGTCTTTGTCCGGCTGCCAAAATATACCTAAGTCATCCGAGACGTCGTCGACGTCCTGGAGATTGAAACTAAAGAGCCGGTCGTGCTCTGATCTGGGTGAGTTGCTGGAGAGGTCTCTTATCGGCTGCGAGCAGTCCTCGCTGAATTCCTCTATCGTTCCGTTGTCGAAAACGCGGCCGCCAAACCAGAGTCTGCTTCCGGTCTGGTGGATGCCCCTTTCGGCTAGGTCTTTGTGCCAAATGGCGCGCTTCTCGTTGTACTCCCTTAGGAATTCTTTCCGGACTCTGAAGAAAATGTGGTCGTCGACCCATTTTTCTAAAGGTCCTATGCCGTGGTGGCGGAATATCTCAGCGCCTGCATCGGCAACGTGGCCGTAGGCTCCTGCTGACGGCGTAGCGCCGAAGGCCGTGCAGGTGTCAACACAGAACTCTGTGTCTGAGGTTCTGACGACGGCTGCGGGCCATTGTGAAGGGTGCAAGGGGAGGGTTCGGTATGCTTCGGCGACGTCTCGTGTCGCCACTTCCGAACCTGGTGGCAGTCTCGAAATCAGTAGGTAAATGATGGAAAACTTACCCCAAGTAGTGGGGAAGTTGCTAGAATTAATGTAGGAGTTAATGGAAGGGTTAGGAAAGAGCGGATCAAAGGAGTGTGGAAATGAAAAATTCTGTATGAGTCTGAATTTGCCCGGCTTGCCGGGCTTAGGTATAATGGAGAGCGGCGACGACTGGAAAGGTCCTATAAGTTTCGAAAGGGAATTAGTTGAAAAAGGTCCTAAGTATCGCGATGTTGTAAGTTCTTTGTGTAGGTTGGCGTCGAATTGGGATTTGTAGGTAGATATAGACTGTTTATTAGGTGGGGTTTGTGTGGCTAGTATTGTAGGGAAGTTTAGAGAAAAACCGAAACGGAAACCTTCAGGAACTTTGGCGAAGCGTGGCAGTAGTCGAAAGCGTTGTAGTTCTCTGTGCCACGCTTCCGCTTTGTACGGCGTGATGGGGCTACGCTTTCTGTGCTCTAGGGCAGCGCTGGGCCCCGTGGGTGACAGCGCCGCATCCGGAGCAGACGTGCTTGGCATCGTGTTTGGCGCTGTCACATCCTTCCTCGCGTTGCCAGGCGGTGCAGAGTTGTTTGCCTTCCTTGGTCCAGAGGGCTTTATGGATGCGTTCGGAGATGGTGCTGTGCTTGCCGTCCCACGTGTGGGTGGCCGAGCAGTCAATGGTGCGGTGAGGGCTGCGGCTGAGGCAGATAGCGCAGCAGGGGAGGGGGGTGTTGGGGTCTCGAAAGGACTTGCTCTTCTTGCTAGGCCTCGTTTCTGGAAGCTAACAGAGTGTGAGTGCTGCTGTTGGTTCCTGTTTGACCCTGTTGCCTCGATGGCACGGGACTGGTGTGGTTGGCGCATGATGGCCGGGTTTGGTTTGGGAGTGGGAGGCACGTGATGGCCAGCGACGATGGAGGTCGCGTAGCGTATGGATCATGATGTCCAGTTAACGCAGGTGGTGGCGGAGCGTGATGTCCGCCGGTGGGTAGGGTTTGTTCAGACGCGATGCCAAACGAGAGTGGGGGGAGAAAGGTACAAGGTAGGCGAGCAACGTGGAGAACGTTTAGTTGCGATTCTGGTATGAGGATGGTGAGGGCAAGCGTACCTGGCTAGACAGTATCTGCATTCTGAATTGGTTAAATATCGTCTCACGAGCTTCATTCAGCAAGTCCTGGTTGATTTTCGCAATGCTCCAACTATTGGAGCTGCCGACGGCGAGGTGCCAACGCTTGCGTTGTTGGGCTTGATATAACAGCAGCGCGCGTTGTTTGTGAGTGTCGAAATCGTGGCGCCATCTGTGATTCTGTAGTGCGGACCAGAATGCAATGTGCATATTCACTCGGTCGTCTGGCCAGTCGTTGTCCTTCATGAAGGTGACCATGCGCGGAGCTGATTCGTTGAATTGCTCCCAGGTGAGGTTTTCGTCTTTGACGACTTGGACTTTGGGGTCTTTGGCAGCGCCGGCAGGAATCCACTTGTGTAGTCCGTCGGATGAGGGCAGCATTACCAGGGCGTCTTCGTCAGCCGTGAACGCTGATCGGGATGCTTCTTCGAGACCGATGTTAGTGAAATAGAATAGTTCACAGTACTCGCCGGACTTCATCTTCCGCGTTGCATATTGAGAAGGGAGGATGATGGGGTCCGAAGGGATTTCAACGTCTTTGACTGGAGCGTACTTGGCTTTGTTCTTTTTACGCTGCTCTTTGACGGCTGCTTCTTGTTCTGCCTTTAAAGCTTGTTGGCGCTGGGCTTCTTCTTCTGCGGCTTCTCTGCGCTCGGCTTCTGCTTCTCGAGCTTCGCCTTCAAGTCTGACCGTCCAGAGACGCTTTTCTGCGTCATTCTGGATGCGCCAGAGGTTCGCTAAGATGGTAGCTGCTTGCAGGTCGTTGATGGCTTCGTTGACGAGTTCGGCTCTTGCTTCCGCGTGTTCGGGCTAGTGCTGCCGCGGTCCGGTTCCGTTCGGTTCAGAGGTGGTTGGACGAGAACCAAAAACCGGACCAAGGTTCGGTTCTAGTTATTTCAACGAACCTTAGACCGAACCTTTGCGAACGGTTCGCAGCGGTCAGGTTCAGTTTTTTCTCGGTCTGAACGCGAACTGAACGCAAAAAAATTACAGCCAGGAAAAAAAAACATAGGCAAGATATTTGTACTCGTAGTTACATGTCCAATGAAGCCGCATGTCCCTCAGCCTCTACTCCTGCAGAAAGATGCCCATTCCTATATGCTCCCTTCAGTAGTTGTAGTGCAGTGAACGTGTCAGTCGCGAGTGCATTGCGTCGGATAGTCGAAGTGATTCCTCCGCTTGAGAATGCTTGTTCGGAAGGAACGGAGCTGCCTTGAATGGGTAGATAGTCTCGCGCGATGCGCGCGAGTGTAGGGTATTGCAGCGAGTGAAGCTATTCAGTAGATTTAGTAGCGAAAAAACAAGTCAAAAAGAAAACTTACCCCCCCACCAGGCCACAATGTCATCAGTCTCCTCTAGTGGCGAAGACAAGTACATGTTGAGCTCTTGACGAGGATTGTGAGTAAGGTGGTCTGATGTCTTACGCGTCCTAATAGCCTCGCGCATCCAATCGTCACCATAGTGCTTGCGTACACTGGCAGCTCTCGTCGGCGGAGCGGATTGCTCATTGGTAGTAGGTGTTCGACTTGGCGGTGTATAATAGTCATCGAACTACAAAAAAAAAAAGATTAGAGCAGGAAAACAACATAGACGAGTACTCACCACGGCCTCCAGACGAGCTCTGCCATCTGCAACATCTCCAAAATCCCACCGGCCTTCAACGTATGCGAGCTTATAGTTTGGATCAAGAACTTAAATTACCATGGTCAGTATCAATATCCGTGTCGTCGTCAGATAATGGAGCGGAGAGCTGTAACACAACCTTCTTCCTAACTAGTTGCTCGGTTGCACTAGATAATGCGCGCTTGCGGCTTGTTGAAGAACAAGCGTTGTCGGAATCACGAAGGCGCGCAGAAGGTTTAGAGGTGTGAATGGAGCGTCGAGCACCTGCAGTAAGTGGCACTGGTTTGTGTCCAGTCTGCAGTAGCACAGAGAAGGCGTCTGTGGGTGGCTGGGCAGAGGAGGATGGAGCGGAAATGGGGACGGCATCATCAGGATCATTGTAAAAAACGATGTCTTTGGCGTCCTTTAGAGACCCGTCTGGGTTGAGGGCACACTGTGCTTCAGGTTCAGACATTGTACCGGTAGTCAAAATATATCACTCACCTTGCTCCCTTTATATGTGAATACCCAATCTCCTACTAACTCATAGTATGCGTTGAAGGATCCTAAGAAATATAATATGTCAATCAGTTTATTGCGCTTGATTTGACGGAAAAGTCATACCTTGAGCTTGATTGAACAGGTAGGCGTTATCGGACAGCAGGGTGTGCGGGATGCGAACCTCCGGACAGGATAAGTCAAAAAAAGTCTTGAGAATGCCAAAGGTCAAAGTGACCATGGCGAATCTTGAGGATCGAGAAGTCAAAATGACCATAAGCGTGTGATTGAGCCTTGAAGGTGTTGCAAGGAAGATTCGGTTCGGGGTTCGGAACGGTTCGGGAAGGTCCGAACCTATAGATGAACCGCACAGGAGTTAGCGGACCACGAACCTCATTCCGGTTCGGTCCGTGCAAAATGCTGGACCATGGACCGAACCAAGGACGAACCTGACCAATGGTCAGGTTCGAACCACGGTTCGGAACTGGACCACGGCAGCACTAGTTCGGGCGTTCGAAAGTCGGGGGCAATAGCGAGGTTTGGGTTTGCCATTGGTAGAGGCATAGTAGGGAACGTGAAATTTGCAAATACACGACAGAAAAGGTAAAGAAGACAATGGGGGGAACTACTACTGACGTAGTGATTAGAGAATTGGCTACTGACGTGGGTCAGGACAAGGTGCGTTAGCGCCACCTTACTTACTCACGCGTAGATTAAATTCTGTGACAGCCGAGGCACGAGGCTGTCACAGAATACTAACTTCGAGCAGCATCGACAAATATTGTTGCTAAGCATCCGAGTCAGCATCATGAATCGTTCACGATCGCAAGAAGGTATGTGGCTGTCACCCCAAGTCGCACGAGCATTGAATACTGCGCGAGATTACACTGACTGTTAGTACAAGGTATACGTACACTCAGTACAGCATGTGCACACCAACTGGTGTTGGACATCAAATAGACTTATCTCGCAAGAAGATGATTCTATGGGGCCGCCGAGCGCCGTTACGATACAGGAATACTACGGTATGTATTTTCAGCAAGTATAATCTTAGTAGTATACTAATTTGTTGTTGAGGAAAGCTACTGCCACTACTATATCATGTACAAGATGTCATCGTCTCGTCTATTATTCCATTATTCTTTATATCGACTTTCAACCTTCCCGTCGCTGCATTATTAAGGAGGCTTCAAAAGCATTTCTTTCCTCCATGTACTAGAGGTTCAAATTCACAGCCAAGTCCTATGCCGTCACCGGGACCTACTCACAGGCTATAACATCCACGTCGTCATCAGTCCAGGCACATTTAGTTGCTGCCACTGAATCGCGTGGATGCCACAGACAAGAGTAAGACGTAGAAGCTGGTGTTGAGCACACTCATATTATTGAATGATAGTATCGTCGCCTAAGGCTCGCTGGTTAAGATGCGTTGTCTTATTCCAGATGAGATTAGTTGGACCCTTTTGAATGATAGCTTGGCGAAGGGGGAATGAATTCGGGAATGGTTTTTCCAAAACTTCGAATGTGCCAAGTCGCATGATGTACGGTAAGTACTAACCATTACTAGAAAAATTCCCTTCTCCCCCTTAGTTTGGCACGCATACTTGATTGCGCCAACCTTGAAAGTCACATTAACATGTTCATGAAGGCTACTGTCTCTATATGTGTATAGTGATCATGTACGAAATGGCCGTCCCGCTAGGCTACTGATCCATCATTCTTTACATCGACTTTTAACCTTGCGCTGCATTGAGCCTTTAAAAGTCGCAGGACCCCACGTCACCAGTTATACCGTTTACTAGAGGTTCAAATTCATCAGCCAAGCCCTACGCCATCACCGGGGACTACTCACAGGCTATACTATCTTCTTCATCATCACCAGCCCCGATACACTCATTTGCCACTGTGAATCGCATGAATACCACAGATAAGAGTAAGACGTAGAAGCTGGTGTTGGGCACGCTCATTCTAGTATTGAATGATACCGTCGCCTGAAGCTCGCTGGTTAAGATGCGCTATTTTATTCCAGATGAGATTAGTTGGGCCCTTTTAAATGCCAGCTCAGCGAATGGGAAATGCATGGGTTTAAAATTCAGGAATGGTTTTTCCAAAACTTTGAATGTGTCAAGTCGCACGACGTACGGTACTAGTAACCGTTACTAGAACAAATTCCTTCTCCCCCTTCGTCCACGTATACTTAACTGCACGAACCTTGAATGTAGGTGCGGTACCTACTAGGACACAGGCTCCCTAGATTAAAATGTATTGTCTTACATAGAGTTCTGCCATCGTCGTCAAGTATAGTCGTGGTAGTATACTTAATTTCTCACTACCCACTCAAGTGATAAACTGGAAATACAATTTGTTGTTGAAGGCTGCTGTCACTATGTGTGTATAGTGATGATCATATACAAAACGACCGTCCCGTCTGCTGATCCATTATTCTTTACATCAACGTTCAACCTTCCGCTGCATCAAGCCTTTAAAAGATATCGGCCGGGCTGAGCTCGTTACCCACTTCTCTTACTAGAGGTTCAAATTCATCAGCCAAGACCTACACCATCACCGGGACCTACTCACAGCCTATACCATCTACATCGTCACTCAGGCTCCTGTTATACTCCGAGTCGCTGGCGACGGGTGCTGCTGAGATTTGCGCGAAGGTCACAGACAAGAGTAAGATGTAAAAGCTAATTGTAGGCAGGATCATGGTAGTATTGAAATGATACTGTTGGCTAAAACTTGTTGGTTAAGGTGCGTTTTTGTGTGCCAGATGAGATTGTAGTTGGGCCCTTTTATATATCAGCTCGGCGAGGATTTACCCAATGTTTACCCAAGTGAAGCACGTTGTTTTGGAATTTCGAGATAGTATTTTCTCATATTTTTGTCAAAGGTAAGATGGAAGTCGGCGTTCAAATTCGGTGCACAGCAATTGACTGATGCGGACTTACCACAAACTTACCATGGCTGTATTAATCGCAAGTATTGCCTGGCGGTAAAGCGGTAAAGGTTTCAGAGTACTAGTACCTACTAGTACTGACCCATATCTCAAGGCCGGGATGACGGCACCTACAGGTTTTTACTGTTTTGGATCCAACACCACAATATTAATGCTGATGCGTAGCACTCCGAGCAAGGATATGCCGTCACTTTCGGGTTAACAGCCTGACTTGAGCGAAAACTGTTTAATGCAGTTGCTGCCATAATGAAGTAGGATCGAAACAGTCAACGATGAGCTTGAAGGAGCGATTGTTCGAGTAGTTCCTTCTATCGAGATAGCGGTAAATCCATTCTCCGACTTGCGCAAGCCAGAAAACATCAACACTTCAAAACAAACTTTATCGGCTATTCGTACCATACTTTAGACTCGTAACCAGTCTGACTATGCTTCAATTTATACGCCAGGCTGGTTACGAGCCCAACCATACTTGCCTACTTTTCTTATGTCGTACACAGTGCCAGGACAGGCCGTAGAGCGACAGTTTCCGTAAACTGGCGAAATAATTTGTTGTTAAAGGTTACTGTTACTATGTGTGCACTACAGTAGTCAAATACAAAATGATGACCGTCCCGGCTGCTGTGCCATTATTCTTTACATCAACTTATATCCTTCCGCTGCCTTGAGGCTTTAAAAGACTTTGCAGGGGTCACTCATTCCATCATGTACTAGAGGTTCAAATTCATCAGCCAAGTCATACACTATCACCGGGCACTACTCACAGGCTATACCATCTACATCGTCACTCAGGCTCCTGTTAGTAGCATTACACTCCGAGTCACTGGTGACGGGTGCTGCTGAGATTTGCGCGAAGGCCACAGACAAGAGTAAGATGTAAAAGCTAATTTTGGGCAGAATCATGGTATGTAGCATTGAATGATACTGTTGGCTAAGACTGGTTGGTTGAGATGCGTTTTTGTGTGCCAGATGAGATTTTAGTTGGGCCCTTTTATACATCAACTCGGCGACGGTTTGCCTAAGCGAAGCGCGTTGCTTTGGAATTTAGAGATAGTGTTTCCTCATATTTTTGTCAAAGGTAAGATGGAAGTCGGCGTTCAAATTCGGTGCACAGCAATTGACTGATGCGGGCTTACCATGGCTGTATTAATCGCAAGTATTGCCTGGCGGCGCCACGGTAAAGGTTTCAGAGCACTAGTACTGAAAGGCCGGGATGCACCTACAGGTTTGTACTATTTTTGGATTCAACACCACAATGCTGATGCACAGCACCTCCGAGCGGACATGAATCATGTAATCATGTGACGACGCGACCATGCGGCCCATAGAACTTGAAGCTTGAAGGATCCGCGACTGTTCGAGTAGTTCCTTCTATCGAGATAGCGGTAAATCCATCCTTCCGACTTGCGCAAGTCAGAAAACATCAATACTTCAAAACAAACTTTATCGGCTATTCGTGCCATACTTGCCTATTTTCCTTATGTCGCACACAGTCCCAGGATAGGCCGTAGAGCAACGGTTTCCGTAAACTGGCGAAATGATTTGTTGTTGAAGGCTACTGTCACTGTGTATAGTAATCAAATACAAAATGATGACGGCTGCTGGTTCCATTATTCTTTACATCAACTTTTAACCTTCCGCCGCATTGAGGCTTTATTAAAAGCAGCTCGCTCCTTCTTTTGCTATAGGTTCAAATTCATCAGTCGAGTCCTACACCATCGCCGGAATCTACTCACAGTCTATACCATCCACATCGTCACCGGTCCTGCGACATGCCGAGCCACTAGTAGCGACTGCTGCCGGGATTCGCGCAAAGGCCACAGACAAGAGTAAAATGTGAAAGCTGATGTTGGGCAGGATCATGGTGTTGAATGATACCGTTGGCTAAGTCTCACTGGCTAAGATGCGTTGTTGTATACCAGATGATATTGGTAGTTGGGTCCTTTTAAACAATCAGCTCGGCGAGGGGTCACCTAAAATGAAGTGCGTTGGTTGGAATTCAGGGATAGTAGTATTCTTGTCAAAGGTACGAAGGAACTCGGCACTCAGATTCAGTGCACGATAGTTGACTGATGCGGACTTACTAGTATGGCTGTACTAATCATAAGTATTGCCAGTGCCTTATGGTCAAAGTACTAGCACCGAACATCTTAAGGCCGGCACGACGGCACTTCCAGGTTCGTAACGATTTTTGGAGTGGTATCCACCACCACGACGCTGATGCAGAGCAGCATAGGACCTGCGAGCAAAATCATGGCGGAGTCTCTTCGGAGGAGCACGACTTACCATTGACAACATTGTAGTGTCCTGCACGACGATGGATTCGTTGCTTGACTATGAAGGTCACCTAAGTACTAGTAGCACGGTACTACCATCACCATGTGCAGCTGGTCGGAGATCAGTGTGCGTGTGCTGCGACGATTCTAATGTCTCATTACAGCATTTGTACCGCCCCATACAACTAAGGTTATCACGACTTACCGTAAAAAGTAGTTAGCAAAGTATGAGCGCCCCTGTTGGTTTGGTGTTGTTCCAATAACACATAAGGCGGCTAAATGATTTTTTTTCAAATTCTGGTCTATCAATACGGCGAAGATAGCCGTAAATACGTCTGTGTGATCGCTGAGCTCAACAGGTGGATTGGGACGCCATATAACAGCACTCACTGGAGTCTCGTCTCTCCTCGTTCGGAGCCTCGAGCGGTTGACCGCATCGGATCCGACTGTATGAGTTGTTTTGTCAACACCACACATATTTCTACGAACGAAGTTGACATTCTACATCTGAATCATGCGGTCTAGCCGTGTGCATGAATGATGGTAAGTGGTCTAGCTGAGCTACTCACCTGTCACATTAAGAACTATCAAAGAGAATTAGCCTCAGTACCTTACGACACATCTTTCAGGATGACGGAGATGTCGGTAGATTATGATGCCACAAAGCCTGGTTGCCATGCGTGAGGTGGAAAAGCAGTTCGATTTCATTTCTGTTATCCGTCGGTGATTTCCCAGGTGCCCAACATTGTGGGCGTTATGTACAGTCGCTGCAATCAGCATCAGCATCAGGCCATCATCGGAATCATCATGTGGCAACGCCGCCATGCAGCCCACAGAACTTGAAGGAGGCGACTGTTAGTTCCTTCTATTGGTAAATCCATTCTCCGACGGCAAGCCAGAAAACATCAACACTTCAAAACAAAATTTATCGGCAATCTCCCCCTCGTATATATACTACGTACAGCACCGCGTCTTAACAATTTTTGCGGTTCATAAATGTAGAAATTGTCTCTGGACTCAGCGCAATCACGTGCTGATTGAATCATACGAAAGGACAGGTTTGACCGCGCCGGACAATCAACCAGTCCATATGCGAGATCCGCGAGGAGCTCTAACTTGACCGGGGTAAAGTATTTTAGGGCTATGGCAGATTAGTTGGCAGTGCTAATCATATATCAACAGGATGCCTGGGCTTAATCTTGCGTTACTACCAGTACCTTCAAGCAGAATCAGGCAATCAGTATCCATGATGTCTCGAGTAGAACTCGCAGTTGGTTGGATGTTCGGGATGTTTACTATACTTGCCACCATGTGGCATACTCACATCCGACTGCAACCGGCAGAACATCGCAAGTACCTCCCATATGTGTCGAAGCAAAAACATGATAGACTGACCTCCGCACTTTAGAATCTATAGAATACACTTACGCTGGTGACGATTACCCATGGGAATTTCCTGTCGATCTCACCCATGACGCCGTCGCGATGACTCTTCACGAGAGTGTGCATTTTGCTCTAAATGCATCTGATACAGAATCTCAACTGGAGTGGGAGAGCCTCCCAAGTTGGCCGAAAATAGTTGGTCGCACCCATCTAGGACCAGAGCAGCGACTTTTCGTGCTGGTCTTCGGTCATCAGCTTCACTGTTTATGGATACTGCAGGAAGCCCTCCTCGACTACAACCGTGACAAACCCTTGACCAATCTTCATCACGCACATCACTGTCTCAATTATCTTCGGCAGACTCTTATGTGTGATGCTGCACATACGTTGGAAATGGGAGACTTTCTGAATGTCGATTATGAGAAGGACAGAGTGGGGGACACATTAGTGTGCAGGGACTGGAGCAAGGCCATTTCTGTATCTGAAGAGTACCATGAGAAGTGGTTGCAGTGGAGGACGCATTGGGACTGAATTGATACACTACTTCGTACGCTTCAACCTGTTCGCTGAATGTATCCGCAGAACTATGTATTATTTTACTGAGTGGTTCAATGGCTGTACTAGGTTTTAAATGTGTATCCGAGCCTGTTCAACCCAACAAAATCGTTCAGTCTCTACTAGTAGTACTGCCTTATATTACGGAGTTGCATAACCAGAGTTGTCACGAGTCCCAGACGAGGGGAAAGCCCTGCAAACCGGCTCCTGCAAATTACTTATGCGTCTTCGCAATGTTGATTTTTTGGGTAGAACAATCCCTCTTTGGGCTAATGCTTCGCTGTACCCGTGGAAGGAGGAAATCGCTGCGATAATCTGGTTATTCCATTCCCATGCATTAAATCTTACTTATATTTTACAGGATTAACTATTAAGAAAATCAGCCACCACTTGAAGGTACCTCGCCTGGTTCTCCTCCTCCAAGAATGGCATATGACGCTGCGAAAACTGCGCCCACTTCACATGCGGGATTCTCTGGAAGAAAGGACTCACGCAGACGTCCTGCGCTTCGTCCATCACACCGTTGGTGAGCAGAGTTGGAGCCGTGATTGTGTGAATCTGATCCAGACATGACCACGACTTCAGTGTTCCTGTGATCGTAAACTCTGACGGTCCGATCCTAGCAACCATGATCAGTACATATCAGAAAGATGCATTGAGACATCACCTACATCGTATGATATACGGTGGGATGTCGCATCATAGCCGCAAAGGACATTTCCATCACCTTCGGCCAGGGGGTCTTGCAAACGTGCTTCTCATAGAAGATCTCCATGCCTTGTTGATATTCGGGGCTATTTGTCGTTCCCTCCTTCTCGTGCCTTTCAATCGTCTCCCTCATATTCGCTGGCAGCGCTTTCAGCAGCTGGCGGGTGCTTTGTTCCCACAATGCCATGGACGGCGCTCCGCCGGTGATGACGAGGTGTTTGAGACCCACAGGATGTCTGTGGCTGGCGTAGTGGGCCCCAAGCATCCCTCCCCAAGAGTGACCTAGAAGAGCGAAGCCATTCTGGATACCAAGGTGGGCAACGAGGTTTTCCAGCTCATCCACGAAGAGATCAACGGTCCAAAACTCTTTGGGCTTGTCCGCCACACCTTCAAAAAAGGACTTTCCGATGCCGATCTGGTCATAAAAAACGACGGGAATGTTGCATTTGTTGTGAATTTCGGCGAGAGGTGTCATATACTCATGTGAGACGCCAGGGCCACCGTGCAGCACGATGAGAGGGTGTGCACCTGAAGTGAGATCGCCAAGGATTTTGTACCAAGTCTGGTACGTATCGTCTCCGACTTTGAAATCTACTTTTCCTGTAACTTCAGCCATTCAAAGATCAACGTATGGGGCGCGTCGGAGGTATACTACTACAGGCTGTCGACCAAATGAGGCTTGATACGCGATAAATGCTGATGCGTTTGAAAATGACAACGTTAGGACCAAGTTGGAACGTTCAACTTGAATTATCGCGGCTGTGTCATGCGCCGCCGAAATGGCGGTGTTTCGATGGTTGTAAACTTGTTGGGAGCCGATCTACTTCGGATTCAACGCTAAGAAGGCACTAATTGCTTACAATCGAGCATCGATGCTGTGCTATGAGGTAAGTCCCTCCCAATTCTACTAGTCTATTCTGATATTCATTCGGATATCAAGCTTACTTACGGATGCGCCTTAGCTGGGAGGAACCATCGTATCTCCCTGGACTTCCAATTCCGTGGACCGTTCAAACATGCGCCCTCGTTTCCTGAAGAGGAAATGTTTAGTCATTTGAAAGGTTCTGATTTTGCAATTGTAGTGATTAATCCCGCCACGTCATGCTTGAAAGCACCACACGGTTTATCGCACCCGCTTAAGAACCTTGCAATGGATATGTTTTGGCATTATTTAACGAGGTGCTCGCATCATGGTCGCGACTCGCTCCCACTCTCCCCAGATATCTCCTTACTCCTCCGGAAGCCTGAGGATCCTTCAGGTTATTCTGTTCGCCATCTGATACATCATGTCATCTAGTTGGACACCAGACGAATCGTCTGAAGTGCTTCTCGCAGAGAAAGGCTGGTTGCAGGGTGCAGTGGCCAGCTCCATTGCATATGGCATTGGTGTTACACTGTTCTTTATGTGCTTCTACTCCCTCATCCGGCAAATCACCCGCACGAACTACAAAAAGAGCCTGCCTCTGCTCATATACATCACCATAGATTTTATCCTCGGCACCTTATTTATGGCAACGCTGGCTGATTTCACGCAACTCGCATTCATTCAATATCGCGATTATCCAGGCGGTCCGAACGCATTTGAGAATAACATGTTCGGCATTCCAGTGGACATGGTTGGAAACGTCTGTGGTGTTCTGATGATGGCTCTTTCAGATGGATTGGTCGTGAGTAAAGATATTCGATGTTGAAATGTTATCGCTAATATATCTGTTCAGGTTTGGCGTTGCATGGTAATTTACCGTGGGTGTATGGTGCCAGCGTGGATCATCATGTTGTTCCCTTGTCTGATGTTGGCTGCATCTGTCGGTCAGTTGCTTACTTTTCATGTCTGTTTGATTGTATCGGATGCTCACTATCACAACCAATAGTTACGGGCATACTGTGGCTGCTTCAATTAACCAGCAATTCCCCATTTTTCACGACTAACATCAACTACACCGTTCCATATCTCGGCCTCTCACTCGCACTGAACATCATCATCACGATCGTTATCGTACTTCGTCTACTCACATATCGTCATCGAATTTCCAAAGTTCTTGGCTCTGGCTACGGCACTCAGTACACGTCGATTGCCGCGATGATAGTCGAATCTGCCGCTCTTTATTCCGCGTTTTCGCTGGCACTCCTGATACTCTTCCTTATAAACAATCCCATATTTGCAGCATTTATTGAATTGCTACCTCAGATTCAGGTTAGTACTGGCGATTAGAGAGGCATTCGCGCTACTTATGACATGCCACAGGTGATTGCAATGTTGCTCATAGTTTTCCGGGTCGCGCAAGGAAAGGGTTGGTCTCAGGACACCATGTCCAGGGTCATGACCTCGAAGCCATCAATGCAAGCAATCCGTATGGGCGATTTCGGGTACAGTTTGCAGGATGGCTCCAAAACGTTCACTAGTTCCCCTGGCATTAGAGTGCATGCGAACTACAAGAGCAATGACCACGAGTCAGCAGACACGACTGTGTGAGCAAGGTCGCTTGGATACTGAGATAACAGTGTAGAATGCCCCGGGTCAGAGTACATGTAAAACGAATATTTATTTAGTATACTTTGACAGTAGACCGGTCTCGGGATTGTATTGTTTGGACTTTGTACTGCACAAAAGAACATATTTATGTAACGAAATCTTGCATCGGCGTAGTCGTTCAGCCTGAAGGGAAACACGTTAATATTAACAGAAGAGGACGTATCGGTCTCCCACTATGTAGCACTAGTAAGGGCTGGCCTCGGTGTTATCACGGAGCTGATGCGCTCAAACTAATATTCGCAGATAAGTAATTGGTTGCCAGTGGTGGACTGCCTTTCAGCCCCACCACCGGGTCCTCATTACGCTAACCTTTGTCTTCCATAAATTTACGGCACCTAAATACTTCTACGAGCCACGCAGTGATCTGTATCCGAAGCAACCCCACGATGAGGATGAGTCCCCGTACCTTGTCGTGGCATCAATCGTACAGGTGACTACTGGCCGTATTCCGCATTATGATGCGGCGACTCTGATTGATCAATCCGGGAATCACACCGTGAGTACCGCACTAGTAGCGTACTGCCACGGGGCTACTAGTACTATCTGTAGTTGGATATTAAGCGCCAAAAGTTACTACAATTCCCTGCACATACTAGTAGTGATGAGACGACTTTTCTTTGCTCTTAAAGTGATACTCGCCACAGTCGTAGGCATTGGCCTTGCCAATCTTATTGCACGAAGGCCTCGATTGTCCGACAGCAGTCTTTTCAAAGGAATTGCTCTCAGCCATGGTACTACAAAGCTTTCGAGCATGTCCTACAGACTTGACTGACAATTCCACGTATCAGATCTATCCCTTCAAATAGATTTCGGAGAACCAGTATGGATGCGAATAGACCAAACAGCACACTACCGCGCCGATACAGATGAGGGCGGAGAAGAGTTTGCGAAACTCATTCCACGGGGAGGGCACACCGTTCCCATCAAAGATGAGGAGACGGGTGAAAGTCGCATTTACACGGTGACGCTCTTTCACCAGCTCAAGTGCCTGGGAATTATCCGTGACAACTATGCGGAAATGCGCCCCCCGTCGTCGGTTACTCGTCACTGCATGAATTATCTTCGCCAATCAATTTTGTGCCACCCCAACATCAAAATCGAGCCGGTCGTAAATAACTTGGGGACCGCCGTCAGGGGATACGAGACCGTTTGTCGTGACTGGACAAAAGTGTATGAGGAGGTGGATAAGCTAAATGGAATGACTTCGGATGTGTAGGAGGTTTGAACGGATACCTGTACAGACTGCACTCCAGAACTATACAGTGCGTACTGAAGTATACACACAATTGTACTTACATAGGCCAAAATAAATGTATCTGCACAAATTGGACGAGAGTTTGTGTATGTGGGCTCGTAAAAAGTTTGCCAAGGATGACTGAAAACGACATGTGCGTGAGATTGTTGGATGGTACATCTGAAACGCCAGAGCGACGAAAAGCCAGGAAATGAATACTTTCATTTGATAGAGACGCCAAATGATATGGTCATATCTTGAGATGTAGTCCGAGTCGAGCAGAGCGGCTAGCTGCAACGTCCATGATTAAACAGCGGAGTCGATCAACATCAAAAGTTCAACTCGGTGCTGACTACTAGCAAATAGCTAGACGCTTGCGACCATGCAGATAAATCTCCAAGTCATATTTATCGAGGTTAGAATGCACGCTCTCGTGAAGACTCATGACAATGGCTGCTTGACTCGGAGATGAACTTGATATCGACAGAGGGTGGGAGGTACTTGCGAATCGCGATGATGTGCTGCAGCCTGCCAGTAGCCACAACAGTTGGACCCATGTGTGTCATTTAATATGGACGTTTAAAACTTGTTTTCGACGTTGGAGTTTCAGCTTGGAGCACCCCGCACATACATGTAGGGTTGTCGAAAATTGCAAGGAGATTGCCGATAAATTTTGTTTTGAAGTGTTGATGTCTAGTTAGCTTGCAGTCGGAGAATGGATTTACCGACAGAAGGAATCAACTCCTTCAAGTTCTGTGGGCTGCATGGTGGCGTTGCCACATGATGATTCTGATGATGCCGATGGCCTAATCGCAGCGACTGTAACGCCCACAATGTTGGGCGCCTAGGAAATCACCGATGGATAACGGAAATGAAATCGAAATGCAACGAACTGCTTTTCCACCTCACCCATGTGGCAACCAGGCTTTGTGGTATCATAATCTATGCCATCTTCTGGTGCGCGAATGCCCTGATAGGCTGAGGCGTACCACTGTCCTCAATCCAGGGTAAGGTTATTTCTTTCTCATGAGTCAACATAACAGGCGAGCAGCTGAGCTAGACCAATCACCATGATCCATGGCTATCGGACCGCAGGACGTATCTCTATTCAGGTGTAGAATGTAACTTCTTTCGTGAAAAAATATGTGTGGTGTTGACAGAACAACTCATACAGTCAGATATGGCGACTGGTCAACCGCTCGAGGCTCCAGCGAGTACAATTATATGACGTCCCAATCCACCTCTTGGGCTCCGCCTGATCAGCCTGGATCACGCAGATATTGTCGAGTGGTTCCAATCCAACTTGGGAACTTATCGCTGACTATTTCAGTCGAAGTACTTCATCATAGCAGCAACTGCATTAAACAGATTTCCCTCAAAGTCATGTTATTTTCAAAGTAGTGACGGCATGTCCTTGCTTGGAGGTGCTATGCATCAGCATTGTGGTGTTGGATCCAAAAACAGTACAAACCTGCGGGTGCCGTCAGATATGGGTCAGTACGGGTACTCTGAGACCTTTACCGCCAGGCGATACTTACGATTAATACAGCCATGGTAAGTCCGCATCAGTCAATCACTGTGCACCGAATTTGAACGCCGACTTCCATCTTACCTTTGACAAAAATATGAGGCAATACTATCTCTAAATTCCAAAGCAACGTGCTTCACTTGGGTAAACCCTCGCCGAGCTGATGTATAAAAGGGCCCAACTACAATCTCAGCTGGTACACAAAAACGCATCTTAACCAACAAGTCTTAGCCAACCGTATCATTCAACACTACCATGATCCTGCCCAAAGTTAGCTTTTACATCTTACTCTTGTCCGTGACCCTCGCGCAAATCCCAGCAGCACCCGTCCCCAGTGACTCGGGGTGTAATGGTACTAACGGGAGCCTGAGTGACGATGTAGATGGTATAGGCTGTGAGTAGGTCCCGGTGATGGTGTAGGACTTGGCTGACGAATTTGAACCTCTAGTAAGTGATAGAATTGGTGACTTGGGGCCCTGCGGCTTTTAAAAGCTCGATGCAGCGGAAGGTTGAAAGTTGAATAATGGATCAGTAGACGGGACGGTCGTTTTGTATATGATCACTATACACATATCGTGACAGCAGCCTTCAACAACAAGTTGTATTCCAGCTTGAGCGATAAATCGATAATTTTGAGATCCGGTCTATGGGGAGGAATTCCGGGCGCAGTAAGCATTGCTAGGTAACCTGGTGTTTGTTCAGGAGCGTCGATAGGTGCGTAGTCTGCCTCTTTTAAAATATCTGAACTTAGATTATCATTTATCACTCACCAGGTAGAGAGTCCAGAATTTTTGTCATTGAATTCGTCAACAAATACGCGAGAGAAATGCACGGTCACCCGAGACACGCGCGAGCGCTAGTATGTGCGTGGGAAAAGAAAAGCACGCGCTTCATCGATCTCAGGCTGTTGTTTTATTTAAGAGCAGGAGCCTTTGTCGAGTGCCAGTGGTCTTCGCCAATTTCGCCAACTAATGTAGTGAATTGAGGATATGCGGCCATGCACACGGGAGTGTGGAATGAAAGCACGCGCATTTTGTGCCATAATGGTGATGATTTCACTGATGCTGCTTGCGTTGCTCAATGCTGATTCCCCTGCTCCTCTGAATACGGCTGCTACTTGTCGAAAATCTCCTAGGGTGACGAAGGTTTTTCCTCCGAATGCTGTATGAGGGCGATTGCAAATAAAACGACAGAGATCGTCGACGGACTCCCAAGCAACTTTGGCCAGCGCGTGGTGAAAATGGTAGTGAAGATTCACAGCGTCATCAGTGACAGGTAGAAGAACGATGTATCTGTTTTATTTCCAGTAGTTTTTATTGTCGTATTGTCATGATACCTAGATGCATTTGGGATAATCCATGAAAAGTACAGGTGGTTGCCATATAGCACTGGAACGAAAGAACGAAATTAAACGAGCAATGAGAAGTAGTAACAGGATGTGAGCTTGCGTCAGTACTTCAGTGTTGTACGCCGGCGTACTGGAATCATGTGTAGATGGTATCCATGTATGGTTGATAATGAAAATGATGGAAGAGCAACTTGGAAGTTGCAAATGAACAGCCCAGCATGACGGGGTGGACACAATTGACATCGAGCCGACGGCAACTCGTGCTAGATATAAAGCAATTAAGCATACGTGGACGAAGGGGGAGAATGGATTTGTTCTAGTGACAGTTACTAGCACTACATCGTGCGACTTGACACATTCAAAGTTTTGGAAAAAACCATTCCCGAATTTTAAACCAATGCATTCCCCCTTCGCCGAGCTGACATTTAAAGGGCCCAACTAATCTCATCTGGCAACGCATCTTGACCAGTGAGCTTTAGTATCATTCAATACTATGAGCGTATCCAGCACCGGCTTCTACGTCTTACTCTTGTCCATGGTATTCACGCGATTCGCAGTGGCACAAACAATTGCCTGGGCTGATGACGATGACGATAGTATAGTCTGTGAGTGGGTCCCGGTGATGGCGTAATGCTTGACTCATGAATTTGAACCTCTAGATAATGGAATAATTGCGGCCTACAACTTTTAAAGACCCGATGCAGCGGAAGGTTAAAAGTTGACGTAAAGAATAATGGATCAGTAGACGGGACGGTCATTTCGTACATGATCACCACACATATAATGTCAGAGGACTTTTGCACTCACCGATGTGGGTATCGTTCACAAAACATCACCACGCGTGAATCTCGTGGCTCAGCCTTTGAGGGATCGCAATAACCCTCCAAAGCAGTGAAAACAGTCAATGCGACGTCTGCGAGAAAGCGCCATGGTGCGCGAATGCCCGAAATCAGATACCCTCGACGCAATACCCCGGAGCTGTTGAAGGTGTCGCACTTTGTGTAACCAGCGATCCAGAACGTCTGTATCATTTCTGCACGGACAACATACTGTTCAGCTGGACCTCTGTTTTTAACATCTTTGTAACAACGCCGCAGACTGCAATCAGAGTTTGACCGATGTCATACGCAGTACGTCGGATTGCCAGCTGTAGAGTTGAAGTTGATGATATGGCGTGGGCGGGACGCAGACAAGACATGCCATGGTCAAAGGGATAGGCAGGCAGAAATAGGTGCACTCATGTTCAAGTGCAGACTTTGCGACAGTAAGGACCATATCTTGAAGCTTCGAAGAACAGTTAGCCGAGTTGTCGCCGTCGGCTGCAGATTTTGGAAGACTAATACAGCACAGCAAGTTAACTGCCGTCGTCTAATGCAAAAACAGCGAGGTTTAGCAAACAGCCTGAGTAGTTGGGCTGGGACCCAGCACGGCTAGCTGACCATGTCATGTATCAAGATAGATAGCTGGATATCGCATTCAACCATCGGTATATCAAGCCTCAGTAAAAGAAACGCGATATGAACTTCAACTGCGAAGGCTGAGCGCTGAGTGAGGAACGAATGTACAGTCCGGCCTCGCCGAGAGACAAAGCAACCACAAAGACAAAGAAAAGAATGCAAGTTGTACGTGTGCCGGCTCCTTCCGAGTCCGAGAACTCAAAATCAGCCACGGCGATATCCAGGATTCTAGGTGTCGATCATCATACCGCGTGCTTTAACTTGAACTTGATTGGGCACAAAGCAAGCACAAAGGATCGTTATCTTCCATGCCCATTCGTTTGTCTAGTGATCATATCACAGAAATCCTGGAGGACTTTAAAAGGGGATTGTATTGTGAATGAAAGTCACAACGGGTTGCCTACAAGGCCCAAGGGACGTAGATGTTCGCTACTGGTAAGTGCATAACTTCCAATGTCATTGATAAACACGCTCTGAACCTTTGCCTTTGACGCTCACCCATAATATTTAAGATGTCCATGAATTCCTTTGTAGTGGCGTACCGGTACACTCGTCACCTTTCACCCTTTTCCCAGCAGTCGTGGAAGAATCGCACGTCCGACGCTAGATTTCGTGGTGAATCGGAGAATTCACTCCCATTGAGAACTGACTTACTGCTGAATCCCATCACCTCATATTCACCCTCGTACTCATCCTCGTCCGACTCTTCACCGCTCGCGTCAAATGCAAATGAGGAAGCGGCTGGCGGGCGCCGTTCTGGATTTGACGGACAAAACCAGTCTCTTCTCCTGGTTAGTTTTTTATATGCCTATGAACTCGAGTTAGTTACTCATTCCATTCGTCAGAGAGATTAGCTCGCCTCTATCTTGAGGATGCCCGGGCATTTACCCCTGTGCTTGATCCATAGTCCAGGATAGTACCTGGAGCGCTTGTCGAGGCTGATGGCCTTCTGACATCCGCGGCACCTGACGGATATGGGTTGTACATCCTCGGTGTACTCGTCGTTCTCGAGCTCCTGTTTTCTTTGATCCTCCTTTTTTCTCCGTTTGCTACCGCCCGCGATGACTTTGTCATTGCGATTACTGTTATTGACCCCCGAGCTCTCAGGAGCGAGCTGCGGAGGGCTGAGCGTTTGTTGTGCGTCGTGTGTGTCGCAGCGGGGAGGTGAATGGCTGAGCCCATAAAACCCGCCCTTGCAGACCGACGAGTGGTCATTGATGAGGCAACTGACCGTGGGCCAGTCGGTGCCAACATCGTAAACGAAAACGACCGGACATCCGGCCCTGCCACAAATCAGTGTATGGGTTTGGGCGGTCGTTTGATTTATGGTGTTGCGTTGACTGGCGACGCAGTCATTGTCTGTTGATTGCACAGCGGCTGAGGGTCTGGCGGTTGATTTCTGCATTTGTTTTTCTGGGGGAGGTGCCCTTTCAGATGTAGATGAGGGATTTGTTGCAGTGGCGTGACGTTTTTCTTTTCTTTTAAGGCCTACCTCAGAGCCACATCGTTCACCCTCAAATACACGTGGTTTTTTCATTCCGATTTCTGTCCATCGAAGTGGCGTACACTGTCAGATAGTACTAACTAGTTTAAAGGGTGCCTCTATAACACCTGGACTCGCGAATTACCCAGCGCGAAAATATCCCCCGCTGATCCATCAAAGTTGGATGACTGACCTCTCCGTAAGTGTCTGTAAAGTACACATGGTTATCCAAGGTGGACATTCACACTCATCAAAGTCATTCATAGCAGGTAAATGTATTCTCTCATCCTCGTCACTCCTCTAAACGAGTTGACGATTCCAAGGTTTTTCGAGCTGTGGAGTACATCTTCTCGTCGTGAATGTGAACATTTTTTTAACACGAACATTCCAGAAAACACAGAAGCACAGAAGCACGCTGGCCACCGCCAGGATACTCTTCGATTTTCCCACATATTTAAGACTCCTTTAGGCCTACAATAGGGATGGTGAAGACACTTGGTCATCAAAGTGTCTTTCTTGCGGGTCAGTCCTGCTGTCATCTTCTTGTCTAGTATCTCTACATGCATAATGCCAGATTCCGCACATGTATCACTGATCCCTTGACAGTTTGTGAGTGTATGGATCCCCTGTCGAGCCGGAGTCTCATTCACTGACCATGCTGCTGATCCTTTGGCAGTTCATGAGTGTGTCAAGCTGGAGCCTCGCTGACCGAACACATCGCTGATCTCCCGACAGGCTGTGAGTGTGTCGATCCTTTGTCGAGCTGGGGCCTTGCTGATCCTTTGACAGGATGTGAGTGTCGAACCTCTATCGAGCTCAAACCTTGCTGATCAAACACGTTCAGTCTGTGAGTGTGTCAATCCTCTGTCAAGCTCGAGTCTCGCTGACCGAACACGCTGCTGATCCCTTGACAGTCTGTGAGTGTGTTGATCCTATGTCAAGCCGGAGCACTGATGTATTGATAATCACAGTATGCATCCTGAACCGGTTTTTTTCTTCTGATCACGATTCATCAGCATTACCGCCCCGAAGAAGATGAGATGTGATCCACGTTACAATTTTCGGTATGTCGTATTGTTCACAGCTCATCCACATGATTTTCATCTCAACGGTTCACTAGCCCTTTGGGTTGTCAACATTGGAGAAGATTATGCAGCTTGGTTCCGGTGAGATTTTATGCCATATCGCAATGAATCTCCTGATTATTATCATAAGCTGCTGTCATTATTTTCGAAAAACGCTTTCTACCTTTGGGACCAGGATCCCCATGGACTTAGGCAGGAGTTCGCTTACCCTATTCGTGTTTCCCAATGCAGCTGCCGTTCGATAACCAACCGCATAGCTACATGATGTGCCAATGTTCCCGGAAAATCACCATCACAGCTTGTACCAAGCCCTCAGAGGAACCAACAACCGCACGCATCGCCCCACGATGAGAATGATGTGCCATATATCGCAGGCTGTATAGTAAACCATTGACGCGTTATAAATTTGATAGCAAGCCTGTGCTGCGGTAGTTTCCATTACCCTGAAAGTGTAAGTTAGTTCCTGATACACAGGCAAGTTGACATGTCTCTTGGCTTCCAGAATCTATCGATATCATGTCCGAGCGAAGTCCATCAATAAATCAACTTTAACTCCGATAAATAATAAATAATAAAAATGAGGGGCTGTTAGGTTGTCCGTACCCATCACGACTAAATCTATGCAAAGAAACCCCACAGCGCAAGCCCGCTCAGGGCTATAAGAACAGTAAGCACCCTCGCCTCATCCCCTGCTGTACTACGCTCCAAAATAAGACCTAACCCACCATGCTTGGAAGTGCCTGGATGGAGGTTCAGCAAGTATCGCTGCATTCTCATTTTCCTCTCCCTTGGCGGGGAAGGGGATGTGAAAGGAGAAAAAGTCAGTAGCGGCACTGCTAGTGGGATGGGGATGCTAGGAAGTGTGAAGGGCAGGCGTAGCGCAGGTCTTCGCTCGGTGCAGCTCAGAGAATGAGGGAGCCCATGCTCATCGGTACGAACAACGTAGTTCCCACTCTCCTCATACAAGCCAAAATCGACGGGGGTAAGAGATAGAGGAAGTGAGGCAGAAATGAACGTCAGTGCAAATGACTGTAAGCGCGGGATCGCTTGTACGACATGGGATGCGCAAACGCGCAATGAGTCCCCTGTGGCTATCGGAACTAGCGTCAACCGTAGATGACGCAGACGAGGGAGGCAGTTGACGGATTTGGCTAGTGTGTCCTGATAGACATCGAAAAACTTAGTATACAGGTGGCAATCAAGAAAAACAAACATACAACTTTGAAGGACGACCTTCTTGCGCACGTTATCTCCAACGTGGTCAGTCCAGGGCAAGCGCTTACAAGGTTTCTAATCAAGTTTCCATTTTCATACGAAGAGTGGAAAACGAAGGCAACGCGAAGTTCAGTGAGGCAGTGCAGGCTCTGCAATACCCCTGCGATTAAAAGAGGTGCGAGATCACGGATGATTAGCGGCTCCTCGATCGCTAAGTGTGTGATTTGTGGATGGGAGGGGGCTAGGGCTTGGAGGTGTTCCAACGAACCAGTAAAATGGGTAAGGTGTGGTAAAGCGGATGGATCGAGTGAAGGGAGGATATGAGGACTCAGTGCAGTGCGGGATATACGAAAAAACCGCAGACGCTGATGAGCCTCCAAAAAGGCTATGAAGGGGCGCTTGGAGGACATAGGCCCTGGTCCTGAAGACCAATCTAACATGACGTCGCCTAGAGATAGGGAATGTAGGAGGGGCCAGCGTGCGTTGCAGAGCGGGTGCACTGTTCCGTCTAGAATCAATGGTCCACCCAAGACATGCAGCTCCTCCAGGTCCGGAGAACGCCGGATCAGCATATCCCAAAGACGACCATCGAAAGGAAGAGCATCTGCAACGCATCAGAGTGCTAAGAAATCACATGTCAACCGAGCACAGACCTTGAAAGTCATCTGTATGATGAGTGTGGTATCCATATTTCAGGGTCAACGAGAACCCGCGGAGGTTCTTAAATTCCAGCAACTGAAGAAAATAAATGAATGGCACACATTTTTGTTATGCACATACATGACTTCGTTGGCTGGGTATCACAGATCCATAACATGTGCCAAGTGTGCGCAGTCGTGGGCACCTGTGACAAAATTAAGTAATTGGTGAGAAATGATTCGCCGATCAGACATACGACATTCGTAAGGCGAACCACATATCATCGCATTGAGGGATCTCATCCGCGTCCCAGATGAAAGTATGGAGCACGTCCAGTTTCGGCGCCAGTTCTCTCAGCATCGCTGAGATCGTAATTCCATTGATATCAACCATATAGTTGGAAGAGGCAGAAAATTGAATATGGAGTTTCTGGATATGGCGCGCAACGTCCGGGCGAGAACGGAGCATGGACAGGGTTCGCTGGCATTGTTCTGCGGTCCCGAGGTGCACATGGGCATACAATACAGGGCATGTGCTAGTGAACAGGTATTTGCTCTTCGTGTGATGAATTCAGGAAAGAAGTCACAATTGAGTTTGGGATACTTACTGAGAGTGCCAGGTTGAGGATATCCGCCCTAGAGGATAGGCATGATGTTACCTCCAATAAAAGATCGCCAGGCAGAGCAGCAAGATTTGGAGAATTCATTCACGACAGGTGTCGGGTGTACGAGAGAGCATTGATGAGGGTCGTATCTGATCTACTGCGGGTAACTTTGAGTGACTCACTGCAATTGTACTGGTTCGGGTGAGCGTGGCAACTTTGCTAATTTAAATCTCTTTAGGCCAACTTTAGAACGTTATCAAAACCTGTCACCCTCGCAGTCACGGTGGCAGGTCAGATGCATCCCCTATCATGATTCCAAACGACATCTGATCAGGAAGTAGAGCCGAAATTGGAGGTCCGTACGTATCAATTTCGATGAAACTCCGTTCTGGCAAAAAGCATTTATAGCGGTGATAATCTCAAGGTCATGTTTTCTGTGCATCATGGCGAACCAACTGGCCCTCCCTACTCTCGATAACCTCAGAAGCTCAGTTCCTCCCGATGTCAATGTTCAAGCCATCGCGAGCCAATGGTTCTCAACTTTCGCGGAAGCGATGCAATCAAAGAATATAACAGCAGTCATAGATCTCCTCGTCGATGATGTCTTCTGGCGCGATATGCTCTCCTTAACATGGGACTTCCACACCTTCCAAAGCATTCCTTCAGTGAAAACATTCCTCACAGACCAACTTCCATTATTCACCTTGTCTTCTTTCAAACTCAGGGAAGATCTCGTAGATCTTCAGAGACCATACCCGGATATCGCTTGGATTCAGGCGTTTTTTGACTTTGAAACTACAGTCGGCATTGCATCTGGGGTGTTCCGGCTTGTACCACTCGCAGATGGCTCATGGAAGGCCCATACCGTCTTCACGAACTTGGAAAATCTCAAAGGTTTTCCAGAACAGAATGGGCCCAGACGAGACTACCAGCCAAACCATGGAAAGTGGGCTGTGAAGCGTGCACGTGAAATTGAATGTATCGATGAAGAACCCAGCGTCATAGTGATAGGAGGCGGGCAGAGTGGGCTCGACGTTGCAGCCCGGCTTAAGATGCTTGGTATGAAGACTCTAGTAGTGGAAAAGAACGAGAGGATTGGCGATAATTGGAGAAAGCGTTATGCAGCGTTGTGTCTCCATGATCCCGTCTGTGAGCCTATCACTATGTCAGAATATCGTGTTTGCTTCTTGCTCAATCCACCTATGTGTAGGGTATGATCACATGCCATACATTCCGTGGGTCTCACACCTCGGTTCATCCATGACTGTCTAACCAAAAATTACGCAGGTTCCCTACATCGTGGCCTGTCTACACGCCTGCATTGAAACTGGCAGATTGGCTAGAATCATATGCACACAGTATGGAGCTTGACGTTTGGACCAGCGCTACGGTCATGTCCGTCATTCCGGGTACGAAGGGAAAGAAATGGAGTGTCACGGTCCAACGTCCTGACAAAGGGGAGCGTACCTTTGAGGTCAACCATGTCGTATTCTCCTTGGGCTTTGGCAGTGGTATGGGCCGAATTCCAGATATCCCAGGGCAGGTTCGTTCGATCCATGAATGCAGGGTCCTCAGGCTAACATTAAATACCCACATAGGACAACTTCAAGGGGCAGATATTGCATTCCAGCCATCACAATCTTGCAACTGATCACGCAGGGAAGAAGGTCGTCGTTGTTGGCGCTTGCACGTCTGGTAGGGGTCGCATCATGAGTGTCGTATTTTCACTGCTCACTGTAAAGTGTAGCGCATGACATATGTGCGGACTATGTCGAAAATGGCGTTGGTAAATGATTTTCTAAAGCATATTGATGGTATTTGAGCAAAATTGGCGCAGATGTGACCATGGTTCAACGTAGCCCGAGTTACATCATGTCCACAAAGGAGGGTATGCCGAGGTTAATGGGTGAGTTCTCTATTATTTTACAATTTTGCTATTATAAACGCACCCAGCGATCTTCTGGGAGGGCGGCCCTCCTACTGATGTTGCGGATCGCGTGAATGCGTCTTACCCCAATTCATTGCTCAAATTAATACACCAACGTGTCACCAAAGACATTGCTGATGCAGATAAGTACGTGATTACATATCATATTCCGGTCGCCTGATAGAGGAGGGATTCAGGGAAATTCTTGACGGCCTGCGAAAACGGGGCTTCAAGACAACTTTGGGCGACGACGACTCTGGCTTTCTACTTATGGCATGGAATAAGGGAGGAGGATACTATCTCGGTTGGTCCATTTGCGAATCGGAGCGTGTCTGCGCTGACCATATAATGTTAATATCAAGATGTTGGAGCTTCCCAGATGATCATCGACGGGAAGATTAAACTTAAGAGCGATGGGCCAATCTCGCGCTTTACCCAGACAGGTTTACTTTTCGAAGACGGTTCTACTCTCGATGCGGACGTAGTGGTCTTCGCTACTGGGTACGTTGTTCTTACTGACCAATAGACATTGTGATTCACATTATTATCAGCTACGCTGATGCACGTCATGCCTATCGTGCTCTGCTTCCGGAGTCCCTGCATGATAAATTGTATCCTATCTGGGGCCTTGACAAAGAAGGAGAGCTGAATAGCGTCTGGCGCGAAGTTGGTGGACGCAACAAGAACGCGGAACTCAATGGCATATGGTGCATGATGGGGAACTTGGCGCTTTGTCGGTTCCACTCCAAGCATATCGCATTGCGTAAGTCGTTTTCTGTCCTCCTGATTCCGGTTTGATGAACTTGATGACATTCAGAAATCAAATCATACGAAGAGGGGATTTTCGGGACAAGGTATCAGTGAAGAACGCAATGTGTCCGCAGTATATGTTGTATTTGTATTTGTTCTTAAGGTTCGAGAAGCGGATTGTACAGACAAGTATGTTTGAATGTATGTGTATTATTTGGCACGTATCCAGGAATTTTAGCAATCCTTGGGAATATGCCGTGCAACACCTTCCGCTAATTTCTCGCGCTTGTTGCTGCATACTACCGCTTTCCTGCACCTGCTGTCCTCTCACTTGCATAAAGTATTTTTCTTTCCCTTTCTTGTAGATAATGGAACCATTGAATGCCTCCTCTCGCGTGCTCTCGTACCGTCTCACATGAGTTCTCTCACATGTTGCGCATGATTTGCGCTCTTGCACACCACACGGTGACAGTGTATGTATCGTTGGCGAGTGCTCGCATGACTTTTCGTTCTTGATCGATATCATTTCTCTGTAGTTGACTGATCAGTAGCCAAATATCTATCTTTTTTAAAAAAAAAAAAAAAAAAATCACCTTCGGGGTCGAGGACCCTATGTAGGACATAGCCCTGTTCGCGGGGGGCTTACTCCCGCTTGGTCTAATGTATGTATGTATGGGTGCTGGCGTGATATCAATAGAAAACGAGTACATCAGCAAACTACTTCGTTCTGTACAGCATGCAAGATGCACAGCTTGGTCCCTTCTGTACACTTCACTACAATAACACTTCATTCTGTTAGTTCCTGTACAGACTACTACTACAGATACCTACTGAAAATTGTGTCATGTGCAATATTTCGAAACTGTGACGAAAAATACCGTGTGCTACTGTCCAGTAGCACACCAACCTGTAAAGCTGTACTGTTCTGTCCACACATGTAAAAGATGTACACAACTAGTTGTGCCGCGGTCCGGCTATGGCCGACTCAGGCTCGGCATTTGCCGGATAGCCAGCAGTTCGGCTACACTGGTAGCCAAGTCACCAAGTGAGCTGTTTAGATTGGTTCAAAGCGTTAGTCAGCCATGCAAACCAGCTATGAACCGAAAATGAGTGAACACCGGCTTAAAATGGCTTAAGCCGTTTCAAGCCAGCTCCAACGTATGAAAACCTTTCTCAGGCTCCAGGAGTCAACTAGTGTTGATTGGATTGTTTACTATGAATAAAGTCCCCGTTCGAGTTGATGGAAGATTTAGACTGGGGGACGTACTAGGATCTGGTTCATATGGTATGTAACTATGACATTCACATGGTGACTATGTTGATTCAGACTCGGTATCTCACTTAGCTGTCGTGTACCGCGCACAAAACATCATAAATGATGATGTAGTTGCCATCAAACTGGAACCCATCGTCAACAATTCATCTTCTCTGCAGTGCAAATACCACATTCTGAAACAACTCGAAGGTGGAGTCAGCATACCCCATGTACTTTGGTTCGGCAGAGAGTCAATATACCATGCTCTGGCTCTCGAGCTCCTTGGTTCATCACTGCATGATATATTCCTTTCGCACGATCAGAAATTCAGCCTTCATACTGTCGTTAATCTTGGTGACCAACTGGTAGGTCGGTCTGTGACGGGTTGTTGCAGAGGCTAATATATTTACTCAGCTCTCATGTCTCGAATACATTCACTCGCACAACTACGTCCATGGTGACATCAAACCACAGAATGTCGTGGTGGGTCTCGACGATTTGAGGCACACTGCCTTTATTATCGACTTCGGTATTGCCAAGGAGTACTGCAACACGTCAACCAGAATGCACATACCATTTCGCCATGATCGACGTCTTACTGGCACCCCCGCATTTGCCTCAATCAACAACCACCTAGGAGTTGAGCCAGGTCGCTGCGATGATCTCGAATCACTGGCATATATGTTGATATATTTTTTGTGTGGCTCCCTCCCATGGCTATCCAATGACCACGAGAAGACTTCTAGTGCTGCCATACTCGAGCGCAAAATAAACACTACCGTTGAAGCCTTGTGTCATGGAATTCCTGTCGAGTTCGCGAGTATTCTCGTTTACTCGCGCTCTCTTGCATTCTCGGAGGATCCTGACCATGGCTATCTTCGTTTGTTACTGCATGGTCTTCGTGCCACCCTACCTGCATCAGCTACACGCTTGCTTGATTTCAACAAGCCTGATGATCTTACCACACATACTCCTGCATTCTCTAATGAATATCGGGTGACTGAGGTGACACCCCCATGTCTGCTGAAGGAAATGCCTCTTCGCCAATCAACTCGTATGTGAGTAGTCCACTTCATCTCACTTGTGAACCGAAGCTCAAGTTATCTTGAAGTTTACGTCCACGTAACGGCTTCCAACCACATGCATGATGCACCCACTTCAACACCATGCCGCAAAAGTAGCCAACACTGTTGATGGAATAAGGGTAACTACTATTACTTGTATGTACATAAAACGAACACATGTATCAAGTTGTTGCTACAGTACCACGATGTATGTCCAGTCTAGGCATAATTAATAAACATATAATTTTCCCACGCTCCAATCTGCATTGCGCAGTGGAACCTGCCGGTCCTGCCCCATGCCCAACACCTAGGCTCCATGAGGTACCTTGCCATTGAACCCTAGTCCCATTCGCATCACTGAGTCTGCATGTGAGACTTTACCAACAAGTCACTTCCCTTTCTGACTTTATTCCGATGTGATATAGATTCAGGCTTGTCCGGCACACAATCAATCAGCGGCTATCAGCATAAGCAGCGAGGATGAAGGTATGTTAGAACATGATTAAAATTGACCATGAGGGTGAAGGCAAGCTTCACTCATCATCTGCCACTGCCAAGCACCCACGTGCTTTTATCAGTATCAGGTAGAAACATTTTTCACTCACATTTCCTGCAGGGAATATCTGACTTATATCTAGTTTCAGCACTCGATGAACCGATCGATCCTGATTTCCTGAGGGTGAGGGCACGACCCCAGGAGTTACCAGACTCTAGATGCTCACCTTGTATGGCCACACCCTATCGCTCAGCACCCTTTAAACTTTACAGGTAAGCGGTCCAGTACTCCGTACTATTTTCTATAATACTCATTGATATTTCCAGGGTCTTCATTTATATAAAGAGGGATTTCGTCATTGGGTTTTCACTGCTACTAGTCTACCACGGACCACAGTACTACCAATATGCCACCTTGCCGGCGTGCGCCCAAGGTCATTGCTGCAGCTGCTCCCATTCCCACTCCAATCATTGCTACCCCCACTGCTGCTATCGCCACTCCCATACCCACTCCCACTGCTGCTGTCGCTGCTCCCATCCTGGCCCCTCCCACCATCATCCCCATTGCTGTTGCAGCATTTACCAACCCACATCGAAACCGGCAGCTCCCTCGCAGATATCGAGATGGTGCTGCAGCTCCAAATCCCACAGATCCTACAGTGGAAGAAGGGGAGTCCTTCAATCTTGACGATGTCTCTGCAGACGAAGGAGAGGACAGCCTTCCTGCGCCTACGGTCAGGGCACCTATGGACAGGGCACCTACAGGCCCTAGCCCATTGCAAACTGCAATCAACACCGTCCATTCCACCTCAACTGAACCTTTGGCCACTGGTGGTCGTGCCAAAAAACCTAAAAGTTCTGATGATGTTCTTTTCTTTTTTAGGGAAGATACAGTTGCTAAGCGCAGGATCTGCATACCTTGTGAGTAAGTATTGCATCTGCATCAATGCAAGACATTTGTTCTTTCTTACATTCTTTACCAGGCGAATGAACCAACAGGATGCCTCACACCCAGTGACGTCATACACTAACTCTACTGCTTCTGGAGGTCGTCGAACACACATTTTCAGCTGTCACACCGACCTTTACTTAGAAGAGGCGGAGCGCCATGGATGGCAAATACACATCAAGTCTTTGAATGATCTTTTCGATGAAGGTTGGACCCTTGGGATGATCTGTAGACGGCTGAAGAAGGATCCGACTTGTACCATCGATTCACTTGGTTCTCCCTCTGATCGCGATGGCACGTCACTTAGGCAGGGACCTCTACAAGATGATTTACCTGACTTCACCCTCGATGAAATGCATCGACAGCTCGTCAAGTTTATCGTTGTTGATGACCAGGTGAGTCGCTGACTACTTTCTACAAGCTATTGTTACTAATGTCTTCAGGCAATCAATATCATCGAATGCCCTGAATTTCGTCGATTGATCCGTCTTCTGCGACCAGCGTTAAACGATGCTGACATATGTCACCGCACCAAATTGCGGGAATTGATCCTTGATGCTTTTGATGACTACTTCAGGGCCTTAAAGAGCGACCTTTCGGTAAGTGTATTACTGTCGAGTCCCATGAAGTGTCTTATATTTTTTTCAGAAGGCACAGGGAAAGATCTCGTTTACCTCCGACCTGTGGTCGGATTATAATCTCCGTCCGTTTATGGCGATTACTGCTCACTGGATTGCCAAAGAAGATTGGACTAATGTGCTCGTCTTAAAGGCAGCACTGATAGCTTTCCATCATACACCAGGGAGTCATACAGGAGATAGCCTGGGCACATCCATCCTGGGCCTCCTTGATCGTGCCAATGTAACAGATAAAGTTGGTATCTAGTTTGTTCAATGTGACATGTGCTGACTTCATTTAGTCGGGTCATTTTACTCTCGACAATGCGGCAAACAACCACACCTCCATGCAAGAGTTATCATGCCTATTGGAGTCACGTGGGATACAATTTCATCCTGTCAAACAGAGGATCCCATGCTTTCCTCACATCATCAACATTTGTGTGAGGCATGTTCTCGATGAGTACTGGAAAGCCGACTTTTCAGATGTGGTCGACAGATGGGTAGTTGAAGGTAAGATTATCGAGAAAGATATGTATGTTCAAGCTGTCCAAGTCAAAGCTCTGGATCAGGCGAGGCTCCTCATACGCACCATCCATGCATCGGACAAACGATGTAATAGTTTTAGGGTAATCATTACCACAGGAAACGACGAGAAGTGGTTCCAAGACGACTCAGGTGTAAACATCCAACTCCCTGTTGTGCAACTCCTGCATGATGAGCCCACACGTTGGGACTCATCCTATGTCATGCTGAACCGTTTATGAACCCTTCGCCAGGTAAGCGTCCACTCAACTAAATACATGGACTCACAGTGAACTAGGCCGTGGATTTATTCTGCGACTCCCCCCTTCAATGCCACATGATCGACAAGAAGTTGAGTCCTATGGAATGGCTCGTCTTACAGGACCTTGAAGTGATTTTGGAGGTCAGTACTTACATCTTCGAAACTTGCGATCTGTTTTAGCATTGTATATTAGGCACCACACACTGCTCAGCAAACAATGTCCAGCGAAAGCACTCCCACACTGAGCAGTGCAGTTCCCGCTTTCGAGAACATGATCCAGCGGTGGAATGAGTTGCTTCTAATACCACACCTTGCGCCTCTAGTCAATATAGGGTTGGATTGGGCGGACAAGTATTGTTACGACTGGGATGAGTCGAGCTATCTGTGTCTGAATAGACAATCGGCAGGATGCCAGATAGACGTGAGTCTGCTCTCGAATGAGAGGTCAAGGTTTCTGGCTAAGGCGAGTGTCGCTGACTCCCTTAGAATAGTAGTTCTTTGACAGTAAGGTTGGAGACCTTACTGAAGGACAATGTTCCAGGTAAAACCCAGTAGATTAAAGTAAAGAATACAATCGTTGGTAGCTAGGTTTATATACAAGTGTTCAAGCGGAGCTTGTAAATGTTTATCAAGATAGAAGCATGATAAGAGAAAAGATAAGGCGGACAGCCCGCTTGGCGAAGATAAGAGATAAGCATGATACGGACGGCCCGTTTGTAAGTGGAACAAAAGGAAATGAAGATAGGGGTTAAATGTTACTGTAACATTACCCCACTGCTATGGTTGAAGTCTCCGACTTCAATATTCCTCGGTATTGACATACTCGTCCATGTGGTCATAGTAAATTGGGTCTGCGTCGGCGTTGCAGAACTCCGGTTCGTTATACTTAGTGGCGTACTCCTGATTCGCCCGGTCTATCTCCTCCTGGAGTTCTTCATCTTTCCTCGCCTCCCATTCCGACAGTGCTTCGTAGAAGCCTTCATCGGTGTAAACCAATGGGAATAGTTCCTTTTTTGCGGCGTAAGGGCAATAGATGGAAAGATGGCCAGGCTTCTGGCTTTGGCATACGCGGCAATGATATTCAGGGCAGTTCTTGTGACGGTGCCCGAGTTTCTTACAGACGCGACAGACGAAATTGTCTGGGGAGAACTGGGGTTGTTTTACTGTGATGATGTCGGGGGTTTCGGTGAGGTCAATGACTTCGCGCTTCTTTCCCTTAGAAGCTCTAGTCTTCGACACTCCGTGCACGGTAGCTCCCTTGCGGGTCTTTCGTTTAAAGACGACGGTGGGTTCGGGGATGGGTAATGGTTCTTCAGCTTGTGCTGGTTGAGCAACAGGCTGAGTTTCTTCTCTAATCGTATTTGCAGCAGGTATGCTGCCGGGGGGAGTGCTAGTAGAAGGGCTTGGCGGGCGACCGACTTCGGTCTTGCTTCATTCTGCAACAGCTCATATAACTGATTTGCAGACAGTGCTAAAAGCAGAAGGAAGCAGCTGAATCTCAAGACTGCGAATTTGTCTCTGAAGGTGTTGGCAAGCGAGTCTGAGGGCATTGTCCTTGATTTCCTTGAATCTGAGTTCAAGGGCGGCGGTGGCGCGTATAACGTGGATTTGGGATAGTATGGGGGCGGCGACAAATGCAGGTTCTTTGGCGAGCTGATTTTCTAGTTCAACTGCATGGGGAAGGGACAACAGGGTTGTTTCGACGATGGCGTCGTCGTCTAGGTCAATGATATTCTTTTTGTATGTGGAGTTTTCGAGGGAGAAGGCGGATGAGGACGATCCGGTAGGGGAAGGTGTCAATGGGGGAGTCATGTTACTTGGGGTGTTTGTTCAAGGGGAATGGTTCGTTCAGTTCAACTTGTGTCTTTCTTTATACCTTGTTAGAAGCTCTTTCGAACTCCGCAAGTTTTCTTCGGGTATCCATTCGTTGCTTCCGGACGAATAGCCTATCCATGATACGAGATAGCGTCTTCGTTTACCCGTTCCTTTATGGCTAAGAATAGCTTCTACTTCGTATTCTTCTTCGCCGTTGATAACGTCAGGTGGAGGTTCGGTGTAGTTCGGTCCATGTATCTCTGTCTCGCGATAGGAGGATAGTTCAGAAGCGTGGAACGTGGGATGTATTTTCCATTGATTTGGAAGCTTCAACGTGAACGTGATGGGAGATAAGACTGCGGTGATAGCGAATGGTCCGTATCTTTTGGGCGCAAGTTTCCTGGATGGTAAAGATGTTAGGAGATTGGTGGCCGTAAGCCATACCTTATCTCCTATCTTCCAGGGTTGATATTTCCCATGGCGAGATCTTTCTGCCATTCGCTGCATAGCGATGCTGTGGCAGGCGAGTGCTTCTTCACGTATCTTCTGAAGGTTCCTAAGTCTTTCTTCTGCTGCCGGCGTGTTGGATACTGGTAGGATATGGGGGATTCCCCGCGGCTCATAGCCCATCATGAGGAAGAATGGAGAAGTGTTTCTAGCGTCGTGTTTTCGATGATTGTGAACGAATTCGGCGATAGGAAGGTGATTGGCCCATTCTAACGGGTTACTCCTACAGTAGATCCGAAGATAGGTTTCGAGTTCTTGGTTGAGACGTTCTGTTTGCCCGTCTGTCTGGGGGTGGTAGGCGGTTGATGCAGCGATCTGATATCCAAGGAGTCGGGCGAGTTCTCAAGAGAATTTTGAAATGAACTGTGGTCTTCTATCAGAGATTACTTTCTCGTGGAGGCCGAATCTCTTGAACACATATTTGAGGAATAATTTGGCCACTCCTTCTGAGGTGATGTTTTTGTTACATGGTGAAATAATTACCCCCTTCGTAAGCCCATGGTCGACCACAATAATGATAGAGTCAAAGCCTCCCGACATGGGCAGATCGGTGATGAGGTCGACGGAAACTTGGGAAAAGGGGCGAGTGGCAACGGAGGGAATCAGACGCAAAGGTGGGGTAACAGGATGCGTGTCGGCTTTCATCTGCTGACATGAAGCGCATCCGTCGACGTATTTGCGAATATAGGTTCCCATGGTGGGCCACCAAAAATCCCGCTTCACGAGCTCTTCAGTCTTGAACCGGCCAGGGTGCCCAGCTGTAGGGTGGTCATGATGCTTAAACAACATGTCATGCCGTTGGGCCACTGGCACGTAGGCCCTGTGCTTATAAAAGAGGACGCCGTTGGTGCATGTCCAGTCGGAGAGGGCGGATTTCATTGGGGGAAGGCATACCCCGTCTAATGCTTGCAGGGCCTTCTGATACACGGGGTCTTCGGCGGAGTTGCGTGCAATGCTCTCCGATAGGTTGTTGTCGATCAATCATACGAACATGGTATCAGGGAGGAGGATGCGATTCTCGTTATCATCTTTTCCGAGTGAATGGTCCGGGCGTCGTGATAGTGCATCGGGGGCAGCCAATTTGGTTCCCGCGACGTGGTGCAATTCCAACTGAAAGTTGGATAAGATAAGCTGCCAACGCGCTTGTCTTCTTGTCAACTTCTGAGCGGAGCGGAAGTACAGGAGATTCATGTGATCCGTGAATACTATCACGGTATGGGGGCTCCCTTCAAGGTAGTGGCGCCATTCTGAGAGTGCTCTGATGACTGCCAGTAACTCTCTATCAAAGATTTCATAGTTTCGTTCTGCGGGATTGAATGATTGAGACAAGTAACCGCATGGATGGTACATCCCATTTTCATCAGTTTGTAACAGTACTGCTCCAGTTGCCGCAAGCGACGCGTCAGTGGCGATTGCAAATTGTCGAGTTGGGTCAGGGTTTCTTAGCACCGGTTGCGATAAAAAGGCGTTTTTGAGGCGGTTGAAGGCGTTCTGGCAGTCGTCTGTCCATAGGAAGGGGTGATCTTTCTTTGTAAGGTCAATAAGAGGTCAGGCGATATCCGAGTAATGAGCGATGAATGCTCGATAGAAGTTGCAGAACCCTAGGAACGATCGTGTGTCCCTTAGGTTTTCCGGGGTTGGCCAGTGTTTAATTCCATCTACTTTGGCGGGTTCCATGCCCACTTCTCCGGGTCGGATTATCATTCCAAGATACTCTACTTCTTGAGCGTCAAAAGTGCATTTTTCCGGTTTGACAAACAGCTTTTCCTTCCGAAGGATGTTGAGGATTTCAATCGTTCGTGCTCGATGTTGTTGAAGATCTTTTGAGAAGATTAAAAGATCGTCCATATAGATGACTAACCACCCCTCGTTTATTTGTTGCTGACAGAGGTTCGCCATAAACGCTTGGAATGTTGTGGGGGAGTTTGTCAGTCCGAAGAACATGACTGTTGGTTCGAACAGCCCTTCTTGCGTAGTGAACGCTGCTTTCCAGCGATCTTCAGGATGGATTCTAACGTTATTGTACCCTGATCTTATGTCGAACTTCGTGAAGTATTTGGCGTCATAGAGTCGTTCGATGAGGGATTTCGGCAAGGGGAGGGGGTATTGGTTTCGTATAGTCCAGTCGTTAAGATATCGGTAATCTTGACAGGGACGTAACTCTCCGCTTTTCTTTCCTATGAAAAAGAATCCGCTAGCTTGAGGGGATTTAGATGGGACGATGAAACCTTTTCTGGTGTTTTCTTCAATAAAGGTTTTGACGGCCTCCCGTTCTTTCCCGGATAACGGATAAACTTTCGACGTTTTGGGTACAAATCCTGGTTTGAGGTCGATGCGATGATCTACCCCAGGCCTTTCAGGTGGGAGTTTGTTAAGGCCGTCTTTGGCGAAAACATCTTGGTACTGGTGTAAAAAGGGGGGAACGAGCTCTTCAAAGGTCTTTTTCTGCTTTTCCAATTCTCCTGCAACTGCAAATTCTTGGGCTTTATTGCTTGTTTTTCCGAAATTTTGTTCTGTCTTTGATGTTCCATCTCGAACGAGCGGGGTATCGAAAGATATATCTTCGATGATGCGTACAGCGGATCCGTCAGTGGCGTATTCAACGAGTACCTCGTCATTGGCTAGCCGATAGGCTAGTGGGTCGAGGACTGGGGGTCTAAAATTTTCCGACCAAACATCATCTTTAGTGTCATAGTTGGGGATTTCTTCATCCATTACTTCTTCTTCTACAGAAGCGGTATAGGGGAAGGTGGTTTCATTAGTTGCCACCTTCACCTGTACTGGCTTCCGTAGTTTAGAGTTTACCCAATCTCGGGACGTTTCCTTTTCGATGACTTTCTCTTTTTTGAAGAGTGGTGGGAGGGATTTTCTTCGTCGTTTTCTGTCGATGTTCTTTTCTATGGCTAATGATCTCTTTGTTGACGGGAGTGACACCGTTTTGGCTTCCCAATCGATCTGGGGTTTCAGTGCCGAGAGCCAGGGGAATCCTAGAAGGATTTTATCTTGTTTGGCTAGTTTCGCTACATTGAATTTTCCGATCATAGTTCGTTGATCGATTTTGACCATGAGTACGCAATAGCGAGAGATGAGTCCTCCTTGAGCGTCTGATCCGTCTGCAGTGATGACAGGGAAAGGTCGAGAGAGTTTATGGGTTTTTATCTTATGCCTTTTACAAAAGGCGTCGCTAATAAAGGTTCCGGATGCTCCGGAATTGATGATCATGGGGTTTGTACACGTTTATCGGAAAGAATGGATGCAGGAATTCTTAATTCATTTCTGGTTCCGATAGAACGTATTAGTCGTACAGGAGTAGGAGTTACTGACGTCGAGGCAGTTCTCCTTTCTAAAAATCCATTTCCACGAAGCGACGCTCTACTTCGGTGAAGTCGCTGTCTTCTTCTTCCTCGACTTCTTTCGCCTTCTCTTTCATGGTTTTCCTTCGGATCAGTGCTTTTCTTTTCGGGGTGTCTTCTTCGTTCTTCTCCTTCTTTCTCCTAATAGGAGCTTTGGAGGAGGAAGCGCGACTTTCAACTTCGTCGTCGCTGCTGCTTTCTTCTTCTTTGTTTCTCCGGATCTGGTCCCTTTCTCTAGGGTGGAAGGAGGTGTCGTTGGAGCGATGTCCCACTTGGTGACATTTGAAGCATCTTCCTTCTTTGAGATGTTTCTTTAATTCTGCGTCTGATAGACGGCTTATGCGATCGACTTCCATATCGTCGCTCCTTCTGGGAACATAATGCTTGTTCCCGAAGTTCTTCTTCTTCTGCTGGTTGGGCCTTTCTTTTCTTTTGATAGCCTTCAACCTTTGAAAGGCGTTATCGAGGTTGATGCAGGTGTTGATTATGGTGTCAAAGTCGTCGAGACTTTCACCGGTACGGTGCATGCTGTCTTGAAGCCCGTAATCTAGACCTTGTTACAGTAACATTTAACCCCTATACTCATTTCTTTTATCTCACTTACGAAACGGGCCGTCCGTACCATGCTTATCTCTTATCTTCGCTATCTGCGCCAAGCGGGCTGTCCACCTTATCTTTCTCTTATCACACTTCTATCTTGATAACACATTTACAAGCTCCGCTTGAACACTTGTATATAAACCTAGCTACCTACGGTTGTATTCTTTACTTTAATCTACTGGGTTTTACCTGGAACATTGTCCTTCAGTAAGGTCTCCAACCTTACTGTCTAAGAACCACTATTCTAAGGGAGTCAGCGACACTCGCCTTAGCCAGAACCTTTGATCTCTCATTTGAGAGCAGACTCACGTCTATCCGGTATCTTACCGATTGTCTACTCAGACAAGGATAGCTCGACTCATCCCAGTCGTAACAAAAGATTAAAGTCTTATCAACTGAACCGTTGCCATCTGCAACAAAACCGACACCACGACTTCGTTAACTCCCTTGATCGGAGCCTTGAACCTAGGAGCCTTACCAAATATCCCTCCTTTGAACACCATGACGACCAAAGCCAAAGATATAGAACTCAAGATCGGCTCCCCTCCTGAATTCGATGGAGACCGAGAAGAATCTAAGAGATTCATGATGAAATGTCACGCGTACCTTGATATCAACGATCAGGTATACAACGAGGACAAGAAGAAGATCATCCTAGTATTGTCTTATATGACAAAGGGAAACGCGGCGATATGGGCAGAAGACTTCATGGAAGCAGCCCTAGACCCTAAGAGGAAAGACACCTCTGGCCAAATGATCGGTTACGGAACTTGGGCCACCTTCAAAAAGGACTTTGACGAAGCCTTTAAACCCATGGACCCCGCCGGAACCGCCATGATGAAAATCCGAGGGTTAGAAATGAGAGGAGACCTCCATACCTACATCTCGAACTACAAACTCCTCGCACACAGGGCGGGGATGACCGAACAAGCCCCCCTTATCGAGTTCTTCAGACAAGGTCTAGATTACGGGCTCCAAGACAGCATGCACCGTACCGGTGAAAGTCTCGACGACTTTGACACCGTAGTCAACACCTGCATCAACCTCGATAACGCTTTTCAAAGATTGAAAGCTATCAAAAGAAAGGAAAGACCCAACCAGCAGAAGAAGAAGAACTTCGGGAACAAGCATTATGTTCCCAGAAGGAGCGACGATATGGAAGTTGATCGCATAAGCCATCTGTCAGACGCAGAGTTGAAGAAACATCTCAAAGAAGGGAGATGCTTCAAATGTCACCAAGTAGGACATCGCGCCAACGATACCTCCTTCCACCCTAGAGAAAGGGACCAGATCTGGAGAAACAAAGAGGAAGAAAGCAGCAGCGACGACGAAGTCGAAAGTCGCGCCTCCTCCTCCAAAACTCCTATTAGGAGAAAGAAGGAGAAGAACGAAGAAGAAACCCCGAAAAGGAAAACACCGATCCGAAGGAAAACCATGAAAGAGAAGGCGAAAGAAGTCGAGGAAGAAGAAGACAGCGACTTCACTGAAGTAGAACACCGCTTCGTGGAGATGGATTTTTAGAAAGGGACACTGCCTCGACGTCAGTAAATCCCACTCATGTACGACTAATACGTTCTATCGGAACCAGAAATGAATTAAGGATTCCTGCATCCATTTTTTCCGATAAACGCGTACAAACCGTCGAAACATCCATGATCATTGATTCCGGAGCATCCGGAACCTTTATTAGCGATGCCTTTTGCAAAAGGCATAAAATAAAAACCCATAAACTCTCTCGACCTTTCCCTGTCATCACTGCAGACGGATCAGACGCTCTAGGAGGACTCATTTCCCGCTATTGCATACTCACGGTCAAAATCGATCAGCGAACTATGATCGGAAAATTCAATGTAGCAAAACTAGCCAACCAAAACAGTGTCACTTCCATCAACAAAAAGATCGTTGGCTATAGAAAAGAACATCGACAGGAGACGACGAAGAAGATCCCTTCCTCCACTCTTCAAACAGGAGAAAGCCGTCAAAAAGGAAACGTCCCGAGATTGGGTAAACTCTAAACTACGGAAGCCAGTACAGGTGAAGGTGGCAACTAATGAAACCACCTCCCCCTATACCGCTTCTGTAGAAGAAGTAATGGACGAAGAAATCCCCAACTACGACACTAAAGAAGACGTTTGGTCAGAAAATTTTAGATCCTTAGTCCTCGACCCACTAGCCTATCAACTAGCCAACGACGAGATACTCGTTGAATACGCCACTGACGGATCAACTGTGCGCATCATCGAAGATCTAACTTTCGATACCCCGTTCGTTCGAGATGGAACATCAAAAAAAGAACAAAACTTCGGAAAGACAAGCAATAAAGCCCAAGAATTCGCAGTCGCAGGAGAAATAGAAAAACAGAAGAAAACTTTCGAAGAACTCGTTCCCCCCTTTTTACACCAGTACCAAGATGTTTTCGCCAAAGATGGCCTTAACAAACTTCCGCCTGAAAGGCCCGGGGTAGATCATCATATCGATCTCAAACCAGGATTCGTACCCAAGACGTCAAAAGTTTATCCATTATCAGGAAAAGAACGAGAAGCCGTCAAAACTTTTATTGAAGAAAACACCAGAAAAGGCTTCATTGTCCCGTCTAAATCCCCCCAAGCTAGCGGATTCTTTTTCGTAGGAAAGAAAAGCGGAGAATTACGTCCCTGTCAAGATTATTGGTATCTTAACGACTGGACCATACGAAACCAATACCCTCTCCCTTTGCCTAAATCCCTCATCGAACGACTTTATGACGCCAAGTACTTCACGAAGATCGACATAAGATCGGGGTACAACAACGTTAGAATCCACCCTGAAGATTGTTGGAAAGCAGCGTTCACTATGCAAGAAGGACTATTCGAACCAACGGTCATGTTCTTCGGACTAACAAACTCCCCCGCAACATTCCAGGCGTTCATGTCAAACCTCTGTCAGCAACAGATAAACGAGGGGTGGTTAGTCATATACATGGACGATCTTTTAATCTTCTCAAAAGATCTTCAACAACATCGAGCACGAACCATTGAAATCCTCAACATTCTCCGGAAAGAAAAGCTGTTTGTCAAACCAGAAAAGTGCACTTTTGACGCTCAGGAAGTGGAGTATCTTGGAATGATAATCCGACCCGGAGAAGTAGGGATGGAACCTGCCAAAGTAGATGGAATTAAGCATTGGCCAACCCCGGAAAATCTAAAAGACACACGATCGTTCCTGGGGTTCTGCAATTTCTACCAAGCATTCGTCGCTCACTACTCGGACATCGCTCGACCTCTTATTGACCTTACAAAGAAAGATCACCCATTCCTGTGGACAGACGACTGCCAGAACGCCTTCGACCGCCTCAAAAACGCCTTTTTATCGCAACCAGTACTAAGAAACCCTGACCCAACTCGACAATTTGCAATCGCTACCGACGCATCGCTTGCGGCGACTGGAGCAGTACTATTGCAGACTGATGAAAATGGGATGTACCACCCATGCGGTTACTTGTCTCAATCGTTCAACCCCGCAGAACGAAACTACGAAATCTTTGATAGAGAATTATTGGCAGTCATCAGAGCACTCTCTGAATGGCGCCACTACCTGGAAGGAAGCCCCCATACCGTGATAGTATTCACGGATCATATGAATCTCCTGTACTTCCGCTCCGCTCAGAAGTTAACAAGAAGACAAGCGCGTTGGCAGCTCATCTTGTCCAATTTTCAGCTGGAATTACACCACGTTGCGGGAACCAAATTAGCTGCTGTAGCGGGGCGCTCTGGCAGGACAGGACGGGAGTGGCAGGGGTCCTGGCACAGTGGCAGGAGTCCTGGCTCGTAGTCGGTAGTCCTCGCGTGTGTCGTAGTCTGTCCTCAATAGACAGAGCCGTAGCCTCCCGCCATAGAGGTCTGGCCTTGGTTCCCTTGCAGTCCGTGCCCGTTCCACTGCCCCTGACGCACTCTCACGACGACCAGACCATTCACTCGGAAAGGATGATAACGAGAATCGCATTCTCCTCCCTGATACCATGTTCGTACGGCTGATTGATAATGACCTATCAGAAAGCATTGCACGTAACTCTGCCGAGGATCCGGTATATCAGAAAGCCTTACAAGCATTGGACGGCGTGTGCCTTCCCCCCATGAAATCCGCCCTCTCCGACTGGACATTGTTACAATAACATGTAACCGAGAACCCTCCTACGGAGGTCACCATGACCTTAGCCCCTATCCCGCCATATGCACCGTCTTGGAAAGACTTACCGACTCAACGGAGACTCGTAGAGACGCCTAGAACGGCCTGGATGCCGTTAGATGACCTAGACCAGCCTAGGCTACATCCGGACGGACCTAGATGGTCCTCGACCCGGATCATGGAGAAGCTCTGCTTCATGGTCAGAAGAGAAGCCGCATGCCGCAGCATGCGCAGTTAAACTACAAGGCATGTTTAGCCTTGAGGACAGATAGAAGAGGCATGGTAAGCCTCATGCATAGATAATCGCCCGCATGGCATCAGATAAGATGCCCTTGTATAGACACACTCATACTTACATACCAAACGTAGTATTGGTCTGTGCACACGGACGACAGTATATAGAGCAGACAGAATCATGTATATTCCCTACTTGATTCTACTAGGTTTTCATCAGAACTTCCTCTGTGTGATCATCCCAATCACTCAGTCTAAGCCGCACCTAAAGGAAAGCCGACGCTACCTTTAGTGGAACCCCCGAACCTCTCATTCGAGAGAAGATCCCCGTCTCTCCAGTAGCGAGCCCGCTATCAGATTAGGCAATCCGCCTAGGGAGAGCTCGACCTATCCTAGTCGTAACAGACATGCACCAATAATGTCCTCTTTTATAAACACAGAGCTTACGTACCAGTGGCCCAACGGCATGATGTATTATTTAAACATCATGATCACCCTACAGCGGGACACCCCGGCCGGTTCAAAACGGAAGAACTAGTGAAGCGGGATTTTTGGTGGCCCGCCATGGGAACCTATATTCGCAAGTACGTCGACGGATGCGCTTTATGTCAGCAGATGAAAGCCGACACGCATCCTACTACCCCACCTTTACGCCCGATTCCCTCCGTTGCCACTCGCCCCTTTTCCCAAGTATCTGTCGACCTTATCACCGATCTGCCTGTGTCAGGTGGTTTTGACTCTATTATGATCGTGGTAGACCATGGGCTTACGAAGGGGGTAATTATTTCACCATGTAACAAAAACATCACCTCAGAAGGAGTGGCTAACGTATTCAAGAGATTTGGCCTCCACAAAAAAGTGATCTCTGATAGAGGACCACAGTTCATTTCAAAATTCTCTCGAGAACTCGCCCGACTTCTTGGATATCAGATTGCTGCATCAACTGCCTACCACCCCCAGACAGACGGGCAGACGGAACGTCTCAACCAAGAACTCGAAACCTACCTATGGATCTACTGTAGGAGTAACCCGTTAGAATGGTCCAACCATCTTCCTATCGCCGAATTTGTCCACAACCATCGAAAACACGACGCCAGAAACACGTCCCCATTCTTCCTCATGATGGGCTACGAGCCACGGGGAATTCCCCACATCTTACCGGTATCAGACACGCCAGCAGCAGAAGAAAGACTTAGGAACCTCCAGAAGATACGAGAAGAAGCACTCGCCTGCCATAACATTGCTATGCAGCGAATGGCAGAAAGATCTCGCCATGGGAAGTACCGACCATGGAAGACAGGAGATAAGGTATGGCTCACGGCCACCAATCTCCTGACATCTTTACCATCTAGGAAACTTGCGCCCAAGCGATACGGTCCATTCGTTATCACCGCAGTCTTATCTCCCATCACGTTCACCCTGAAACTCCCAGATCAATGGAAAGTTCACCCCACGTTCCATGCTTCTGAACTATCCTCCTATCGCGAAACAGAGATACACGGACCGAACTACGCTGAACCTCCGCCTGACATTATCAATGGTGAAGAAGAATACGAAATAGAAGCTATTCTTAGCCATAAGGGCACGGGTAAACGAAGACGCTATCTCATATCTTGGATAGGCTACTCTTCCGGAAGCAACGAATGGATACCCGAGGAGAACTTGCGGAGTTCGAAAGAACTCTTAACGACGTATAAAAGGAGACACAAGTTGAACTGAACGAACCATTCCCCTCAGAACAAACATCCCAAGTAACATGACTCCCCCATTGACACCTTCCCTTACTGGATCATCCTCATCCGCCTACTCCCTCGAAAACTCCACGTACAAGAAAAATATCGTTGACCTAGACGACGACGCCATCGTCGAAACAACCTTGTTGTCCCTTCCCCACGCAATTGAACTAGAGAATCAACTCGCCAAAGAACCCGCATTTGTTGTCGCCCCCATATTATCCCAGATTCACGTCATACGCGCCACTGCCGCCCTTGAAATTAGATTCAAGGAAATAGAAAACGATGCCCTCAGACTCGCTTGCCAACACCTCCAGAGACAAATACGCAGCCTTGAGATTCAGCTGCTTCCTTCTGCTTTTAGCACTGTCTGTAAATCAGTTATACAGACTGTTGCAGAGCGAAGCAAGACCGAAGTCGGTCGCCCGCCAAGCCCTTCTGCTAGCACTCCCCCCAGCAGTGTACCTGCTACAAATACGATTAGAGAAGAAACTCAGCCAGCGCCAGCTGAAGAACCGCTACCCATCCCCGAACCCACCGTCGTTTTTAAACGAAAGACCCGCAGAGGAGCTACCGTGCACGGAGTATCAAAGACTAGAGCTTCTAAGGGAAAGAAGCGTGAAGTCATTGACCTCACCGAAACCCCCGACGTCATCACAGTAAAACAACCCCAGTTCTCCCCAGACAATTTTGTCTGCTGTGTCTGTAAGAAACTCGGGCATCGCCACAAGAACTGCCCCGAATACCATTGCCGCGTATGCCAGAGCCAGAAGCCTGGCCATCTCTCCATCTATTGTCCCTACGCCGCCACGAAAGAGTTATTCCCATTGGTTTACACCGATGAAGGCTTCTACGAAGCATTGTCGGCATGGGAGGCCAGGAAAGATGAAGAACTCCAGGATGAGATAGACAGGGCAAATCGGGAGTATGCCACCAAGTACAACGAACCGGAGTTCTGCAACACCGACGCAGACCCTATCTACTACGAACACATGGACGAGTATGTCAAGAACGAGGAATATTGAAGTCGGAGACTTCAACCATAACAGAGGGGTAATGTTACAGTAACATTTAACCCCTATACTCATTTCTTTTATCTCACTTACGAAACGGGCCGTCCGTACCATGCTTATCTCTTATCTTCGCTATCTGCGCCAAGCGGGCTGTCCGCCTTATCTTTCTCTTATCACGCTTCTATCTTGATAACACATTTACAAGCTCCACTTGAACACTTGTATATAAACCTAGCTACCTACGGTTGTATTCTTTACTTTAATCTACTGGGTTTTACCTGGAACATTGTCCTTCAGTAAGGTCTCCAACCTTACTGTCTAAGAACCACTATTCTAAGGGAGTCAGCGACACTCGCCTTAGCCAGAACCTTTGATCTCTCATTTGAGAGCAGACTCACGTCTATCTGGTATCTTACCGATTGTCTACTCAGACAAGGATAGCTCGACTCATCCCAGTCGTAACAGACCTTGTCTGAAGAACTCGATAAGGGGGGCTTGTTCGGTCATCCCTGCCCTGTGTGCGAGGAGTTTATAGTTGGAGATGTAGGTGTGGAGGTCTCCTCTCATTTCCAATCCTCGGATTTTCATCATGGCGGTTCCGGCAGGGTCCATGGGTTTAAAGGCTTCGTCGAAGTCCTTTTTGAATGTGGCCCAGGTTCCGTAACCGATCATCTGCCCGGAGGTATCCTTTCTTTTAGGATCTAAGGCTGCTTCCATAAAATCTTCTGCCCATATTGCTGCGTTCCCTTTTGTCATGTATGACAATACTAGGATAATATTTTTTTGTCTTCGTTGTATACTTGGTCGTTGATATCAAGGTACGCGTGACATTTCATCATAAATCTCTTGGATTCTTCTCGGTCTCCATCGAATTCAGGAGGGGAGCCGATCTTGAGTTCTATATCTTTGGCTTTGGTCATCATGGTGTTCAAAGGAGGGATATTTGGTAAGGCTCCTAAGTTCAAGGCTCCGATCAAGGGAGTTAACGAAGTCGTGGTGTCGGTTTTGTTGCAGATGGCAACGGTTCAGTTGATAAGACTTTAATCTTTTGTTACGACTGGGATGAGTCGAGCTATCTGTGTCTGAATAGACAATCGGCAGGATGCCAGATAGACGTGAGTCTGCTCTCGAATGAGAGGTCAAGGTTTCTGGCTAAGGCGAGTGTCGCTGACTCCCTTAGAATAGTAGTTCTTTGACAGTAAGGTTGGAGACCTTACTGAAGGACAATGTTCCAGGTAAAACCCAGTAGATTAAAGTAAAGAATACAATCGTTGGTAGCTAGGTTTATATACAAGTGTTCAAGCGGAGCTTGTAAATGTTTATCAAGATAGAAGCATGATAAGAGAAAAGATAAGGCGGACAGCCCGCTTGGCGAAGATAAGAGATAAGCATGATACGGACGGCCCGTTTGTAAGTGGAACAAAAGGAAATGAAGATAGGGGTTAAATGTTACTGTAACAAGTATGATGATCGCATGGGCGCCACGAACACCTATGCTGTCGCAATGTGTCAGTCCTGCATACTTTAATAAAGTTTGATTCTCATCATTTCACCCATAGTCATTGATCCTGCGATGCGCATGTCATGGATGGAAAAACACTGGGGCCAGCAGCGAGCTGAAGATGCCAAGAAGCACATAATCAAACTGGTACATCTATTTCACTAGTAACAGTACAACTTTGAACTGATATCCTGCAGATGCATGGAAAGAGAGGGATGAACATGTCTGGCTCTGCGCCATGTCCAATTACCGAGGTGCCATGACAGCCAGGCATACTAGGCGCATACATCTATGGACTTCCTGATGTGGCAACACTGCCAGATCGTCACGATGGTGCCCAAATGGTTGATCAGGAATTTGAGGCTTACAGTATGGCTACCCACAGCCCCAAGGGAACAGATACACTATCATTCTGGAGGGTAAGCCTTGCGTCTCTCCTGCACTTTTGTTATTGACCATAAAGTATCAACCAGGCATCTCAGGGCATGTTCCCGACTGTTTACGCTATTGCTATGGATTACCTCCCAATACAGGCATCCGCTGTTCCTTGCGAGCGGGTGTTCTCATCGAGTAGCGAGACGTACACCAAAAAAAGAAATCGCCTCAGCCCAGTCCTGATGGAAGCACTGCAGATCGTTAAGTTTATCCTGAAAAAGGAGAGACTTAACTTTACCAAAGGATGGGCCGCATCACAGTGTGATATGGAATATGCGCTGCTACATGAGACAGGGTCCGACAGGTCTTTCGCACTTAACACCAGTGGAGTTTCAGGTGATAGTTCTGCACATGACGCTCTTCTGAATGCTATTGCAGTCCAGGAGTGTGACGACATTGAAGATGCTGCTATCATCTATGGTATATTACATTGATTGTTCTCATTTTCATCAGTTCTGATCTCTTGCTTACCACTACCTTTACTTGTTCTGACACTTGTCCTTTTTACTATGTTTCTAAGGTAGGGCTCATACAAAACCGACCAACCGTGACCTAGTGTGACCTATGTGACTATGCGGTGACTCCGGTAGCAAAAGCACCAAAGTGGATGTCACGGCGGTGCACTACATTTGCTACACACATGTATAACATCAAAAACTTCCACTACATCTACTTTGTCACAATTTTAACTCCTGTGAACTGTGCCAGATAGCCTTCTTAATGATCCACAGGAGCCAGTTTTTCTCTCTTTCGTGAATCTCTTGAGCCTTTGTACTTTCTGTAGTTTGGTCACACTTTGTGTACTTTGTCACGTGAGGTTGGTCGGTTTTGTATGAGCCCTACCTTAGCATTATGTTCATCATTGGACTGATTTCAATTTTTAAATCATTTCTTCTCTTGAACACATCTTTCAGATTCTCCCATACAGCCAAGGTGATGTAGTCCCTCACTGAAGGTGCTATTCAGCTGTGGTCACTGATCAAAACCAGTTGGGGATAGCGTCAAGGGTGATGAGGATGCGTGACCATTTAGATGGATTAAGTATCAGCTAATTTGCATCTGTATTGTCTGTACAAACACACTAATGTCCTGTCCTGCAGATTGAAGTTTCTGCCAGTGCACCTGCCCAAGTCATTGTCAAGTGTTTGTGGTTGGTGAGTGTGTTGATCTAAGTAGTTGCCCAGCATTTGCAGTTGGTGAGTTTGTCGATTCTGTTTCGAGTTCAAGCCATGCTAATCCAAGTCATTGCCTACCATTCGCAGGAAGTGAGTGTGTGGATCCTCGCTCGAGCTCGGGCCATGCTGACCCAAGTCGTTGCCTACCATTTGCAGGACGTGAGTCAGTCCATTCTCGTTGGAGCTCGGGCCATGCTGACCCAAGCCGTTGCTCACCGTTTGCAGGATGTGAGTCTGTCGATTCTCATTGGATCTCGGGCCATCCTGACCCAAGTTGTTGCCCATCGTTCGCAGGATGTGAGTCCATCAATTCTCATTGGATCTCGGGCCATCCTGACCCAAGTCGTTGCCCATCATTTGCAGGATGTGAGTCTGTCAATTCTCATTGGATCTCAGGCCATCCTGACCCAAGTCGTTGCCCATCGTTTGCAGGATGTGAGTCCGTCGATTCTCATTGGATCTCGGGCCATCCTGACCCAAGTCGTTGCCCACCGTGAGTCTGTCGATTCTCTTTGCACAAAGGTTCTCATCTTCGGCAACAATGGTTCCAGTTCATGTTTTTATCAAGGTACAAATGTATATTTCAACATATATATTCCCTCCCAACCCAAAACTCCAGCCTTTTTGCCCTCGATATGACACGACAAATTCTAATTCCCACCAGCACGACCCACCAGTCTCCGCAAGTAATGTCTCCAGCTCCGAGTTGTTTGGACGATCCCTTCCTCTCCTTGTCGAATTTCACCATCTCTCAAAACTCTCTGCTGTCTTTCGACAAGTCTTTCATTGTGTTGTGCTGGTGCGCATTGCTCTCGCAATCTGCGCGCGCAAGCAGGGCTCCCATATAACTAGATATGTATTTTAGTTTTTGATCCAATGTTATTGTAATCACTCACTTTGTCTTGTGGACCCATGATATTAGTAATGTGATTGTAAATGTAGTGCTCGCGTTGTGAGTTGGTGTGATCGACAATCGGCGTCTAAGTTCTCCTTGCGGTTCTCGAGACTGGTGTTCTAAATTGTAAATCTATTTTTGGCTTATGATTTAAAAATATATTTGAGTTGGTTTTAAGCCCTTAAATTGACTTAGCTACAGCTACTCGAGCCGAGCCGAACCATAATTACGCAAGCTGTAACCACCTGTCGGATAACACGGAAACACAGATTCAGATACTACTAGTAATAATGACGAATGTGCGAACACTCGAGAGAATGATAATCGCAAAATAGCGGTCCAAATCTAATCAAGCAGGACCCGCAAATGACGATGCTTTGATGTGTCCTTGCCGTCAACTCCGCAGGATTGCACCCTGCGTGGATTTAATTAGTGAAGACTTCCGTTTATTTTGAAAAAAGTTCCTTACCATCCTTCTGCAGCCCACTCACGAAGCTGTCATGTCAACTTATGGCCGTGATATGCGTCCTTCATGACATTCTTGAGTTCAACAACCATTGAGCAATAGACAGAGGAGTAGCGAGTGACGTCGTGAGTGCTTCGGTGACTGAAAGAGGCAAATCCTTGATGGAGTCTGGGAAGGCATTCTCGATCGCGTGCTGGGCATGACACTCTGCTTTCGCCTCCTCAAGAAAAGTCTTCCACCGTGGAGGATACCAGCCGAGTTGGGTCGGCTTAGGGCCTTCAGTCGATTCCTTGGACTTGGCTAATTTGACCTTGTTGGCCTTAACGCCTGAGTCGTGTGACTTCGCATTGATGGGTTGAGTCTCCTGGCGACAAATGAGATCAAGCATTGCGGGGTCAGGGAGGTGTGGACGTCCATTTTTCTTGTGATGACGCTGTAAGACATCGTCCGGCTTGGTAGGCTTCAAGAAATGGTTAGCGAACTCTTTGAAATCAGAAAGAACATACCTCATTCATAGCATCATCGCTACTGGAGATCTCGTCAACTGCTAACGATCCCATTGCAACATTCTCGTCTTCATCTTGCAAATGCTGGAATTCAAAATCAGAGGGTTGAGCAATAGCCTGAGGTTGGGATACTGATATTCCTTCCTTTGAAAAGCCTGTAACTCGTTAGTGACAGATATAACTAGTAAATGATCTTGTACCAGGATGCATGCTATGACACCCATGGTCTCCTCCCCAACCAATTTCGCCGTTGTCATTATCACTTTCTTCATTAGCGTCGCTTTCATCAGCATTATCAGTAGAGGGAGTGTCATCCTCGGATGTTGAGACATCAGCTTGAGCTTCCTGGCCAATGGACGGTGTCTTAATAACCGAGGGTCTTATATAAAGCGTGTAAGAATGTAATGACACCACAATTACACTTGGATAAGACTTCTTGCCAGTCCTCGATTAACACGGTCTACGACTTTTCTTCTTTCGTGGTAGATAACGTGTGAGTTCTTGGGAGGCTCGCTAAACCAATCAGGTGATCAACTTAGCCAGAGCTTTTATGTGTACCTCCAATTACTTTGTCTAGGATTTGCTACCTAGATTCAGAACTGTGGTCTGAAGTACAAATAACTTTGCCTAGATTGCACATTCTAGGCACTGAAATGAACTGGGTAGATTTGACCAAGGCACGAGTTGATCAAATAGGCACGAATAGGAGTAGAGACAAAGGGGTCTCTGTAATATCACGTTGACCAAAGACTGGTTGGTCAAATAGGCACAAATAGCACTGGTAAGACAATGGTCTCAAGAATAATCACGTTGACCAAGGCACAAGTTGGTCAATTAAACAGTAAAACAGGAGAGACAACAGTCTCTAAAATCATGTGGACCAAAGACTGATTGGTCAAATAAACAGTAACGTAAGCTTCTTATCGTAAGAAACTTGTATTCTCAAGGGATACGTTTCCCTGCACTTGTTCTGCTACAAGTGGGAGATCTTAACAAGTGAGATGTCTTGTTCAACTGAGGGGGTTTCTCTGAGAAGAAAATTTCCTAGAAGAGGGATCTCTATTTTTTTGGGGGGGGAGAATGGGCTCTCCTTATATACATTTTGTGTGGGAAAGTAATGTAGGTTCGCAAACAATAAAATAAAGAGAGAACCAATCAGAATATTGGGTGAAACCCAATAAAAGTATAAAATACAAATAAAAGATGGAGCAATGACATCAGAGATGACATCATAGTGGAGCTAGAATATTCTAGAGCCTATGACATCATTATGACATCATACTCAGAAATAATATTTTCTGGAGTATCTGGTAGGTCATAGCATCCTAAATAAAAGAAAATAAAAGAACAATGCTAGAGAAAACAAGATAGAAACAATGATACAAATACAATATGCAAGACATGGGCTTTTTAGATAGGTTTTTGTTAGGCTTTGAGCTTTTCTCAATGGTTTTCTCTAGCCAAAGTGAATAAGCCAAAGGTAAGGCAATACCTTGACCTTTATTTTACTTCACATATGACTTTTTCTTCTTCTTCCATATAAAACTTGAAATATAGGACCGAGGTTTGATACCAAGGTATGGGGTGACTAGTCTGAGGACTGTGCTAACAGACATAATCTTTTGAGGGTTATTCCTAGTAGTAGTTATGTCCATGCATGATTCCCGTATCATGCAGGACAACGGGAGGGAGGCGCCGCGATGACTAGATTCACCTTGTGCTTCCTGACGAATTGGCCGGAGAGAAGGATCTATATTTGCATATAAGTCAGCTTGTGAATGTGGCATCGTGTTAACTGAGGTCGTCTTCAAAAGATCTGGTTGCAACAAAATGTTAATGCAAGTAGTGGCGGGCTTCTGACCAGCGCTCTTGGCAGTGATTGAGGAGGTATTGAGAACTTGCTCCGTGCGAGAAGGGACGATAGGTGGACAGAACCCGAAACGTTCACCATCGTCGTGTTGTACAAAGCTTGGTTGATTGGGTGCCTCGACGCTGGAGGCAGCAATGTTCTCGATAAAAGAGTTAAAAAGTAAACAGTTAGTCTACAGAACTACAAAAGAGAAGCTAACCTTGGCTTTTTTGCCTTGTTTTCTTGAAGGTAGAGCGCTGGAATCTACCACTGGCTGGGAGGTGCTATATGGTGGAGGAGCCTTCGACATAGTATCATACTAATTAGTAACATTGCTTATGAGTATAATAAAAGTTACCTTTGAGCGACTCCTGCGACCCTTGCTAGGTGGTATTGGAGCGAGAGGGTTCACAGGAGCATTTGAATCAAGGGTGGTTGAGCCTTTGGGTTTGGTTGCCCGCCCAGGCACATCCAACAAGGCACCAATTCTCTCAAGCTGACTATTCCTACCCCCCTTCCCAGCACCTGCACGATTAGTATGTCGAAGGTTCGAGTTGTCAGCCACGTCCAAGTCAGGGATTGACTGTGGGGGCTTTACTGGTAGTGATGTGTCAGCCTGTGATCGTGACCGCTTTGCTTTCCCTTCAACGAGTGTCTTCCCAAGATCAGAATCCGCAGCTTTACACTTTGTCTTCTGTTTCTTGGGACTACCACGAGCACGTTGCGCAGGCATAGAACTACTTGTAGTAGAGCTGGGAATATAACAAGAGTGGGAAGCCTCCGAGCAATATTCATACTAAACACTCACTTTTATCCTTGGGCTTCGTGTTGTAGTTCAGTGGTCATCACAGGCGATTTTCGGATGCTATGAGTCGAGTTGCTCGCAGGTAGCAACGTGCTAATCGGCGTTGAGTCACAGAACTTAGGTGATGCGGGAATCTCACACGGCTCTGACTCGGCATGGATGACTCTGACATATACAGTACACATGGAGACATACATCGTAGCTAGTAAATAATTATGTAGGTACGAAGTGTTTCGGAACAGAAAATCTATGATCGCCTACAGTTGTATTAATATCATGTAGATCGAGTCTTGTTCCGCTTTGACGGCCTGATGGGCACTGCAGCTTCCATTGTCATGTTGCCTCCAGCTGGCTTCATGTGTCCGGTCATGTCATCAGGTAACTCAGTAACTCCTAGATCTACTGCACATGCGGAATCAGAAGCATCTCCAGTTGGCTGTTTTCACTTGAGGATTGTTCTGGCAAATAACAACTCAGGAGATGGTTCGTCCTTTGGAAGCTCTGCATGATGCCTATCCAACATCTCGAGCACAGCATCAAAGGGTACTGAATCCGGGTTGTCATTGTTCCTCATCAGCCCATACCATTCCTTCATGAGTGGAACAAGATTCTTGAAGTAGGGATGAATTTGTGTTTCGAGCTTCTGCAAATCCTCCAAGTGGAAAAAGAACCCCATCTTGGCTTTGTCACACTCCACATGAGAGTTAGCGGACCATGCGCGCTGTAGCACTTGAGCTCGCGCTAGGCTCGTATTATTATTATTATTATTATTTTTGGTCCAATTTCTGTCCTATTGAGAGTTATGCTCTATGGAGGACATTACTATCTAGTCTAGGGGACCCCGGTGTCCCCAACACATCTCTAGGTTCGCGAATGTCCTGGTGTGAAGCACACTCCCACCAGTCCGCCGTTCCCGCTGGCTGTTTTAGACGCGCAACCCAACAAAGACGAGATGACTTTTAAATATATGCGTAAGGTATGACAACTATCAGATGAATGAACAGAAGTGCATACTCGGCCGCTTGCGTGGACTGGTACAGGAGTCATGTTTGGTTTGCAGTAGGCGAAAAAGTTGGTACCCTGGGTTGACAAAGGGTGTCTTCAACTGCCGGCTGACTTAGGCCAATGGGAGCGTGGGCGACTCCATGTCAACGAGTAGATTAAGTTTTTGTGGGGTAGAGTAGATTATGGGTTTGGGAGCTATGTTGGGTCGTGCGTGGCTGCAGAGGGCGGGGTTTAGGCTACAAGGGGTGATCAGTTGGAGGGTGCAGGGGGGAGTGGAATTTCACCGAGTGTGGCTTTCATTCTTCCAGTGGCGTTGATATATCTGATTAGGTGGGGGGTGGCGGCGGGGTCGGTCAGGATGAAGGAAAGGGACGTGGCTTGGCGGCCCAGAGCATTGAGCAATGTGTAGCGTGCACGTTGGTAGGAGGGACATGCTAGCATATAATGGTGTACAGTCTCGTCTATGTGCAGACAATTGATACAGTGTGGGCTGGCTGTTTTGTGGATGCGATGCAGGTGTAGATTGAGGGGAGCGTGGCCAGTATGGAGGAACATATATAGACTGGTGAGGCGCTTAGGGAAAGAGGAGGAGAGTTTCATGAATGAGCGTTTGAGAATTAAGGGGTCTAGCTGATTGAGTTTGTAGAAGCGGGGAGAGTGTCGCCATATCTGATGCCGGCGTTCCTCAACAGACTTATGTTGGGCCTCCCGGAGTGCTGAGATGCTCAACGGTAGGGGGTGCTGTCATAGGTAACGTGGTAGTCGAGCATTGGAACTGTTGTTGTGGTGGCTCTCTGATGCAAGTTTCGCGTGTTTGTCGACCTCTTTGTTCCCGTGGACTCCGGAGTGGCCTGGCACCCAGCGTAAGGTCACCTTGAAATCTTCATGCCTTCTTGCAATATTCTTCATGATTCTGCGAAAATGATCCGCCAGATATGATCCTGGGCGCGAATAGAAGCTCTCACCTGCAAGTATCGCTGCTTGGTTGTCAACGGAAATGGAGAGTGGGAAGATGAGATTGCGCTCAGTGGCTATAAGGTGTGCTGCAAGTGTCAGTCCTACTTCCTCCACCTCAAAGACAGTGTGCTCGTCCTCAGTACCCAGGTGATAACGCAATGTTCTGGGTATCTTCCCCGCCCGAAATAGCATTGCTGCCGCGCCAACATGGCCTTTGTACCCTGAGCCATCACTATAGACTTGGATTTGGTCCATAAGTTGTTCGTGTTCTTCTATGGCATCCTCCTTGCTGTCCGCTATGTGGGTAGACCACGGATTCTTGGTGGATGGTGGGCGTCTTGTTGGAGTCAGGGTTTCGATGGTGTCCGGCGTGATGTTGAAACGGTGGGTGAGACTGTGCAATGATGTGCGGTGAGCACCAACATAGCGTTTGGCGGCTCTGCGGAGTGGGGCATGTAACGGGTGGGTACTGGGGAGGGCAGCTAGTCTAAGGACTGCTCGATGACATGCGTTCTGTAGGACAAGCATTATTGGAAGGAGGTTAGCATGCGTTTCCATAGTGTTTGTAGCTGTCGTCTTCATAGCGCCTGTTATAGCTGTTGCGGCTAAACATTGGACAGCGGATAGGTGCTTTGCAATGCCAATAGACCCTCTTTGCAGGGTATCCGATCCTTCGCGATATGTGGGGGAGAACCACAGGTCCGCGGCGTATAACATTTTTGGGAGGGCTACTGCTAAATAAAGTTGACGCATTAGACGCAGAGGTAGTCCTTTTGCCGATGTAGACAAACGACGTAGCTGTAATACATATGTTGTGCCTTTTGCAATAGCATTGTCGATTTGGGCTTTCCATCGCAGTTCTTGGTCAAGGATGACGCCGAGGAATCGATGGGTTGATGATGGACAGATGATTGCTCCCTGCAGGTGCATGTCTGGGCGTGGCTTGCGTCTGTTCATAGAGAAGTCCATTAGTGCAAATTTATTAGTTTCAAAACGAGAATTATGAGCTCTTGACCAATCGTAGCCCCCTCCCGGGCGTTCAAGCATATCAGTAAGGATAGCGTGAGTCTCGGTGAAATCTTCGGCAACAGCTATAAGGGCCGTATCATCTACAAAGGCCAAAGTTAGTTCTTTCAACGCTTCGCGCCCTATGCGAGGCTTGGCGATATCGACGAGGTCTGAGCTGTAAATTATGTATAATATCATGGAGAGAGGATCTCCCTGCCCTATACCGTTAGTAACCGGGAACCAGTCGGACGTATAACCATCGAATTTCAGTTGTGTTTGGCGTTGGGTGAGTAAGCGTTCTGTGAAGAGTACTAGGTCAGTTGGGATGCGCCTCATGCACATGTTGTGAATTAGTCGCTTTGTCACTGCATTGGGGAAGGCGCCCTCAATGTCTAAAAATAAAACTGAAGCTACTTTGTGGGACCACCACGCGTTCTTGATAGTTTCTTCCAACAAGTGGAGTGAATCCGTAGTACATCTGCCCAGTCTTCCTCCGAAGTGAGTGTTCGGCAAAAGTTGATGGTGTTCCAGCGTGTGAGTAAGTTGGTCGGCCACCACTGCGGATAAAAGCTTGCCCATGGTGTTGAGTAGTGCGATCGGCCGGTAGGCTTTGGGAATGGTGTAGTTTGGCTTGCCCGGCTTGCGGAGGACTATGGTGGAAAATTCCCGCCAGGGTTGATAGTACGTTCTGTGGGAAAAGGCTGCATTGAAAAGAAAATGTAAGTATGGAATGAGGATATCAGAACATTCTTTAAACACTATATTACAGATCCCATCCGGACCGGGGGCTTTGTAACCACTGAGGTTACTGACGGCCCGCTTGATCTGGTCCTTTGTGATGGGAGGGGGTTGCTCTATGGGGTCTCGGTATCTAGCGTCCTGTGGGGTCAGGTCAGTTGCAGGCGGAGGAGGGAAAAATGATGAGGCCAGTATTGTGCTCTTCTCCTGGTTGGTGGTCGCCTCAATATTAGAGCCGTTCGGTCCGGTGGTGACCAGGGAGGGCACGCGCGTCTTACCTCCGACCTTAGGGCATGACGAGATGTATCTATTAGCAGTCCATAGTTCATTACCTTCTATATCATTTAACCAATCTAACCAGTGCTGCTTCTTCGTCGTCGTGATTTCATTGGCATACAGATCCTTTGCGGTTTTGAGTTCTTCATGGCTGGGATGGAGGGGGATTCCACGCATTCGGTATGAGGTCCTGCTGAGGTTCTTGATGTTGTTCCTGAGGTCTGTTAAGCGTTTTGTCCACCATCTCTTGGAGTGTGGGCACGGCTTCGAGTAGGGTACACATGTTTCCATGGTGGACATGATGGATTGGGTGAGGTGTTTGGCTGCGTCCTGAAATTCAGCCTCCGAGGCCAGTGGTTGGGCCGGCTTGGTAGAGATAAATCCTTTGAGTCGGTCGTTGAACATTTTCCAGTTGACATCACGCCAGTTACGGCATGGGTCGCTCTGGGCGGAGGGAGTTTCTAGTTCCAAGGTCAGTAAAATGGGGACGTGATCTGTTCTTGGTCTGCAAGACTCGGGGGCCGTTTCACAAGAGATAATGGTGTCTAGGAGGTGCTCTGACCTGAATACATTGTCCGGTCTGGTCCGGTTACCGGTGCTGGTGGACTGCAGTGTGGGGATACCCTGCGGGAGAAGTTGAAGCATGCTATATTCAGCTATGAGGTCAATAAGAGGGTTAGCGGCAGTATAGTTAAAGAGATGGCGATTACGGATGTCCTCCCAGAGAGGATGGTGTCAATTAAAGTCCCCTAACCATCATATGGTCCTCTTCGGCGGCTTGGAGCGACTCTATGTTAGCTTCTAGATAGGAATCAAGGGTGGTCAGTGTGTTCTGATGCGTGCCATCGTTATAGATATTAAAGAGTGTGCAGCGGCCATAAGGACCAGAGAGCTGAAGTACTACTATGTCGGAGGAGGGGAATGCAAGTTGTTTCCAGGAGTTTGTGTCAAGTCTTGCGTTGATGAGTGTGATCGCCCTGGTATGCTGTTGGGGATGCGTGAAGTGCTGGGTGGGGTAGAGAACGTGCCAATGGGTGTTAGCGTGGGTATTACGTAGAAAGTTAATGTACGGTTCCTGGGTGACAATGATGTCCCATTCGGCCATGCCTCGGTTGTTGAGTAGCGAAGTTTGCGCCGTTAGGGAAGTATTCAGATTTTGCTGCCAGATGCAGAGTCTTACGTTGTTCGTAGGGCGGTGTTCAGACATGATTGGGTGAGGGGGAGGAGGTTCTATCAGATGGTGTGGAGGATTCGGAGGGTCTGGGTGAGTTCGAAGATGGGGAGCCGGAGGGTGCTGACGAGGGTGCGGTTGAGGTTGTAGGTGAGGGTGGAGCCGGAGTTGGAGTGGGAGTTGAGTTGAAGGGGGGGTATATCTCGTCCATGATTTCTTTACTGGTTGGGAGGCGATGGGGTGAGCTGTCGATTGGAGTAAAACGGGAGGGAGAGGCTCGGCGTGCGAGGTTTAGGGTGGTTTGGCGCATCGTTTGGGTGGTCCTGGCATTTGGGCTGAGTCCAGATGGAGAAGTAGAGGAGAGTTTTGGTGGGTTCGACGGATTGATGGTGTGCGTCCAGGCTGCATCAGTAGGGAAGTAGGGCATCTTGTTTTCCGGGAATTTGTCGTCGAGTATTTCACATCTTCATATGAACTCTGGGCATTTTCTGCTCCAACTGGTGTGTTCACTGCTTCTGCAGTTGATGCAGCGAGTTGTCCTGAATGTGTTGCATTGGGTGGTACAGTGCTGGTCTCCGCATGTGCCGCATGTGTCAAACGTCGCCATGCAACTGCGAGCGATATGGCCAAAACATTGGCATTTCGCACAACAGATCGGCTCTTTCTTGTCCTTGCGGACAGTAATGCGTTCATTGTCGATACATAGGCCGTCACGTAAGATGTCGTTGGCTGTGGTGGCATCGGCGACTTGGAGAAGTGCGAACACCTTCCTTTGCTGGTGAGTTCGACGGATGGGAGGTTTTATCCAGCGGATGGAGACTAGGGAGTCCGCGGGTAGTTGATTCTCGTCTTCGATGCGATGGAGGAAGTGCTCTTCACCTAGCTGTAACTGGATCGGTAAGTATTCAAGGACAAGGGCAAATGTGCGGAAGCGGAATGATACTGTAGAGTCAAATTGTCCTTCAAATAGGGTACATCCTGTGGGGTCTCATAACCAGGAGGCTAGGGATTCAGAGTCAAGTTCTACAACGATGGCACTGTTGCGTAGTACCGTTATGGCCTTTACATCTCCTGCTGGGGTGTCTTTGTTGCGTATGTTGATTAGGGCTTCCTTCATTCTTGCGGCTATCTCTTTGTTGGTGGTGGCAGGAGGGAAAGGAGACGATCCCGGGTTAGGGTCTAACAGGATTTGATGTGCTCTGATAGTGGTGCGACCTATGGCTTGGTCGACTTTGGGTGGGAGGTGAGCGGCCGCTACTGAACTATACGTTGGTTGAGTGTGAATTTGAGTTTGAGTTTGCGTGGGTGGGGGAGTGGTTGATAGCATCTGGGTGGAAAGGTGATTGATACGTTCTTGTGTGACGTCCAGTGAGGGTGCGAGGACTTTGATGGCGTTTTGGCAGTCAGTGACTGAGCTGTACAAAGTGTCTGCTGCTTCCTCAAGTCGTTCTGCCGCTATAGACACTCCTCCTTCCTGTTCGGTCCTCTCATCCCTAGCGATGTGATGGAGTCTTTCGGCCTTGTCGAGCGAGGAGATCAGGGTGTCTTCGGCCTGCTGAGCTGTTTTGGCTAGAGCTTGTGAGGCAATGTGGACTTTGGCTACTTGAGGTGTGTCGGAGATTCTTTGCCGGCATTGTAATGGTCACGTGTTACGATGCCCCGCAAAGTCATTGTGATCTGAATTACGATGCTTTAGGCGGAGTCTCAATATCATCCTGATTCAGATTATGACTCGTACGATGACTTATGCCTAAGGCCTAAGGCCTAATAGCCTGGACGTGCATCAACCCACCCAACAATTCTGGCTCTGTACATCGCTTCGTTTCCGATTCTTTGTGCTGTTTTCATCTATACTCTTTATTTTAAACGACATCCTTGATTCAATTGTCTTGTTTCATTTGGCTTGAATCTGAATCGCCTGTACACCAAATCGCATACCCACAACTTCCGTTCGTCTGAATCAATTCTCTCCTGCTATCTATCTGTGAGTCTATAGTCAGTCTGAACGAGACTCTTTCCCATCCAAAACTTATCGCATTTGCGCTCAACAGTTTTGCCAAGTATCTTATATTACACTCGAACGAAAGATATCCTTGATCATCGTCTGTTTTGTCTTTAACAGTTGATTTTTGGTATGTACTCCATTACTAACAGCCTTTCACTTTAATAATCTACTGAACCATCAGCTTGTTCGTCGCTTGTTTGCTACTTGATATCAATGCCTAAGTCAAAGCAACGGGCATCAGAACTCGCGACATGTGATCGATGTGGGGCGAATGTTCGTGCGCGCGGGTTAGGATCGCATTCAAAGTCTTGTGCAAAGAAAGAAAAGGAACGGCTGGAGGACGAGGAGTTTGCTGATATAGTTCGGAAGGCCAAGAAGAAAGGTGAGTGCTCAAATCAGTCGTCTTTCAATCATGCACTCAATAGATAGTTGATATCTGCCATACAGAACTTCGAAGGCAGCGACGCGAGATTCGCAATAATCTACAACGTTTGGAGGATGCGCAATCATCTATTGCAGGTGGGCCCTTATGTTTCAATGATAGTACTATGTTTCTAATTGTTCTCATCGCAATACAGTGAGCGCTACTGCGATCTGGGCAGATCCAGATCCAGATGTTGGTATGTTCAATTTAATTAGATTGATTATGTACTGAGACTGTCAATATCAGAGATGCAAGGGTCATCGCCTCGACAATACCCACCAGTGGACCATGACACAGCCTTACCTGACTTTCACGAGGCCGATTTTGCTCCCAACGAGCCCGATCCTGGTTCCAATGAGCCTGATCCTGGTCCCAACAAGCCCAATCCTGAGCTCGATGATATTAAAGTCGAGTATCATCCTCACAGCCAAATTTCTTCCACTGTACATCACTTCTCTGAGTTCACCCGCAGCCGCATGACAGAACATACTGTGCCTCGTAACAATACACCTTGGGAACCCTTCCGCACGCGGCTAGACTTCGAAATAGCAGAGATTGCACTTGAAGCTGCGATGACGAAGGATCAAACCAATCGCCTTCTGGATCTCGTGCACCGATCTGCTAGCGGCAATGATAAGTTCACGCTGCAAAATCACGATGAGGTTCGCTCCCTATGGAACCTTGCTTCGCAACGTTATACCAGAGTGAGTATTGTCTCATGTACTAATACTAACATGATAATAAACTGATTATCAGTGCGCAGTTTCAGAATGATACAGTGTCTGTTCCATTTGACAGTGAGGTGCACGAATTCGAGATGCATTACCGCCCTCTCTGGGATTGGGGACTCGATTTATTGCGAGACAAATATCTCACGCCTCATTTCGTATTCGATGCTCAACGTCTCTCGAAATTCGACGGAGAGAGGTTTGTACGTTTCATTGACGAACCATGGACTGCTGATGCATTTTGGAATGCACAAGTATGTTTCAAATCTTGTTTTATTGTTGTTTTAAATTAATAGTACAATGTCAAACCGTTGTAACTGTACTAGTCCCAGCTTCCCTCAGATGCGAAACCACTGGCATACATTCTTTATGCCGACAAGAGTAAACTATCGTCATTCGGGACCCAAAAGGGCTACCCAATTATTGCGCGTATTGCCAACCTACCTGTTCACATTCGCAACAACAATACTGCCTTGGGAGGTGGTCGCGTCGTCGGTTGGCTGCCCATTGTCAGTTGCATTGACAAGCTTGTTGGGTTAGTATTAGTATTGCTAACTGCCGTATTGATTTAGATTGTCGAGAATCAGGAACATGCGAAAAAGAAGAACTACGTCGACTTCAAAAATGCTGTCTGGCACACGTCATTTTACCAGCTTCTTGCCTCAGTTGCGCAGCACTCGAATACAGGTTATTGGTTTGAGTGTGGAGATGGAATCCAACGTCGTCTCTGGCCTGTTATTTTGATCTTAAGCGCTGATTATGAAGAACAGTAAGTACCACATGCATTTACTATTGTGAGGCTTATGTATAAATTGTAGATGTATCATGGCGTTGATCCGTGGACTTAAGGGAAAATTCCCGTGTCCAGTTTGCTTGGTTCCGCAAGACGAGCAGTCCGTTCTTGCTACCCACGAGTTTCGCACACGCCACCAATCTGAAGATGTACTTCGCACTGCAAGATTGAAGCCTTCTGAGAAGGAAAAAGAGGCTCATCTCAAGGCTTTCTCGCTCCGAAATGTTGAGGTATGCAGTTCCTGCTGTGATATCTATCAAATACTGATGTAATTCAATTGTTAGAATGTCTTTTCGAGAGTTCGTCACGTCGACGTTCATCGTGCACTTTCTTTCGACCGCCTTCACACAAATGAGGAAGGGTTATGGGGCGATCATTTGTGGAAGGAAGTTAAGTTTTGGATTTCAGACCTCGGGCGCGATGCAGCTGTCAAACTCGACAAAAAGTATGTATTGTGATTACCATGATACATTGTTGCTACTTCTGACTCAGCGTCCTACTAGTTTTGATGGACTTCCGCGATGGCCTGATTTAACACATTTTTCGTCTGTCGTCGCAGTGGATTTCACTGATGGTACTGTTCTCGGGGATCTGTCAAAGGTTCATGTGCACATTATAAGCGGTTTTCGGCACTAACACAAACTTACTATTTAGATGATTGTCTTTGCCGCACAGGATATATTTACTTCGTCCCGCTGTAAACTGGGACACTTACTCCTTCGCTGCATTCGCCACTACATCGAGTTTGATATCTATGCCTCGTTAGAAGTGCATACAGAGCATACAATCGCAGCTGGGAGGTTGGCAGTGCAAAAGTTCTCAGAGATAATGGCCGTAAGTCACTGTATTGTTCTGGTTTTCGATGATGATCAGCTGACACATCACTAGGAATATATTGCCCAATCACAGCCTGAAACCCTCAAAAATTGGAACTTTCCAAAGAAACATTTGGTCTCTCACATATTCGACGATATCATATCAAAAGGTGCGACACGTAACTACAGTACCAAACCAAATGAAAAAATGCACGGCTCGTTGCGAAAAATATATCTTCAACGTACAAATTTCAAGAACGTCGCTTCTCAGGTTTGTTACTTGTAACTATTTGTCATGCAGATTCAGACTTGTTTTATTGTTACAGATTCTGCACTATGATGAATGGCTTCTGACCTCAACATCTATGCGCACTGAACTCGATGAACTTGACGAGTACTACAAACGAAACACTTGCGACCCGGAGACTCATGAAGCGCTGGACTTGGATGACACTGGGGAACCCGAATCTACTACTATCCATGCTCATTTAGGTTCGAGGCAAGGCAACCACTCGTTTTCCGATATCATGCTCTCGCACGGAACTGACAGGGCCTTCACCAACTTTCGGATGAAGCTAAATGGCTTCTTAAATGGCTTTCTACCACAGCACAATATTCCATTGCCGGATGGAAAGTGTATTCACCTGCGCACAGAAGATATGGTATGCTAATTTACTTCTCATTCAATTCATTATACTAATACACTACTATTAGATAACAGTGTTTCATTTCTTGCGTGTCAACTACGAATCAATAGTCGACTGGCGCCTGCACCGAGATTTACTTCGGTGCAACCCGAAGTTCTATGGATTGCCAAGGTATGACTGCGTCATCGTGAAGACTGCCGACAAACCATTTTTCGCTCGCCTCGTGTACATGTTCAGCTGCTTGATTGGCAACACTGATTTCCCTCTCGCGCTGATTCATCCTTATGATGTTGGTATCGCCAGTAGTCGTCGAAGGCGAGATAATGACATGGGACTGTGGCGTGTGCGAGCCAAACCTCGCATATCCTCTGAAATCATCTCTGTCCAATCGATCATTCGGGGTGCTGCTCTCGCAAATGATCCGGAAACAGACGGAGATTACTTTGTAATTCACACTGTAGATACTGACATGTTTCTTCGAGTCAAGGCTCTACAAGATCAACCAAGCACTTGATCCACTACCGCTTTAATACTGGCTTGAGAGCCGCAAATTTGCTCCTGTAAGTAAGCCAGGTCCTGCCACATCCCTTTGAGAGCGACACTTCACACTGTCCCATATGCCCAGGAACTGACGAGACCATTACCTATTTGACTGCCCACAGTACAGATGCAAACGTCACATATTCACAAGCACCGTCCGACAAAATGCAACATCCATCACGCACATACTCACATCCAAGAAAGTCACACCTCATCTTAACCACTTCGTAAATAGCACCGGCCGCTTCAAACCTACATTTGGTGAGCTGTAAACTTTGTATAAGAAAATATACTAACAAAACATATAGATATACCATACACCACTCCGTGACATAATCCCCATCATCATACTCTTCGTCGAAAGCGTTTTCTCTAGTCCGCTGTCGCATTATGGTGCGCGAGTCTTAGTGCCATGATGGAAAGCTCGGGCAACCGAACAACTACCATGTTGATGTCTAGGCGGTGTTAAGGGTATCTTGGAGCACACGCTCTTCAAAGGAACTTATTTCCCAACTTTGGTGGACCATCAACTGTGCTAATGTCTATGTCGGTTTCCAGGTCCAGCCTGCTCTGATGGGCCTTTCCATGCACGGCAATTACAAACAGCCTTTCGTCAAACATTCTTCATTTTACATATGTAAGTGACCTCATGATTTCTGAATCGTAAGACTTTATCCGTCCACGTGTTGATGTGTAGATTTGAAACGTGTACTATCACACATCGACCTGCAACATGTTGCGATGATTATTATGTACGTCCTCATCGCGTGTAAATTACTGTTCAATTTAACTTTGTTGGTCGCAGCCTCATGGCCTCAACACGATTGCATAAAATGGCACCGACTGCGAGACGGACTTGACACCCTGCGACGACCCACCTCTCAACACCCTTCAATGTCTGACTCTGGTTCGAATTCGATATCCTTCAGTTCTGATTCAGGTTCAGACTCGGCAGATGAAGGCACCCAATGTCAGCCTGTGGCTCCACCGAGCAGTGGCGCCTCTATTGAACACTACCAACAGGTACGCTTGTGCTTTTGTTCGTATCACATATTCTAAATTCTAACATACTTGTTAATACATTAGTATATCAAATATCTCCAGCTTCAACAAGGGCAGCTCCAGCAGCGGAATGCATCTCTGAATGAGAGCAATGGCATTCTGGCTGCACAACAGCTGAAACGTTCTCGTAAACGCCCTCAAACATTGTCGTCTAGGGTATCGTCAATGTCGCAAACAGCATCTGCGATACTGTCCGCATCAGAATCTGCTGTCTCAGCTCCTGCCTCATCGACGACGAATGATGTTGACAAGCTCATTTTAAGCCTGGCGAAAAAATATGCATTAACTACCGAGATGTTTCTCCCTGACAAGGTTATTTTTCAAACAGACTGTCCTGATCCTGCAGTCGACTTCTCGAATCCAAATCGTTATGCGAAGAAGTCTACAGCAAAGGATGCACTCGTTGCTGAACTCTATGCGTCCATTGACCACACGTTGCACGCTCAGATGCGAACAAATGCATTCTTCAACCAGGTGCGCAGTTTTTCTCACTTCAAGGCTTTAATATTATAATAAATACTTCAATCAGTTCGGGAGCGGAATGCAGCAAGCTCGCTCATCATTTCTAAACAGCCTGCGTACTGTTGCAGGCGGCATCTTCAACATGCCCAATGAATTTTTCGTTTCGAATACGACCGAACTTCCCTCTCACAGGTCACAGACTGATCGGATGGGAAGCAGGCAAGGCAAGGCCTATGATATCTTCAAGGCGCCCATACTTTACCCCGATCATATCGTGAACGAGAAGAAAATCTTCAGGAACTGGATAGTCATCGCAAAGGTAAGGTCAGTTTATACTAGTAACAGCGGATCTGGCTACTCATATGTTGCTTTGAAGGCTATGAAGGTTGCGGTATGCGGAAAGATGTCATTGTATTCCAAAGCACGTGGCGGACCACCTTCCTACGCTAAGATGTGGAAGCTCACAAGCTGCACTCCTGGCCTGATCACATTTAGCGTCACATCGGTAGGGTCCCAGTTTGAATATACACTGAGCTGATACTCATCATGTCCTGTAGATCATATTCATCCTGTCCCCAGACCAGGAATTCTCGGGTGATGGAGTTGGTGCCATTTCCTCGATCGCGTATCACTCCCTCTTTCAGACAGTCAAGAAATTCTTCGTTGTTAAGTGGAACCACCAGCGCATCAAATCGGTCGTCGAGCAAATCAACGGATACGTCTTTGATGGTACCGTCAAGACGCAGCCATCCAATGACACTCAGTGCACCATGGAGCAAGTCACTGAATCACTTGATCGTGTTATGGCCGCGCTGGATGCCAGTGATTCAGACTCAAACGATGATTCAGACTCATTGGAATATGTTAACTTGCCGGTACAGGCAGCTAACATCCATCCGACTGTAACTGCAGCTGCAGCTGCAACCATTTCAACCTTGCAACCTAAGACAGCCGTTGACGCTCCCCAACTCGAAGCCGCAGCCCGCAACCCAAAGCCGCAGTCCCGCAGTCCGAAGCCGCAGCCCCGGGCCTATCATTCAAGTTGATACTAGCCTACAACCTTCCATTTCAACTCCGTGTTTTTCAACTCCTATGGCACCATGTGTAGAGACTTTGGTGGATGCCCAGGGTCAGAGCGAGGACGTATCACCAGCTATTGGGCTTGTTACTATTGCCAAACCTCAGGCAAAGGCATCCAGGGGCAGGAGGAAGCCCAAGAGTCAGACGTTGGCCAGTGATTCTACCACTATTCGCGCTCCTCACGTCACGCTGTAGCATGATACTTCTGTCTCCCTAGTATGCTATTAAGATTGATCACACAATCACTAGATTCTAGCTCTACTGTAATCCGAGTGTTTGGGTACTATGTGTTGCTCCTTCGTACAGCTTTTGCAATCTCACTGTGCCTTCATCCCAATGCCAACCCCAACGACGACCTGTTTGTGTACCGGCTACAGGCAAAATTCTCTCTTCTTAGACTGGCGCCTCAAACCCATCACCAATTCTATCAGTCGTAGGAGGCTGTCCTTCAGCGCGAAAGGTCGAGTTCAAGCTCGGACAGATCGTGAAGATTGCTAATAACAACTAGTTGTGAAGGGTATGGACTTGTCGAGTGTGGAGGTGGTGAGTCCTGGTTGCAACTCCTTTGTGGAGGAAGGACGATGAAGGCAAGACCGTTTGCAACGCGTAAGTTCTCATTTGTTGTTCCTTCTATATTCGTACTATCTCTTATATACATACAGATGCGGCCTCTACTATAAGCTTCACGGCTCTGCTCGTCCCATTAGTATGAAATCCGATATTATTTGGAAGCGCTCTCGACACGACGCTCGTGCGCAGCACTCCTCCCTCACCAAGCCCCCAAGCGCATCTAACATGCCTGGCACTCCTTCCGTTATGGAGGAGACAGTTTCAGAACGGGTTCTGGTGCGACAAGCGCAGGTACTTCTTCGTCTTCGCGGCGCAGCAGCATGGACTCGTCTGTCCACACAGTCGATGCGGGCACTGTTGTGCCACACCCCACTATACTACCCACCAACCCACCATGAGACCCGCACCCGCCATGGGGTGTGGGTATACCTGCGGGTGTGGGTGCGGGTGCGGGTGATGCTTGCGACACCCACGGGTACACCTGTGTCATTCCCTAGTCGTTGGTGGTCGTTGGCTCTCTCGATCTTGTTCTCTCGCTAGATGGGGTTCATGCCGAGATTTTCACGGTGTTAGTAGTTGGCTCTCTCAATCTTGTTCTCTCACTAGAGGTCTCTGGTCCGTCATCTTGAGCTCGTCAATCACTTGTTGGTCATGTCTGAGTTCGTTCTTGCAGCCAGCAAGAATGATGGGAATGCCAGCACAGAAATGCATCACCTCAAAAATCTGCACATTGTCCAGAGTCGGTGAGTCGACAGCAAAGCAGATAAGAACAATATGTCTTGAACTAACTGATAAGATCTGAAGCGGTCATAGTCTTCTTGCCCTGCTGTATCCCATAATAGCACATGACAAGCTCGATGTGCTTTCCGTCAAGCACCATCTGAATCACTGACGATAGTGAGCTTCCTCCTTATTTCAGCCATTATTCAAACATAGAAAGTAGGATTGCATGGATATTGCATTACAATGAGTTTGCGGCCATTCAGATGCCTATAGTAATACATGTTTGTCGCCAATTTAGCCCTTTTGCTATGATTATTTCCTAACATGGTAATTTATTTTATGTCATTGAGTTTATCATTGATAGTGCTTAGGTTGACGATTCAAACTCACTTTTGTTCCTCAATGTCGACGTCCATGTTCCCATCTGGTCCTGGTGCCTTCAGCCTCCCCTTCATCACTCCAACATAACCTTTGCTGCTCTCATTTTGCTCCAGCAACTCAAGGTACGCTTGATTTTAAATTGCCCGTTTCCCTTCTGAATCCATTTCATCTTTTTTAGACTGCATGTCCAGAATTCTGGTGCCTTCAACCTCCCCGTCATCACTCTGTGACTTTTGCTGCTCTCATTTTGCTCCAGCGACTCAAGGTGCGCTCATCACTCTGTTACTTCTGCTGCTCTCATTTTGCTCCAGCGACTCAAGGCGCGCTCATCCGTCTGTTACTTTGCTGCTCTTGTTTTGCTCCAGCGACTCAAGGTGTGCTCATCACTCTATTACTTTTGCTGCTCTCGTTTTGCTCCAGCGACTCAAAGCGCGCTCATCACTCTGTTACCTTTGCTGCTCTCGTTTTGCTCCGGTGACTCAAGGTGTGCTTTGTTATATGTTGTCCGTTTCCCTCCCATCTCATCTCTTTGCCTGTCCAGAGTCGGTTGCGCCCCCCATCACACCAAGCATCATCACTTAGACCCTGTTACTCTTGCTGCTCTCGTTTTGCTCCAGCGACTCAAGGCGCGCTCGTCACTCTGTTACTCTTGCTGCTCTTGTTTTGCTCTAGCAACTCAAGGCGTGCTCGTCACTCTGTTACTCTTGCTGCTCTCGTTTTGCTCCAGCAACTCAAGGTGCGCTTTATTTGTGTTACCTATCTCTTTTCGATCTCATTTTTTTGCGTGTCCAGAGCGCACTTATTCTATGTCGGTTGTTGGTCATGAGCAGGCTTTATGGTCCGGGCAAGTACGGAGGCGAGGGGAGTCATTTCTGTTTTCACCATGCATATCATAATGTAGATTAATATTTGTCTCACAATAACAATTGATATGCGTTGAACATTCATCACCACCTTGCTGGAATGATTATCACGACATTAAGACCTCAGTTGACAACCTTACAATGTGCATTCAGACCACAGGGCCGCCATTAAAATGCCCACTAATACTCGGTGGGTACCATTAAAATACCCATTGATATTAGGTTAATACTTATTAAAATACCCGTTATATCATCATGTTCACGTGCATTAAAATGGCGCGAGGTTCATTAAAATGCTGACTGTTTGATCATAATCTATGGCAATGGGTCCGCGTCGTTAGACCATTTTAATCGATTAAAATGCCGTAAAAAAAGTTCCGACAGACAACTCAAATTAGAAGACATGAACAACATGCGGAGGGATCGCATACCGCAAGAATCCCAGCGTTGTAACTTGTCATGGTCCAGGAACCTGCGCCAATACTTGACTACATTGGCAGCTACATGATTGGCGGTGGTGGCTGCTGACATAAAGTGATTTTTCATACACGTGACTAGGCGCGTCGCGATCGAGTTCGTTTATTTCGTGGCAGTGCTGATTTAACTGGTATAACAGAGTATAAATACAGCGTGCCTACTACAAGATACGTCTCCCATTTCCCGTCCTCGATTTACGTGCATTACTTTCTTCACTACTCATTCTCAACTTCAACTCGCCTTACAATATGATTTCCGCTATCTTCGACGGTGCCGCCCATGTCACCGTCGCTGGGTGCCTCGGAGCATTCTTTTTCAAACACACTGTGGTGGATCGGACGTCCAAGGCCATCAAAGAAGCAGAGAACGTCACCGCTGGCCTGGTCATATCCGAATTCTGTATTTCTGTCGCGGTACTAGTTCTAGCTTCCAACGAGACCGCCCGGATACTCCTCAGTAAAGATGGTCAACCCCCTCCGAAGCACAATTTAGCCAAGCTCAACGCGCCTCTCATTTGCAACAAAGTGTCCGATTTCTCTACTGCAGCAGACTCAATTTCAATCGCAACCGAACCATGTAGCACTCCGCCGTCCGTATCAATCGCAACCGACTCTTGCAGCACTCAGCCAGACGTAATAATTTCACCGAATCTAATCGCAAACGACTCTTGCAGCACTCAGCCATCTAATACGTGTTCTACTTTATGCACGCCAATACTGCCGACTTCGCCGGTTCCGAACACGAAGCGCCTCTCAATGGATTCTGACACGACTCTCGTCGATCATCATGACGACTTCATGAAGGACTTCTCTGGCGTGGACCTTCAGGAAAGGAATATCCTCCAGGTATAAAGTCACACAGTCTCCCCATTTTTATCGCTCAATGTTTGAATCTTTGTAGGACGACAGCGACTGTTCCAGTGGCGACCTATTGCAAGGCACGAAACCACTCGCGATCGATGACTGGAGTGGACCCTCTCAGCGGACGCAAGTCCAGCCAATCACCCTGGAGGACGGACGCCTGACGACCACCGACGCTTCGCTTCTCGTGGACGCTTCGACTCATACGATCGCGACGCCCTCTCTTGGCAGCATCCCAACTCAGATCGTCTCGCCTCAGCTGAAACCCCCGGATACGAAACGGCATCATAATTTCCGCCCGGGAAGACACAAGGTATGGACATGTTCGTTGCGAAGCCAAGTGCTGCACTCACCGTCGTTTGTTAGCGCGAATCTAGATCTGCTCGCTTGGCCGCTGCCCGTGGCAGCATCGAATGCACTCGCTCCAA